>NC_082599.1:26503273-26829384 GCF_030936135.1 Gavia stellata
CAAAGACCTAGTAATTAGATTAACAGCTTGAACATAGTTCTCTTTCAAAGGTGAATGCCATGTCCACGAATATTTGGAGTCATGTTCTCTGTCCATCTAGCCCAAAATATACTCCATGAAAAAATAATGGAAGTGCTTCAGCAGAAAAGATTTAAAATAGCTCTGTCCAGAAAAACCTAGAACTCAGTAGCCAGAGCTATAGCCACAGAAATGGACTACAGCATTCATGCTCCTGGTGACAGGGAGGAGAAGTGAGCATGTCTGCCTTACATCCTAGGTAAGTATTCCCACTACCACGCAATGCTTCAGAAGGAAACTGCCTCCCTTCTATCACTTTATGGGCACCTGTGGATATGTTCCTAACATACCCTCTGGGGTGACTCCTGCTGCAGGGCTTTAGACATTAGAAAGGCACTGCTGAGCAGCATTAACAGAAAAGCTTTAGTTGTGTTGAAATGATTGATACAGTTAGTTTCTCTGAACTGCTACAGTCTGACTACTATCTGCTAAACATAAAGGAAATTCTTAAAATGGTGCCGGTGTCACTTATATTCCTTGACAGTTGGTAAGTGAAAACCCCAGCATACCCCAAAACAGCAAAAGCTGAGTCTCCCTCCCCCAAATGGTATGTAACGATGGTAGTTAATTCACACAGAAAAGATCTTTTGGGGCCGATACTTCTCTCATAGTAATTTTATGTCATTCAAGTTCCAGTAACAACTGTTGAGTTTACACCATGGTGCCAAAGAGGTATATTAGATCCTTCACCTTCAAGCTATCCAGAGCTTACTTGGCTCATTTGGCACCTCTGTGTTACTGACACATGCAGAACTTTAACAGATGGTCTTACAATACTGGCAGTTTTGTACTGTGCTAGTTGTGAGGGGAAATACTCTACACAAATTGTCTGCAATTCTGGAAAATAAATGAAGTACAAATCCATATTAAGCTCAAAAGCCAAACTATAAAAAGTCAGATTAGTCATTTAACGATGTATGTGCTCTGGGTTAAATGCTCAGTTGCTGCAAAATGGCAATATTGCCCTGCAGCCAGGAGAACTATGCTTTGCTTCAGCTTCTACCAGGAATATCCATAAAGACTGTATCATTAGAAAGATATGAAATGCATTAGGAATAAGCCTTGAGACTCTTCCTCACGTGATCAACCCTGACTATCAGCAAAAGTACCTCCATAAACTGGGTGTTTTCACATACATAGTGAGGCAACAGGGTGCAACTTAAGTTAACCAAATCTCTCTTTTTTCCTGTGCCAAACAGAATTCAAGAAATAACACATCAGCTACTGTGCAAATGTTGAAATCAGCAGCGATGACCAAGTAAACAGCAATTTTACATTTTTCCTCACCTATTCAAAAACAGCTGTATGTACCACAAGCTGAATTTTACACTCACTAATTTCCCTGGCTGCAGTGGAACTTGCACTGTACATAAAAGATTAGAATTGCTCCTCCTTGTTTCTGTGTGGCTAAATTTTTCTTTTTTATTGTGCCAAATTATCAGATATATCAACTGGGTTGAACTAGTAAACCACATATGCAGAATAGTGCTTTTCAAAAGTAAACCAATCAATCTCCTTCACCAGTATATAACCTCCATGAAATGTATGTTCACACATACGTATTACAGTCTACTAGTGCAAATTTAGAACAGGCTTTTAGAAAATCACAGATGTTTTAGTCCCAATGCTCACCTCTTCTATTTGCTTTAAATGAAACATAGCTCAAAAGATATTTCAAGCTGACATTTCAGAGGCTTAGTCATTCAGTTCCCATCCATTTCAATATATTTAGTTAGATAATATGTCAGTCACCTTGTACATTATTTTCACAATGTTAGTTACATTGAAATACCGTTCCCTTAGGTAGCTTCAAAGCCCTAGAAGGAAGTAGAACCCTAAAAGCCTTATCATAAAAGAGTCCTTCAAATGCAAGAGGTACGTTCCTGTCTTCTGCTGGGACTGAATCAAAGCTGTATCAATTTTTTAAAAATTTTATTTTATCCACTAAGGTTGCTTATAGAACATGGTTGCTGGAACTGACTGATGTTATACATTTGTGACTTTGATACAAGTGAAAAGATCTTTATCAGTTTTATGTCTAATTTTATACTGAAAGATCAAACAACTCCTAAGTTTGAAGCTGTTAACAAAAAAAATATTAAACCAATTAAATTTCAGATAGGTTTCATGTTTTCTGTTCCTCCCTCAGGACTTTTGCCAGACTAAGATGACACAACATACTTCCAGAAAGTACTTATAAAAATGCAAGATAATCTGTCTCTGAAAGCATAAATTATTTCTCCTCATGAAAAAAGAGAAGTCAAAAGAAATGTTAAACAGACACAGTCAAAATGTAGGGACATCAACCCCTCTGCTTCTCTTCCCAGGCATAAACATTTTGTCAAACATTTCAAGCTATGATTCTCAATGTAGCACTTCGCTGTGATATTCCCAGGAGAGAAGAGGAGTTGGTATACATATTTTAGTACCAATAATGCAAGCACGTCCTATCCTGGGAAGAGGTCCTCCCTTACAGATGCAGAATGTGAGATAACATGATAGGAAAACTTCATGATCATCCTTCCAGTTACTGAGAACCTTCCCAGCTTCTACAACAACTGGTCATGGCTACCCTCTTCCTTGAGCCCATCCTCTGCAGAGCTCACCACAGGTCCATGGTGAACATTTCCTACTCTTGGAACATATAGTATCCTTTCTGGCAAGAGGGACATGAAATGAAAGGAGTCTCTTGGGGAGACAAAAGGCAAAGGGAAGGGGATAGGAGCATAGGATTTATTTTATCCATTCTAACAACATCCAGCACTCTACCAGACACCTTCTAGGGTAGGTTCAAGTAGTCTTGGAGTAAACAATAATGGAACCATCTGCCTACAGCTTCAAGCAAAGGTCATTCTTAATGATTTGGAATGCTACATTTGGTAAAACAGTAGGGATTTAGGGGATTTATAAATCTAAAAAGAAAAAAAAAAGTGCAACATTTCCACAGAGAGACTACATCTGTTAGTGAATACAGAGCTTTGTGCTGTAATTCATGTCCCAAGCTGGGCATTACTCGATTTTGATACAACAAAATCCTATGGAATCAAAATGCAGTTTGTCTTTGTGATTTCTCTTTGCCCTTCCTATCTAATATTTTTTGAAACAATATCCAAAATCTTTCTTCTTAAATACCTTTATAGTTTCAGTAGGCACTCCAGGCTCTGGAACTTTATCCAAGTAAGTAGTCAAGTCTTGATCCACATGTTCAAACACTAATGTTAACTTGGTCTCTCTGTCTGTTCGTGACACGGTGCACACATCAAACAATCTGAGAGAAGGAAAAGAAAAGAGGAGGTAAGTATACAGGAACCAGTACAGACATACCTACCTTGAAGCTTGTACATGTCTATTTAAATTTCTTACAGTACATAGAAAGGAAAAAAGAACTTTCCAAAGGTAGAGCAATCTTTGAGCTCTTGATTCATCAGATAACTACTGATACTGATAATATCGTATCTCTCTTTCACGTGTGGATTCTGAAATAGGATTAAGTATTAAGAATTCATCAGCTGTTTAAAGTAAAATAATTACATGAAAAGAAAATATTTTTTGGACAGAGCAACTAGAGTTAATACAGCAAATGACTTGATATTTATCCACATTCTGTGCTGCAGCACTTACAGTCATTTTAACAAACTTGCGAGAAACATTTTTGAGAAAAAATATACAGGGTGTTTGCATGCACCTTCAGTTTCTTCCCACATAACTCCCATGTTCACCATTACCTGGCTTTATAATTAAATTTCCTTTGGCAGAAACAGAATCTTTTTGCTGATTACTCTTGCAAGTTCCTGGACGCAAGGAATACCTTCAGAGTCAGGACACAGTCTGGAAAAAAGCTTTGTGCACAAGATGACACTACTAAGAAAGCTGTCTTCTCTCATCACTTTCTGTCATTCTTTTACTGAAATTTCTTTATCATTTCACCTTGTTGCACAACATCAAACTCAAACTAATTTGCAAAGCTCTTCATAATGTCACATTCCTATCTGATTACTCTATTTTCTATTGTTTTCTCTTTTTAATTAGAATTTCTCTCATCTTCTCCACTCCATCTACTGTACCAGCTTTAATCACTGTTTTATCTTTTTCACAAACGTCTGCCCATCCTTCTATGCTTCACACCTATACTCACACCAGTGACTTTTGCTATCCTTTCTCAAGTCCCACTTCTACAAAATCAGAATAGGAAACCATCTTACAGATGGAAGGACGCTTGTTCCCCACTCACATACTTTACTAATGTGTTTATTCATTTAGTTTTAAATCGTACAGATCAGATTGCCTTTCACTCTGAAGTGAGACAGAAAATCAATCGCTACTTGTATTAGGTGACAGTAGATTTAAAAAACGTATGAATATAGTTATTGAGAACAAAGTCTACACAGTTAAACTGAAGAACCAATCAATAACAAACCAAAGTAATGTTGATACCACTGCTTAATTTGGTCAACATCATAGCAGTTACGTTGTTTTACTACATGTATCTTTCATCCTCTTACTTAGAATAACTGCTTCCTTACTTCGTGCAAAGTGCAGGATTTCTGATAATATTATCAAGTAAAATTTTTGTTCTTTGTCTTAGGACTAAAGGCTTTATATGCAGGATCTGTAGACAACAGATCATGCACAAAGCCTTGGGGATCACTGCTTTTCAAAGAGGACATCTGACAAACAGACTAGGAAAACACTTTGTACTGAGTTTTTACTTCTTACCTTAAATCTCAAAATATTTCACAAGAGAAGAGATGATAAGAATTGGCACAACTGTCTGTGAAGACTGCAATCCAGGTTTAAGAGAGCAGTATGTTTCACTTGAGATGATATAGATTTAACACGTTAAGGCTGTGGTCCCACTTTAACAGCATTTCCTAAATGATCTTTGGTCAGACACTTAAAAATTGTTTATTTGCCACCATGTGTTGAAAATGGACGCATGCACAATCCTTTTAGCTTAAAGAAGCTTTTCAGTGAGTAATAATTTGGGAACCGGAGTTACAGAATATGGAGAGACTGTCACCCTACCTCTGCTAGAATACTAATCTGTACTTAAACTGTAATCATCATATGAACAAATATTAATTAAATTATTATGGTAACATAGTGACTGTAACAGCAAATGCCTCGGCACATTTCTTATAAAGACAAATACTGTTCTTTTTATGATTCCCTTAATGGGGCATACACAGAAGATAGATGTCCTGTACACGGTAAATCAGTTTTGTGAAAAGTCACAAACCTTCCTGAAAAGTGAAATTTACTGGTATTTGGCTGGAGGTTAATAATCTGCAATATATTTATATAAATCAATGTGGAATGTAGCCGGACTGCCTATAACCCCAACACATGCAAATAGAGAGGAGACAGGCAGGTCTGAACATCTGAACATAAACACTGGAAAATATTTCCAACTGTATGATTCCTTTGTGTTGACCTACATTTACCTAAAAATGTTCTAAAACACCTTTTTTGCCAGGTATTTAATACACTGGCAAAATGATCTTTTCAACTATAGCAGAATAATAATTCAAGAAAAAAAAGGAAAAAAGTTTTCCCTGTATAAAATATAGAAACAACATGTAATTTCCAACTCACTGGGGAGGGAAATGCTGATTCTCTGTTTAATTCTTCTGTATGTGGCTTATTTTGATTCTGGCATTTTCTGGCACAGCAAAATAAGGAACTCAGAGGAGCGCAATTCTAGTCATCTATTACTGAGTAATAATATTACCACTGAGTAATGATATTATCTTTCCTTTTTATACATCCTTTATGTGAAAACCTAAATGCTTTACTATTAATAATAAAAACTCCAGATCCTGCGCCAGGCTGGGTGGAAGCACATTGCGTTTACTCACAGAAAATACAGCTGCTGCCTTAGAAAGATAATAATTTAAAGCACAGCTTATATGAATCCACGATATTACAAAAAGACAACATCTGGCATTGCCCATGCTAATCATTCCGGAAATAGATTGAGAAAGACACAGCCTCTTTATTTAGTAGTTTCCATAGGGATAAAACTACTTTTTATAAATTATATTCTTTTACATCCACTGTGAGAAAATCACCCATAAAGTTGTCTTCTTTAGCTAGGAACATCTCTGCTGCCTTCAGTGCACAGCTCTCAAGCCATTTCCTCATGATTTTCTGTATGAGACGGGTTAGTTTTGCATGTGATTGTCTCTCTGGAACAGCGAATAGTAAAAGGCCTTTTATTTAAAGAGTTACTATGTGGACACTGTCCTACGTGAAGTAAATGTACCTCAATTAATACAGGATTTCCATACCGAATACTTTGTAAACACAAGCCCTGCCCTTCTATTGTACTTAGAAAAGAAACACTTGAATTATTTGATTAAAGTAAGATCCGCTATGGGAAATCCTGCAAGTATTTAACAAGATGTTTGGCTGGGAGTCATACACCGCCTGATGTGTCGATCTGAACTGGAACATTGTTGAACAGACTCATACAGAGTATCTGTGTTCTAATGCAGACATTTTTTCAAGTTAATTGTACTAAAGTAAAAAAAGCTTATCAGCTACAAATCTGTGTCTCTGTTTTATTTTACGTGTCTAGTGCCTAGTGGATCTTACTATAACCTAGCAGAATACCTGCCTTCCTACAAAAATACTTTCATTTTTTTGAATGCAGAAAACTAGATGATGCACCTTGAAGTCTCCATAGCTTCCTACAACATGTAATCTGACAAATACAACCTCAGTTCATCTTCATTTTACAATATACAGTCTGAATGCTTAATGCTTTTATAAGAAAAGACACAGTTATGCCAATTCCTTTGAAAACTCTTGTGTTTACTGACTGATACTAATTTGGTAACTGCTTCTAGAAAGTCTTTAAATGTTACTGGACTTGCTTTTGAGATGCTCTGAGAACTGCTATAAAGTTACCCACTTTCAGGTGGAATAAACTTTTTTCCTGAGCAAACTGAGATAACGGCGATGGAGATCAAACCCATCAGCCCAAGCCACCTGCAAGAAATACCAAAAACCAGATCTGACTGTAAGACCTGAAAAACTGTAGGACATGAGTTCTCTTGGCTATTGTCAAACAGATGAGTAAGTACATCTGGAAAATTAGCCAGATCATACTCAAAGGGAAGACCAAAGAATTAGATACGTGCTGCTAATGCATCTAAAGGCTTATTGTTATTTTTACTGCAGTAGGACTAATGCAAGGTGAACACGTATCTGTTTACATTGCTGGTCACTCACAGCACTGAACAAAACCACAGTCCTTGCCCTCTGAAGTTTTTCAATAACATGGATTTACTTTAATTTTCTTGGGAACAGTGTCTTCCTAGGAAGAGTTACTTCCTAGCTTATGCATGACAGAGAAAGAGAACTGGAGCCATTGATTTATGAGTAGGAGAAATGTTTAAGATGTCTGTGGTGTGGTAAGTAGTGGCATAGTAATAGCTACAGTTTTAAGGTTTCATAAGTCTGGACAAAGACTCAGATGGAAAGAGTTTGGTGGTCTCAGCCTAACTCTGAAAGGTATTTATCCACACGACAGAAAACCAGCACAGAATTTATGTATGATTGACAGTGTTTACACAAATACCACAAGATTGGGATACCAAGACTATTACAGGTTGTGATCGAGGTTTATTGACAAATACGTGGCAGGAGCCTGAATAGCTTCTGCTTTCACTGCCTTTGGCTCAGGTTAATCCTGTGAGTCCGTAATTTTCAAGGGCACAGAAAATTTCAGCCTCTCATACCTAAAAGCATTATAGAATGACAGTCAGGCATCCTTTGAGTCCAAATTTCAGCAGCAGCCTTGGACTCTTCTGTTCTCTGGAAGCCACTCAGCAGCAAGTTCTTCATTCACCCCAACTTCTTAAACTATACAATCCTTGAAAAAAACAGTTTTCCCCATACTTTTAATATTTGCTACCTTCTCCTTTCTTGCTTTTGAAGAGGAAAAAGACTCTGCTAACAGAAACCAGTCTCCACCTGGAATCACATATACCCAATGTATTGTAACAAAGGGGTTGTATTTCAGGTGAAGAAGACAATAGCTGGACAAGCGGAGTGGAACATGTGCTTTACGAGAACCATGTCCCACGTAGCAAAACAGGAAATAGAGCTTCACACTCTGAAACGGTATGACAGAGCTCTTGCCCTTTGTTCAGGACATGCTGCTTTGTCTCATCTTAATCAGCAATCACCTACTCCTCCATGCCTCTGAAAGCTGGTATTTCAGACGTAGATTTTTCTCTCTCGAAGGAGCTTTAGAGAAGTACTTTTAGATGAAAAAAGAGCACATGTAGCTGAACAGGCCACTAAATTCCAAGTATCTCATAGTTTAAGTGCATTTTTTCTGGGATAACATTTGTAAAACCACGTAGTAATGCAAGACCTAAGTTCCATTTTCAAAAGTGTATGGGGTCTTCAGTAGCTTCCTAATGTGCTTGTCATACCAGCTGCAGCTGCACCAATGTGCATCAATACTTAGGATATGCCTCCACGGCAGACTGCAACACAGTGCAGAGACACTTAGACCACGCTCAACTGACCCATCTCAGTACCGAAAATGTACAGTGTGACAGCCCAGCACTGCCTGCAGCATGGTAAACTAGTCCACCGTGAGCTCCATCCAGCAGCAGTCAGATGCCTAGAGTCAAACTTGATTAATTAAAATAAGCTTGGGTATCTCTACACCGCTCATGGCGACTGTACGTCTCAAATCCTTATTCTCTACATTTCCACTGGGTTCTTGGAGTTTGTGAACATTTTTCCTGCTTTGCTAGCCTTCCAGGAAAGAGTAGCAAGATCTCTTCTTGTCTTCAGAAGAAACCTCTTTCAGGCAAATAGCAGAAAAGGGCAGAACATAACATCAGATAAAATAAATGAATTTATCTAGGAGAGGCAGATGTTATGCAGATATATGTTTTCAACTCTGCAGTCGCTCATTCATTATCTGCTATGCACAGAGCAGAAAGAGCTACCACGAAGACTCAATTGCATGATGAAAGCAAGGCAGCAGAAAGTCCTGTCCTGGAGACCTACTCGAGCAGAGCTCAGCCAATATTCTTGCTTATAGTCCACTCACCAGTGAGGTTTAAGGGAAAGAAGGAGGATATTAGGATGACAAGGCAATCGTTCATCTGCAAGCTGAGCTTTGTGCTGTAATTTTTTCCAGTCTCTCTCCCTTTCTGACTTGGAAAAATTATTTAAAATGCTTAACTGCATAAAAGATGTTTTTGTTCTTTAAGTGCGTGTGAGGAAGAGAGACAGAGAAAGTGACAGAGAGAAATAGATGCTCTTGAAAATGAAGTAAATAGCACTGGCTAAAGTCCGATAGTGTGGGCTGACTGGGCAAGCTTTCAACGCTCAGTACCGACTGCAGCCCTGACCTGCAACACCCCTGCTCTCCTGCGCTGGGCCCCACTCGAGCAATGACAAGCCCTGGTGCCAGACTGAATGGTTTTGTGATGCAGACAAATGTCTGCTCCAATGAAACCACCAAAACTAATTTTCATTTTCAACAGAAGCCAAGATTTGTGCCCAAAAGATGAAAAGGCCAAGTACATTTATTCACTGTGCCACCCAAGTCAATAAAAGATGCAGTTGCTGTTAAAGAGTTTTACTTCAAGGAAAAACATGCTTGACAAGACGTTCTCTGCACCTCTCTTTGTTTATAGCAGCATGCTGTCTTTTTTAGCCCTCACACTGCCATTTCTTGCTCACCTTCTTTGCAAAGGGAGATTATTTTTAATAGGCAAGCACCAGAAATGGATCTGGTGAGGCTCAGTAATTCAAACAATATCCTGCTTTGCAAAACTTCACTTTCAGGACTTGTCCTACAGTTCACCAGTTTTTGAAATACTTAACTCCTCACCAGTCCATTAACAACTTCATCTCATTGCAATTGATTTTAAATCCAACCTGGCCACACACTGAGCAATTGCCATTACCGAGGGAAAATACCAGCCTGCTGGTGCCTACACTTATTCCTGTGTGCTGCCGCACCAAACAGACTGTCAGATTGTGTCTGCGGGGGACAGGCCAAGTCACCCCCAGATCAGAAAAATAACGTGGCCTGTTATGAAGACAGTCGCTGACAGACTGTTTAGGATCAGCAATAGCTGTCTGACCTATTCATAGTGCTCTCATGTGATCCTCGAGCAAGCAAATGTACACTGCCTTTCAGAGTCATGTACCCTGCCATTACACAGTACTGAGCTTCCAGTAAGCTTCCATAAACTTCCAGTTCAGAGTACAATTTAAAGATGCTCCAATTCATTGGCAGTGCATGTGCATCTTTATTAAGTGTTTTAGATTTTCTGTAGAATACATTCCTCAGGGAGAGCTGCATTCCTTTTTACATTCCCTAAATTGCTCAACATGTAAATAATACTTATGTCTGAATATTGATTTTTTTAATTCAAATGAAAGGAGCAAGAAGTTATTCTGTGCTCCCAGGTGTACCTGGTGCAAGATGGGATACGACAAAATCCAGTCTTATTCATGTGTAGCTCACAGTCAAACTGATTGCTTGTTATAGACTCCACTCCAGTCTACATTTTGAATTCATGCTTGTGCCAAACCTACAGGATCTAAACCTAAGTTGATCATCTCTTTCCCAGATTTAAATAAAAACAACAACTCATCTTTGGAAGATTTTACAACAGTATAAATTATCATTCATTCTTTAGTAGTTCAATAATCTAATCTATTTATACTTGAGACTTAATGGTGATGCCAACACATCAAAAATAACAAAGTAAATAATAACCCTCCACTCCATATAAAAGGTATTCACACCAAAAAATCAAATGTCCTATTTGATACTCTGTACCATCTCATATAGTTTTTTAAATCCTTGCAATATCACAGCAGTTCCCGAGGTGTTTAATTCAGCATTTTTAACTGGTAAGTAATTCCAATGCAAATTTGATACCAAGCTCTTGCTTTTTAGAGATGCATGGGGAAACCTAAAAAACAAGAAGCAGGTACTGTAGAAGATGACAGAAGAGGTATACTGTTTTAGTGCTTACCACCATGCTGCTCCTGAATGACCTCCAGATTACTCTACAGCCATGGGGGATGGTGGCTGTTCGCAAAACTCAGGTTCTGTTTGAATCCGAATTAACCTTCCAGTGTACACTAAGACCCCAGGAATACAAGCAATCACAGCCTGACTGATAGTACTTCTGAAGGGCAAATCTAGTCATCAGGGCCGTTGAACAAGTAAGGTAAGGGGGCTTGCTAAATGGTGCAAATACAACTGAGCCCTGATGATGTTGCTACCACTTCCTAGGAAGAAGGGGCAGTACTGGCAGCAGCTGAAAGAAGCCCAAAGCTGGTATGGTGGTGGTGACGGTGATGAGGAGGGGAGAGAGAGTACTAGGTGCAAAATGTCTTGCTGTGGTTCTTTTACTGGCATTAACAACAGCCTTGATTAAGACCCTCAGAAAAAGTATCATTGTAGTGATTTGTGAGACACCAACACATTAAAGCCTTGTAAGTAAATACATTTCTACGTTTCATAGGTAGAGATGGGACCAAACAGTCTGTGTTTCTCAAAGAAGGATCAAGAGCTGACTTTTAGAAAGGGAAAATTTCCATGGTTCAACAATACTGTGAACTCCACTGCAAAAGCAAAAGAGCAGGAAAACAGAAGAAAAAAAAAGCCTAAAGAAAAATAAAAGGCTAAATTGGCTAAAGTTGACAATACCGATATGCACAAAGTAAATAAATAGCATATATGTTAGTAAACACAGCTGTTAATTTGAAAAACAAATTCATTCTTTTTAGTCCTTTGAATTGTGTTGTTCCAATGTATTCAATGAATTATTAAGGAAATATGTAGGCTTTTTAATGTAACATGCTGTATAGCCATGTATTAAACAGAAAACAATTAGTATACATAGGAGTGAAACACAGTAAAACATTGAATGGTTCACTGTCATGCCCATTTGTTTGTATTTGGGTTTATTATTATGTATAATTTCTTAAACACAATGTTCTTGACTCTCCAGATGACATTATAGCAAAGAAGATCCTTGGTAGGAAAATGAAACAAGCACCACTCTGGGAAATCAGGTGCAAACTTCTTACAGCGTCTGCTTGTTTATTGCTATGACAGCACGGTCAGTTGACATAACACAAGCTTTGACCAGTATTTTATGAAATGTTTTTATATCTGTCAGCATGAAAATGCAATTTCGGAGTTAGGGTAGTAGCATGCAGAAAAAACCTGTCATAGATCTTGATCTTGCACGATCCACTAGCCCTGAACTACCTACCAAAGAAGTTACGCTGTGCTTAACTTCCAGCATGCAAATAACCTAAGTGACTTCTAAGGAAGTATACATCATCTAAAGCTTTGTCTCCCTTATATGCCTGGTAGCTTTCAGAAATGAAAGCAGAGAAGAGAAAAATAACAGAATTCATCGTCTGTGCACATGGAACAAAAGACATTATGCAAAAAAGGTCATTTTTCTCTTCCTTATACTCAGTCAGTCATTACCTGGACAGAGCAATGTAAATCCGTGTATGCCGTTTAAACCTGTATCTACTACGATAGTGGGTGTCTGTTGTTCTTGATCTGGCTTCTCTTACCCCTGCAGTGAGAAGTCTACAACTTGGGGCCCTGCATGTGAGCTCCCCTTTTGCACCTCAGTGTCTTTAACTGTACCACAGTCTCTCCTTCCTAACTTTTCAATTACCTTTAGGACTCAAGTTAATTCTTGAATATGGCCATACATCTCTGAAAACAATGTTCATAATTTATTCCAAGAGTTCATCACAATATTTGTTTTTCCTTAAATTCTGAAATGAACAAAACTGTGAACTGTTACTTTCCCCGTCTTTACCCGGGAGACTAGAAAACAGCAATAGATATGAACAGTTCTTGTCATCTTACAAATGGAAACAGCAATTTAACACCAGATATTTAAACTGCATGAAAACAACTTCTAAAAATGTCTAAATCTGTTGAAAGAATCTGTTTATGGATTCAGTGGAATTGCTCAAAATTTCCTGAAAATGGACCAGACATATCCACCCACTTCCAACGCAAGCACGGTGGTTAGGCGGCGAATGCAGTTGCCACATTCAGCAATAGACCAAGTGAAAATCCAAAAGGTGTCTTACATTTTGTGTGTTGATTTCCACTCATGCTTGTCCTGAATGAGGGTAAAAGACATAAAAATAGAGACACAGTTCACAGCGCTTTTTGGCTACACTTGATATGGGGAATGACTTTGATCAGGCTTTGATGCCAGATGTATTCCCAAGAACCCTGTGTGCCGTAATGCCGGGGCACCATTAACTTCAGACAAAGGCAATTCCTCCATTCACTTCAGCAAAATCTGGAAAGGAGCACAGTGAACCCAAGCAGCCTCCCAGTGGCACTGTACCGTGTCCCATCGCCACCACTCAACATGCTATAAGTCACATCCCATCTGCCAAAAAGTAAATAGCACTCAGGTGATTTCCAAAAATCAAAAGACAAAGGCAATTGCTCACATGGGTAAGAAAAACAAACAGGATTTGGCCAGTTTTGGGGAGGCAGACAGATTTATGCACCTAAACACTGCACTCCTCTTTATAAGTTGCATTCTAAAAGAAAAACTGAGTGGCAGAGGGTAATATATAACTTTATAAGAGAAAGAAAACAGTGAGGGGATATTTATTCTAAAATCAAAGCATCGAAACTAAGGGAATACAAAGTTAAGGTAACACTTAAATTCAGCACACACAGAAGGCAGATTTAAGGCTTGCAGGAAAACTAACAACTCTGTTGCACGTAGCTGTCTTTGGCTACCCATCACCAGACAGTTCAAATGCCATCCATCTATACAACAGCCTAGTAGAGCTTGTGAAGCACTGAGTTGTCCTCTCAGCTACCATGGAAGAGACATAACTCATGTAATGGAGCTGCTCAGGTGTTTGGTGGTTAGTCTGAACAGGTCATGTATGCGTCCATGTATTCAAGGGAAAGAATTAGGTTGGTGGAATCACTCGGGGTGGGGGGGGCGTCCTGTCTCTCCCTGCTTGCTATGGAAGACACCTAGATGACAAATTTAGACAAGATGCTTGAATGTAACTGAATTTAGGAGAGATGACTTTTTCCCAGGAAGACTATAACTGAGCAAATTTACTTGGTGAGATTCCAGATTAAGTTAAATTGATTTTTGAAGATATTTAAAAATATTCTTCTCATGGGGAACTTAAAACAAAGTGAGAAAGAAGTCAAAAGAAAAAAAAAAGACCCTGAAAATGCTTCTGCCATATTCACTTAACTCCCACCGACCAGGATCAATCCTAAAAGCTCTGCACACAAGAGCCTTTACCTAAGCCTCATGAAGTCAGTACATGTATTTAACTGGCTTTGGCTCAGGTCCAGAATTTCCTTTAATTTGAAAGGGAGCTTCACCTGTGACAAACTTGCAGGATTGAGTTTAATATTCATGTTGCACAGAACAGAAACAAATGGGACTAATAAATCTTCAATAGAAATTTACAAGATTTTTCTGGCTTAATAAATTTAGCCAGGGGCAATTGCTCTTAAGCACTCGATACATAAAAAGGGATCCTTATTTCCATCAGCATGCAAATTCCTTACATGTTTCATCAGAATTGAAGACATTATATCTTACAAGTTTTTAAAAACGTGGACTTCATGGCTGCTCTTTTTCCCATTCACGGTCATTCACACGTGGCCATACAAGCTCCTTGGCTGTCATGTCACTTCTTCTACTAAGCTGTCTTTTTTTTTATTTATTTATTTTCAATTAATTCATAGCACATGCAAAGAAAACTAAAAATGTCTGTTTATGTAAGATTCTCAGGTGCTTTCATCCTCCAGTTCTTCAGGTAGATGTCCAATACACATTTCCTCCTTTTCCAGCCAGTTTACACGGCACTGTGAGCCAGCCATGTAAAGATTAATGCCCATGGAGTGAAGTATTCTACAGGCTGTACAGCTCTTTAAGTATTTCCTTTAAGCTCTTGCACACATATGTAAAAGAAAACAAATTAAAGATTATTTGCAGAGTTTGGCAATGAAAATGAGGTGTTAGTAGCATTTTGAGCTAGCAATAAATTTTATTCGACTGTTTTATTACTTCGGGGCAAAGGCAACAATTTCTTTTGGGGCGTCTTTTAGCAGCATGAGATGAGGGTTTACATTTTAATGCATGTATAGTTTTGAAATAAATTCAGCATTTTGTAAATGATAGTGTATGTCAGATGTAAATACATGACAAAACTGTATTTTGGTTGTTTTGCAGCGCCTTTCACATTTCTGAAAGAAATGAGCAAACTATAATAAATCTTGCAAAACAAGGTTTGGTTCCTGGAGCGCTAAAACATTTTTACGTCTAGGCAAATGAAAACAAAGTACATCTACCCAAGCTCTGCAAGCAAAGGAGAGTGTGCTCTGCGACGTCCAGGCAGCCAGCGTCAGCTCAGGCTGAGCTGAGGAAGATCTGAGGACAGCAGAGCGTAATGGCTGAGGCTCCGCAGCGCTAACATGGCTACGCAGCTTCCAGCTGGCTCAAAGCACCGGCAGAGCGAGTAGGCATCTGCCTGGGAATGAGGCAGGGCTGGCTCACATCTGCTTGCAAATGTTGCATGGACTTAGAAAACAGTGGACACAGATTACTTAAGATCATAGAGCAAGTTGGTGTCAAAACTGTCGAGCCTTAATTTGCCTGGAATTATCACTTCAGGTCTGTCCTGCTCTTACACCATTTCCTAAGCTACCCGCTCTTTCTCACTTCAGAAAAATACTGGGTGAGATGGAAATTGTTCTAAGCCATATATGAATTGTTTTATTAATATGATTATTTTTATTTCAAGAATAAGTCAAGAGACATCGAGGGCTGAAGGAGTTGCTCCTCGTTATTTTCTCTAATCCATTCCCAAACCTTACAATCACCCTATTTACCTCTGTTAGGAGAAACAGCACAGAAACTTATACCACAGCTGATGGTCTTGAGCCTTTGTAGAGTTGACTAAACAGGCAACACTACACACCATACAGAGCCCATGGAATCAGCACAGTCTACAAATGCCTTTTCTGGCTGTGGTCAACTTGCCTATTCCAGTGACACACTAGTATTTTTTTTTCCAATTTCCATCTTTCTTCCATCTAGCAGAAAAAATTACCACTCTTAGTTCTTCTCTAGAGCTTCCATTTATCTTCTATTCAAATATGTAGTCAAGGAAAAGCCAAATTTTCATGCTGTGGAATATATGTAATCACCCTGAACATCATTATTTATGTACAATTTTTATATGAATTTTCATGCTTATTGCAGCACAGGCTTTTAATTAAGGTGTCACTAGACTACCAATTATATCAATTCCTATATTGTGTAACTTCTGTTTGTGGGGAGGTGAACACTTACCAGTGGCACTGGTCTACAAAGACAAATATATTGTTTTTCACCCACATGGCCAATATATAATGGAATGGCAGGAGTTAGAAAATAAAATGAGATTTCAAACTCAAGGAGTCAAGAGTAATTAAATTGAATAGATACAGGGAACACATTAAGGAAATGTACAATCTTAGATAGTAAAGATATGGCTGCATTAATTGCAAGGGGAAAAAAAGACATCATAAAACTGTCAAGATAAGTCAAGTGATCTAGGAACCAAGGTCCCAAATTACAAAATAACCTAGGTATTTAGGGTCGTCAGTACATTTGAGAATCACTTGTTGTCCAAAGTGTCACTTCTTGATGATTTTCAATTAGTATCCCAATGCCTAAATCATAAGAATATAGGATTGGAAGAAACAAATGAGACTAATTGCCTGCATTAATAAGCACCCACGCAACAGACATTTATGAGGCTGCACAGATACTGCAGATGCTTCCTACAAGATGCTTCCTACCATCCCGCACCAAATGCAGAGCTAGAATGAGAACTACGGCCCTGGAGCTTTTCCTTACGGCACTTTTTAGTTCAAGAGCCTCACTGTCACCCCAGGTCCCTGCAGCAGTAGGATATTCGTGAACTAAAGCTACTAAGTTATTCCAGGAAGCTGACGTCTACCATTTTATACAGGATATTAAATAGACCCCAGCTGTCTCCACTTAGAAGTGACTTAGTTCATATGTTTTATAAAGGTCCATTCAGCCACTTTCTGAGTTATCGCAGAATTGAAGTGACTTTCTGTGAAGAAAAAGTCAAACTTTCTGATGATTTCCCTTACCTACTTTTCATGCAGGCATGTCTTGGTTTTCAAACATCACAACTGGCATCTATATGTTCTGAATTAAGAATCTGTGTCTGGATTATGAAAATATTTGACTGACAAATAACTGTCACATTCGGAAGAAACATACACAGTAGAGCACTTTTTTTTGCTGAAACCAGGAAGACACAGTAGTCTTCGTTTCCATGAATGTTTCTGTACGCAAGCCCCTATGGTATATGACTATCGATCTAAGTGCAGTACAGTCCACGTGATTTCACTCCAGAAGGTAGAGAAGTGACATGGATTAAGATTTCCAAAGCACAAGAACACTTTTTCAGGCTTGTGAAAATGACAGTGGTCAATATATGAGAAATGCTTTGATAATCACGTCCATTCAGAAAATGTTAGTTAAATTATTTCAAGAACTCAACAGCCTTTTTAAGAACAGCCTCCATTTAAAAGCTGACAAGATGATATTGCAATATTTTTGTATAAAGGATGTGCTCCGGCATGAATGAGTTCTGGAACTGAGTGAATAATGCAAATGAAAGATGGCAATTTCATGCTCGAAAGAAGAAAGATCAAAGCGACCTTAAATTTTACAAGATTTGAAAAATTTTAAAAAGAGTCAATATTAAAAGGAGACACATAATTCCATCATCTAAATAGTCCCTAAAGCCTTTAAAAATATATATTTGTACTACACACAGGAGGAAAAAAAGCCATCTGTTTCAAAAATTAGTTCTGCTCCTTTTAAATATTGATATCCCCTGTTCAATTGCCTGCTGCAGTGGACTGTGCCCCAGTTAGGTTAAGCCATTAGATGTTTACGCTTTTGGATATTGCCTGGGCTCTTTGACACTCACATCAGGCTTTATAATTTTCATTTACTCTTTCCAGAATACATTTAATAAAATTTACTTTTTTGTTATACTTAGGAGTGAGAAGACATTTCAGTTCCAAGTTCCAATTTTCAATGTCATGTAACTTTTTAAAAACAATTAGCTTTTGGGATGTTTTTTTTTTTCCTGGCTTGCCCTTATTCCCTTTCAATTTTTTCTTTTAACTTTAAAACAGAAAACTGTTCAGACATTTTTAAGCACGGACTTTAAACTAACTGCAGTCCTGCATGTCTAACAATCCTCATCCATGTTACAAAATATTAATTCCAAACTTCCTGGTATAAATGCAGTCAAATCTTGACATTTTAATGGTTTTTCTTTTCCACATATATACACACACATATGTAATATGCATATCCAAACAGCTTAATAGAGCAGCTTATTTGCTGTACTACAATTATATTGTCTTAGAGGTTCCATAAAAAAAAAAAAAAGCTGTTTTTAAGCTTTGTAAATCAAGCTATAAAAGAACTAGCTCCAACAGACACTCAACATAAAAAATGATTGAGCAGAATCTGTTAGCATTATTGATTGATTTTAATTTTGCAGGCTATTACCGAGCAATGTCAGCTGACACGTTTTGAGATTATGGAAAAATAAAACTTTAAATTCCGAGAAAAATTATTCCAAGAGATAAAGGTATAGTACCACTGCCTTCCAAGCACTCAGGTCTTGGATAATTCAGAATGGAATATAAACTAGACACCAGAATTTTCCAATTACTTGCAATTGCACAATCACATAATTTGCTAGAAAGGAATTTGAGGCAATTAAACTATGTGTAGCATCAGAATTTTATCAATAATGACATAATTAACCCACTTACTGGAAAATCCTGTATGATACCAGTATGGCAGAGTGAAGGGAAATGAGAAAAATATGCAACAGAAACTACATCTGAGAAAGCTTTGAAAGGCGCCATAAGCCACTTGTAGGCTGCATGACTGGTCATCTCCAACACACATACATAGAATCATAGAATCATAGAATGGTTTGGGTTGGAAGGGACCTTAGAGATCATCTAGTTCCAACCCCCCTGCCATGGGCAGGGACACCTTCCACCAGACCAGGTTGCTCAAAGCCTCATCTAACCTGGCCTTGAACACTTCCAGGGAGGGGGCATCTTCAGCTACTCTTTCTCTTGTAAAAGATTGACAAGTTTTGACCAAAATGGCTTCTTCTGGAGCTTAAAGTTGGGTACAGGGTAACCAGGCAATGCCCACCCATTCCAGCTACATCCTGTTCCCCTTAGTACTTTAATGCCAAGTGCAAACTAGAAGCAGATTGTCTGAAGTCAGTACATTTCACAGAAAACCACACTCTGCTATTAGGAAAAGCACATAATTTTTGCCAACTGATGAAAAAAGTGTCTTGTACAAACCCTTACCAACAATCCATACACTACAGACTTTGGTAAAAAAAATAAGTTCCCCTATAATGCTAATTTCTTATTCAATTACCTCCTCCAATTCCTCATATTTCACGTGACCTCTGATTTCAATACTAGCTTTTTGTTCCCCCACCCCCAAAATGATTTCCTATTTGCTTTTGTAACTTCTCTTATTTGCTGTACAAACTCCCTACCAGTGTTTCCACTTTCCACCTTCAAACTTGAAACACACTGACCGGCATTAATCTCACCTGGGTGTAGCAGGGTACAGTTGGGTGTCCACTCTGCCTTAGCCACCTGGGCTTTCTCTGCAGTTAACAAGAGAGAGGCAGGCATTTCCAGAGGGCAATTCATTCTGCTCCAGGATGGGTACGGAAGGTGAGTGGGATGAATTATTCTCAGAAAGCGCATCCTCTCTCTGCACTCACTATGGGGAGACTCTAAATGACTAGGATGGAGTATAGTTTTAATAATCAGATGGTCAAAGCTAGACATTTGCTCACAATTATCTTACATGCCTGTTTTATTTTTTTATGCATGGCTATGTGTACCTTCTGTGCATCCGTCATGATATATTGGAGCAGAGCCATAAAAGGGTTAGAGAAAGTTTGGTGTCTCCCTTTGACATCACCCACCCCTTCAGAGAGTTTGAGGAACCAAAATGTTTAAACTGTCCTGCTATATCTAGTGCCCAGGAGGGGCTATAGATCCAAAGCAGCAGACAGGATTTCCAGTGACTGGACAGAGCATCACACCAGGGAAAACTGTATGACCCAAATGACAAAATGTGCTGCTACAAATCTCTATTTAAGTACCTACCATGTTAAATCTAATAATTTTCATAATCTTCCTCTTGACTGTTGAAT
This sequence comes from Gavia stellata, assembly GCF_030936135.1. Classification (NCBI taxonomy): domain Eukaryota; kingdom Metazoa; phylum Chordata; class Aves; order Gaviiformes; family Gaviidae; genus Gavia; species Gavia stellata. The sequence continues at coordinate 26,523,698 of NC_082599.1, forward strand.
TTTGGATTACCTCTGTTTCTTAACCTCTCTCTTCTAAAGCCTATTGTTACCACACCAAGTTTGGGAACCATCCCTTCCCTAAAAATATCAGATTTAATTCTTGCGGCCACTATGACTGTGTGTCTTGACTATAAGAATTTCTTAAACCAGCTATTGCAAGTTACTTCAGGCTATGCAGAGAGTGATCTCTCTTTCTTGTACTCCAGGAACAGCTGCTTCATTGATGTTTTCTGTAAGTTTTGCCTTTAAACCTTGTCTGATTTGTCCACTTTATTATGAACAGTGGTTGAAATTATACCTTATTACTGTTTTGGTAAACTTAGTTGACTTTCCAGCTTCTTCCAGAATTATAGGCTCAATATACTTTCACTGATCTAGAGGATGGCAGAATATTTAAATTTGCTTTTTATGACTTAAGCTTTGTTTCAGCAGGATGGTCTTGTCCACTCTCAATTTTGGGTTACTGGAAACCAAGCAGTCTTTGAAATGTATTTTCTTACAGATATCACAACATCCTATTGATTTGGGACATTTCAATATATTTAAAATGTCTTCTAAAAAGACTCCCTCATCAGTGTTATTCACCTATTTGGGTTTTATCTATAGCCACGAATACCTTTCATTTTTAGTCAAATGGGTTATCTGACTCTTTTGTGCAACTCCTAATTATTCTTGCTGTTGTACTGCCATGGTCTTCAGTTCTGGTCTCATTTCTGTTTGTATTTTTTCACTACTGCATAAAGATTTGCTTTTGAAATAACTGACATCTCTAAAAGATGTTTGATCAAATAAAATTAAAAACTAGTAAAACCTTCTTGATTTCTTAAGAAGAGAGACAACATGAATAATAAGCAGCATAGAATTAAGTAATGCCAGGTAACTCTTTTTTTTTAATGATGTTACAAACATAAAGGCAATGTGATGAACGGGATTCTGTGCAATGAAGAGATACAGGTGCGCAGTTCTGCAGAAGTACTAACTTGTTTGGGCCCTTCCAAGAATGCCAAATCTTTCAAGTTTAATGAGACATTTAATTCTGATTTTCAGACTATAGTCTGCCTGGATATGGGTATTATTGCTTTGATCAAAACTTGTTGCTCAGCGTTTTATAAAAAGCAGAGATGAACATTAAGGCAACAAATTGATTAGAGACGTCTGCAAGGAAACCACAAAGATCAGTGGGTAGGCCTATCTCCATTAACAATCTAGAATGTTATCTAAGGATAAACAACACACTAATTAAAAGTGCAAATGCTGCTCAATCTCTATGTCATAAAGATCACAAATACAAACAAAGTATGCTGTTAGATAAAATTAGCAAAACGAGATTCACCTTATAACCTACTTCCTAGTAGAGAAAAATAATACAGGTCATTAACTTTTACTGTCCCGAAGAAACCTGGAAATCAATAATAAAGGTTCTAGTGTTCTGCTAGTGAATAAAAAGTTAGACATAAACTTTCAATGCTGTACAGCAATCAGAAAGTCTCTAATTGTAGCTTCTCTTGAAGAAGGGAGATGTATATAGCACTGAAATGACCATGTCTGTGATGCAACCTGGAGTCTGGGGGTAAGCACAGCATTGTACAAATTGCTTAGGTGAGAACATAGAGATAGACATCAAATATTTCAGAGGGTACATACTAAGGTAGAGAGGAATTTGTGGGGCTGGAAGGGAATGTAATTAGGAGTGAAACAGGTAAACAGAAACTCTGAATCCATATCAATGAAAAACCTCCTAATGAAAGAACTACTTTTATACCCCAGTTCGGTGAACTCAATAGTTGTGGCATCTAAAATCTGAATGGTAAAGTCTCAAATGTGCATGCCTGATGGGACACCTCTGCACCGTCTGCCTGTCCTAATGCATTTTTGTTCATCTTAACATTAGGAATTTATGATTTGAACAACCAGAGCTGTTTGAATCAGTGTAGCTCTATGGACTATAACTTCATCAGCGGAAACTCAAGCCTTAAATTTACAACTGCATTCTTGGATTAGGGGGCAGATGTGGATGCAATTCCCCTGTTAGTAGTAGCTAGCAGATGTGGATGCAATTCCCCTGTTAGTGGCGAGTGTTAGGCAGCTCACACAGATGAACAGTTACTGTGCATATTAGTTTTCAGAACATACTACAAGAATAACCAGAGGATCTTCCTCCAACTGTAATCTTCTGGTTAAAATATTGTATATTTGATGATCCACTACTGCAAAGTCAGAGCACTTAAAGATCAGAACCGTCTTTTCTGGAGAATACCATCTGACTATAATTTATTGAAGGGCTGTCATTTATTATGACACACACTGATATTCTAGACAGCCACAAGGAAAATGATTTGATCACCAGTGAAGACAACTGAAAAGCAAAAATCATATATAATACATAATACTGTAAATCTGAAGAATCTAATTTAATTTTTAATATGAAACATAAAAACCCATCACTATATTTATATGATGAGGAAAGAGGTAGAAAGTCAAAGCTAGGAGAATGACAGAATGTGGGAATCTTACTAAAAGGGATACAATTTTAACATTGATACAATATAACTATGAGAAACCCGCCATACTTCTATTTTTATGTTGGATTTTATTATAACTTTATTCAAAATGCTGTTGCTAGGGTTGTTTAAGTTTTTGTAATTAAAAGACTTTCATATCCTCTATCTGGTTTTAATATCACAGTTTTTTTTATAAATGTGTGATTATGTATTTCTATGCATTAAAGTTTTCCAATTTTTTGTAGAAACACTCACAAGGAGTCCAATTACTTGTCAGAATGAGCGAAAGTTAAATGTGACGTTCAATGGCTTCACAGCCTTCCCTTTTTATGGGGAAGGAGCAGAGTGGGCAAAGTCCTCCAAAGTTGTTTCACTTTTGCGGTAGCTGTGTATCCAAACGAGTCCTCCCCCAAACATCTAAGCACAGTCAGTACATTCCCTACTCCTACTGCCAAGTTAAAATGAAAACGGTCTTAGTTCAGAAATGATTGAGGTGGTTTGCTCTAATCAAATTAAACCAGCCAAATGTTCTTTTCAAAGGTAACTGTCTACTCTGCAGCTGTATGCAAAATACCACATCAAATGTAGAAAAAAAAAAAGTGATAGAATTCTATCCTTACAGTAGAGCCCTGGCTCCACAGATGAAGAGAAACAAAAGCACCAGTGCAGCTAGGAATTACATTCACAGAAAGCTCCTAGAAATATGCTAACTTAAGAAACAGTGAACAAAGTACTGAAATTTCCAGTTTATAATTAATTTATTTCGGAGAGAAGGGAATCCTCTGACATTGTTAAACAGCAACAGACACCTTCAGTCATTTATCATAGTGACCACACTTCAAATAGATATTAAAAGACTAGCCAAAGCTTCACATAAAAGAGAGAAAAAAAATCACATAGGCTTTTCCATTCTATTTCTCACTTCCTTTCTCTGTTTCTATCAAAATATATAACATTCTGCACTGACTAATGTTGCAAAAGTCCAAACTCATTAGGTTTCATTTAAACTCAGTATGATTCATCTGCAGTAGAACTGTGTTTCCAATCATTACATATGGGAAATTCCTGCAAAGATGAATTCATATGCAAGTTACTTTTTTATTTTCTTTTACTAAGAAAAGATCAGTCACCTCTTAATGATAATCCAGAGTGATAACCAGTCAGTGTTAGTATGAATGCTTAAAACAGCATGGAACTTTTTGCTAAGTTTGTAAAATGTTTGCTAGGTATGTCATGGTAAACCTACCCCAGGGCAACTCTACCAATATCAGCAAATTGGCACATTGCAGTACACCTTGTATTTAGGCATCCGAAATCATCACCTGGTCCTAAAGTTATGTGGGGTGCTTCTGAGGCTAGAGACCCATCTTCTTCTAAAACCCTAAAAAGACATCTAAAACATCATATGGAAGAGTTTCTTATTACTCATATAAACCATTCTTTGTTCCACCTAAAGAAAACACAACTATGTTGTTAGAATTTTAAGGCCTGATTTCAAAAGGATTATTTAGCTGAATATTTCCTTGTGAACATTTTCTAAGGATGGGACAAATTTTCAAAGGCTAAGGGTAAATAAATAAATAAGAAAATCAATACAATCATTTGGATGCAATGAGGTATTTTGAAACAGTCTGGAAATCGACAGTCAGATTTCCACTCTTTCATGATCATCTCATCAGAAGCTTCCCAAAGAGGTTTCCCAAATGGAAAATGTCAAAATACACTATGGAAAAACACACTCCTTGGAAAATTCTAAAGTGTTTTGTTTATTAAATACAAACGCTTTAAGTTTAAAGGTATAGCTGTTAAATAATCATGCATGCGTAATTAAAAATATTTTTCAGAATGTAAGAAAAATATATGAAGAACTGATACAGGAGGAGAAATTTCCTCTCTCTTGAATGAAAAAACACAGCTTAGTTATATACGTATATGGGCAGAGTTATCTTTTGATGATTTGTAAGATCATTAAGAATCAACTTATTCAGCAAAACTAGAAAACAACTAGATTACATATAAAGAGTAAAAACCAAATGCTTTATATACAGCTGCAAAGTTTAGGAATGAACAGCAACTTCTATTTTATTTAGTGTTACGAAACTTTATAAAATAATTTTAAAACTTTAGAACTAAATTAAGTCAACTAAGAATTACTACAAAGACAAATAACCACTCTTGATGCCAAATTCACATTACTGCTATATCAGGATAGTTATCTAATCTGCATGATTTATTTTAACTTTCAATAGAAAAATTCTCTAGAAATAAGGCTTCAGTTAATGTAATAGATGAGTAAGAATCAGTATCTGTGATTCATATTCTTATGTATATTGTCCCTGAACACTATTCAGGAAAGTATTTGAAAATTCAGCACATACTTAATATCATAGCTATTTCTATTTGATAATGCACTTACATCTGTGCTAAACTTCAAACAATGACTTAAATCCCACCGACTGTACCTGAGTGACTCACTTAGTGCTTTGTTAAGTCACAGCCTCCAGCCTACTCTCTTTCAAACACCTGGAAAGTGAGCACTTTCCTTCTCCCTGCTCTGTTCCACACTTTAGCTGGCAGTAGGTACCATGAAGCAAACTGTAAAGTCCCAATTAATCTACCCTGGCCTCTGTTTGCTGGGGTGGACCATCCACTCCTGTCCTTTTCAAGGCTCAGTTTTGAATCTTGGACCCTAGTCCATTAACCCAGGGCATGCTGATGCTTTGCCTGGCAGTCACAGGCTGTTACCAGCAAAGGTTGTGGTGAAATGAGTTGGTTTTCCATTCTGTGCAGGACCCAGCAAGACTAGATGTCTCAAGAACAGCATAGACACAACCATCCACAGATTTAAAGAAAGGAGGGAGCACTGGACATAATCTAAAATGACTAACATGTACTCACACAAAGACTGGAAACATGTTTTTTGTAAAAAGCTTAGATTCAGAGTAAGATAAAATACTTTTTGAAGAAAGCTTGTACTCACTCCAGAAACTGAATTTCCTAAGGCTCGGAAGGCTATTCCGTATTCAACCCTTCCTTCCTGACATGCTCTTATCTTGTCCTGTTTCTGGCAGACCATGCATTCAAACAAAATCATCACATCCATTACTAATAAACAATTCATACGGACAAGAAAAGTATCACTTATTTTCCCTGTACGTGCATATTCTGTGTACTGCAGGGTTGCAAACAGATGCTGACAGGCCAGCATTCATGTGTAGTCACTTCACAATGTCCTCTGCCAACTTAACAAACGTCTCCAAATCCTACCTACTGCCAAACCCTGTTGAGTGCCAACCACATCATTCCCCTTTGCCCTCTTGCCATCAGAGAAACCATACTTCAGGGTAGGCAGTTCCTCCCTCCCCGAGACCTTTGCAGTGTCCCTCCTCGCAGCGGCCGGTCAGTGCAGGGACCATCTCACTTCGCCTCTGACCAGGAGGGCTATGAAACCATAACGACCAGGCCCTCCAGCCTGGAAATGCCTCTCTCCCGCCAAGGCACTTCCCGTCTTCACATCTGCCTTGAAGACCATCCTGTTTGAGTGAGACTAAAACTGACTCTGAAGCTCATTCAGTTTTTCCTTCCCATTACTCATCCACCTCTTCCACCTCAGCTGAGACTCATCTGCCACATTAATCCTTTTAACCTTGGCAAGCTTCAAGTTCAGTTTCTTCTGCCTCACTCCATACCTGAATCTTATTTTACTCTTTCTGCCCGCAAGGCAATCCCTGTACCTAGCAATGTAGAGGTAACCATTTCTTTCTCTCCAGTGGCCTGCCAGACGCCATATGAGTCGTGCTACGCAAAAATAAATTGTATCGCATCACACAGCATGCTGCTGATCTGTAAGAATGATGTCACACACTAGAAGTGTAACATTAGCTTGGCAGAAAAAGGAAGGAAGGAAGCAGAATTCACTGGAGAGAAACACCCCCTAAAATAGAAATGTTTCACTTGATGGGATGGAACATCACAATGATTTTGAGAAGATCATCTTTTAAACTTATTAACAGTATAGTAATAAAGCCAGCAGCCAATATCAGCATCACCACAAAGTGGAAAGAGAAACAAAATCAGCTACTGCACTTTGCAATTCTTTTCCCTCTGTATGTTCCCCTATCATTTCAGTTTAACAAACAAAACAAAGCAAAACAACTACAAGTTCAAATTGCCTTGCAAAAGGTTAGCTAGGTATTGATGAGCTGCTACAAACAGGTTCTGAACGCTCTCTCTTATCAGGTTAGAGAGGGAATTTTAAGACACTTGTAAGACACCTTCTAAGTATAACGCAATTTTAAGCACCAAGCCATTATACACTTCAGGGACCTCTGAGCAGAGTCAAGTGCTGGTCTTTATGTCAAGGACACGTGGGGATGGGGGAGTCATGTGTGCCCCAGCCTCTTCCCCCCACACTCAGGTTGCCCTGCCAAGGGAATCAGTTGATGGGCTCCATCAAGTACTCCAGTGCAAACCAAGAGATAACAGCATGGACCACTGGACTGCAAAAGCAGGGAAAGAGCAACATGACAGTATTGCTGTACCACAGAGGGCAGTTTACAGTGTCATTTATATTTCATTTATAAAAATTTTCATTTTATATAAAATAACATAAAACCTTGAATATGGCATAATTGTGCAAATAGTCATAATTACTGGGTTTACCCCATGCTGATCCGTATACCAAAAAGACTGAGGAACAGTTACACTTCCAGCTAGATCACTCTGTTGAACCGAAGTCAATTAGCTGGGGCACCTATTCTGCAAGTTACCAGGAAGGAGAGAACTAAGATTTTTAATCCCTTATTATATGGTAATGATGACCCTGAATGGCAACATTTCTGACACTTATCTTTGAAATAATAACCCAGATTAGATTATATTCTAATAGATTATATTCAATACAATTTTGACTATTTTAAAACTGAAGACTTACTAACCCATGAAAATACTAAAAAAGTTGTATTTATTAAAAAACCTGTGAGCCGGGAAGCAAAAATATACAGCTTTGCAGGTTTGCTCTCTTTGCTTAAGGTTTAACACTATGAAAACTGTTAGATATACAAGCATATCAAGAATTACAATATGCTGTCTTGTGTTTCACTTTCCCAGAGTGCAAATTCACAGTTTGATGGATGATTAACATTAGGGGAAAATTATTCATCTGATTACCAGCAGGAGAGGGATAAAATGAATACAATATATCGCTGAATTTAGCATTATAATCACAAGAATAATTTTTACAGATATATTGTAGCAGAGAATACTCCCAGTTTTACACACAGGAATTTCCTGAATCTAATATGTCATTTATTCCTGGCAAAGCCTGTCCTTTGTCTACATATATTTCATTTTTCCCAAACAGAACAGCACTAAGCTACATAAGTGCTAGACCAACTTTTGCCAGATTTAACTGCTGTATATAGTAAAGCTTTAGCAAAGCATTACATCTTATTATCTGAAAGGTGAGCTAGAGGAGCACCTTAATTATCCTACCAGTTACAACAGACATTTCAAAGCCTACAACATGTCTCATTTTAGAGCAATTCACAGTAAGATTTACTCTTGAAGATTCTAATTTTTACTTTGTTTTGTGAAGATAAATAGAATAGACTAAGGTGTCCTGATGGAGGGGAACTCTATACAAGGGCAAATGTGAACAGGGGAGGATTTTAAGCACATAGCAATCATCCTTTTAACTGTATTTTTCCCACAGTTTTCTGTATATTATTTTTGACAGTCTTACAAAATTTTAGACCAGTCCTCCAGGCCTTATTTCCATTATAGTCAATAGTCCAGAGACTTCCATTACCATCACTTTTCTGATGAAGATTAGACTTCCTTTCACTTCTTATCTTGCACCTTGCTTTGCTTTATTCTGCAGTGAAGTCTTATCTAACTTCATTATCTATCATCGTAAAAGCAACTGTGCTATGAAAAATGCATCTCTTCATTATACAAATATGGAAATGATAGACTTGCAGAGAAGGAACGTGACACAAAGTTCTCATTAGTAAGCAGTAGCATGGAAAAATATGATAAATATTTGGTTTAAAATTATTCTATGCTATTTAGACATATCTACTTTATGGAGAAAATTCTCTTCCATCCCCAACGCCAAGCACCGGAAACCAGTTTTGGCTCTAAGTGTTTCTCAGGATTTTAGAGGAAGGAAATCTACGATTGCTATGACAAACCTGGGCAGCAGTAGCAATGCTGGTCCTGCATTGTGGCTCCATGACCAACAAAGCCATGGAGCTCCACCTCTGCCTAGTAAGTACTGGGTCTTTTCCTTACCAAACTGTTCTTCACGTTCAGCACCACTTCACGGAGACAGAGAAGACCTGGACTGCTGAGCTCCTTACTGTACTCTCTGGAGATGCCCAGACCTACCATTTGAGGTCAGCATGACATTTAGCATAAGTTCGTGTGGCCTGTGATTTCTGCTGTTGCCATCAGCTGATGCCAGAGTACCACAGCCGAGCACAGGGAGTATGCAGCTCATCTGTTTGAAGTCTGTCTAAATTTTGACTCACAGAATGACTGTCAGTTTGCATTGAGCAACTCATGGATCACACATGCCGTTACTCAGAGGTAACAGACTCAACATTATATCTGCAGTTCTCACTTACTTCTCTCAGGCTAGTTGCCTGTAACATTCAGAAAAGAACTAGATGTCCCCACAAAATAAAGATAATTTGATTTCATATATTTGTGTTGTTATCCCAGTGCTCTGAAAATGATGTACATTTTAATCCAGCATGTAGACAATGCATTTGACATTATTTTTATTTAGTATCCTGGCCATGATACCAGTTTCCAGAATGCATGCCCAAACAATGAACATTTTTCTGAGCATATGTTCAATAATTAAGTACAGCTAGGTCAGCTGCTTAAAATTGCAGACCTTCTTTCACAGTATTTCCTTTTCTGAGTATATTTACATAATACAAAAATAGACCTTTAATTTCAATAAATTACAAACTCTTCTACTGTATTTTGTAACGGAACTGGGGCATTTAAATATTTTCAAATAATCTTTCACTATAAGGATATGATTTCAGTCACTCCAAAGAGCTACTTAAAGCTTCATCTGCCCTACAGATTAAAAACATGTACAGCAGAGGTGAGTTTTTAAATAGCATTCCTCACATTTTAGAAGAGATAATGTTTGAAATGGCTTCTTACATTCCCCTGCCTGTTTGCGGAAAAACATGTGCAGCTGAGATCCCCAGCGTCCTGATACATCACAGACCAACCCCTTGCGTCTGAAATGCTGCTTATGGCAAAAGGTACAGGCTTCACGACACCACTATGAGGACCCGGAACACACTTTCAGAGATTTTTGTATTGAAACTACATTCTCATATTGCCGGTTGAAATACTTACTGCTTGCAGAGAATGAATTTTCATTCAAACTCGTAAAAATATTTTAAGCTTCAATGTATTTATGCAATCCTATGTCGAGATTGCACTGCACTTAAACCCAAGCAAAACAAGCCTGCAGCTGCATAGTCAGTTCATCAAATAGCTCTTTGGAAAACAAGAATTTTATTCTCATGATTTTGCTGAATTCAGGATTAGAAAGCTCTTAAAAAAATCTTTTACTTTATATGGAAAGATCTCAGTGGCAGAAAAATTAGTAAGTATTGTTACGTTGAATTATTCCCCAACAAGGTTTACAATTTTCAAATATGTAAATGTCTAAACCTGGACAACTAAATCCTCATTTACACTCATAAATTATTGAGCTGGATTCCAAAGATTTTGAGAACTCTCAATTATCTCTCTACTGCCAAGTAAGAACTTTGTGTGCGCTCCTCTGTAAACCAAGTCACTCAATTCGGTGATCAAATACAACGTGTTGTCCACACAAAGATGTCCCCACTTTTGAAATTTATCGACTAACCCTCTGGCATTACTAGATGCCAGTCAAAATAATGGTTATTAACCAAATTGTGGATTTGCTTGATTAGCAATGGAAAAGTGTGAGCTGCAGCCCGTATCCCATCGCTCACCACAGTGAGACCGATGACGCACGCTCCATTATTAGTATTTCAGAATACGCATGCTTTGCCTATTCAGTTTAGACAGATATGAGACTGTTGTATTATACTCCCTTGAGATAATAAAAACGAATTTATCTCTAGCTATTCACTTTTCTATTTTAAATATTATTCTCTGCCTCACCTTTCCTCTTGCACCTACTATAAACCCCCTCATCTCAGACCCAAAAACAGGAGGATCACAGCTACAAGCCATTTTGAAGGTCACCTCTAACTTCAGGGTATCTATTTCTCTAGGACTGAAAGAGTCTTGGTGTTAGTGAAGTATAAAATATTTTCCTTTTGCTATGCAATATCTGCGCACAATAACACAAATAACAGGAAATAGTCTTGGTAATACAGCACCATCAGCAAGATGCTGACCAGTTTTAAATCACTGCGTACCTGGCTATCTGAAAACTGAAGCTTACTTTTTAAAGTTCATAATATTAATAAAAGACACTCACAGGCTCATGGAGGTTTCCAGCTATAGAAAAATGTAAGAGGTTACGACAGGGGCAGCCTTACCACTGAGAGAATCTGTTTGAGAACACAGGTCATTTACCCAGGGTTTATGCTACCGACATAACAGAAAGGACATCCTGGGGCCATTGCCACCATTCTGCAAGCAAGGCCTGACATCTGCACTGTTGCAGTCTTGGTAGCACAATCATCAACACCCGGTGAAATTAGTACCAGTCAAACAGTATTCAACCGTAAGGCCACCTGCAAAGCTTGAAGTCTTAAGCTGTTACTTCTCTTTAACACGAGAATCTACAACTCTCTATAAAAGCATCTAAAAAGGTGGAATGCACATTCCACTACTGCTTTCATAATCTTTGCCATTTCAATAATGAATAGAACTGCTAAAAATCAGCTGCAGCTGGCAGAACTAATACTTGAGACAAAACCAGAGAGACGTTGGGTTTTTTTCAGTCTCTCTCATGCCTGAGGAGATAGTGTATATATGGCTCCTTGCCCATCCACTCAAACACTTAAGTCACACACCTATGCCTCTGGAGATGGGTGTTTGTGTGTGTGGGAGGCAATGCACAGGGATGAGGTGAGGTCTGGCAGGCAGCACCATGGCCTGCTGAAACCTCAAACCACACTTCATGTACACAGTTTAGTACTCACTTCATCCACAAACCCAAACTAGTGTCCAGACCATTTATGTACCCAAACTCTTGCTTGCCCAATTCATATGCTAAAACCAGGACCCTGCTGATCAGGAGCCTGCTCTGCTTCCTCACCTGACCACGTTGGGGTGCTCGAACGTCTCCAGGTGCCTCAAAACTGCCACCTCTCGGATGGTGGACAGTGGCATCCCCTCCTCGCTGGTCTGCACCCGTACCCGCTTCAGCGCAACAAAGCGACCTCCATTCTTCAAGTCTCGGGCTTTGAACACCTTCCCATAGGCTCCTTCCCCAATCTCAGCCACACATTCATACTGCTGGTCAGCCAGGTTTGTGCTGTCCTTATCCATGCTGGTGCTGCTTCTCTTCCTCCCGTGCTCCAAGTGCCTCAGGCAGCCTCTCGGTCTTGCTTGCTTTCTGAAAACTAGTACTTTGCTCGCGTTGCAGATATGCCACACACTTGGTACCTCTGCCAGAGGGGCAGTAGGAAGCTCTTGCCCTTCTGTTCTCGCTCCCCTTCTGTACGGGCCCCAATGTGCCTCCTCTTTCAGCCACCGGGAATTATCATACAGTCTTTGGGAGCATTGTCTGTGTAAAGCCAATTAGATCTGGAGGACAAACCAAGCAAGAAAATGAGTTTAGTTTACTTCATTACTCTGCATGATTCAAAAAACGAGAAAATTAAGCTAATATAGTAAACAGCTACGTGCAAAGCAAAAACGTGGTGCAAAGGAAGACGTGAACCACCAGGGTGACACACGTGTCGACGTTCCTGCACTGCTGATACAACACTACATAGTTATCATGGTCTGCACAGACAGCTACAACACACAGCTACAGAGCAACCACGTGCAGAGGGATTTTACTGAGCAATGCGCTGAATATGATGACCCTGTGAGACATGACTGATGGGGATGGCAGAGCTAACTATGCATGTGCGAGAGGAAGTTACGTCCAGGAACTTATGTCAGGATTGCAGGACTCAAAGGTTTCTTCGGTGCACATGGTGGGGTCTTGGAAATATATCCCATGCTATACTACTGTTACTTATTTGTAAATGATAGCACTTGGAGGTTTCAGCTTGATCTGCTCTTTCCTGTGCTAAGTCCTGCATGAACACATCGCAAGAGACAAGTTCCTGCCTCAAAGTGCCTGTGGGGAGGAGAAATATGTACGTATTTAAATGACGATAATAATGTTAGTGAGCATTGTGTGCTAGAGGTAGATTCAGAAATATACACTCTAGCAAACCTATGAACATGCAAGGGTCTTGGCTGCAGAATCTACCACTGGATGTGTGACTGGCAGTTCCCTGCAGAACAGCGTGATGAAAGATGGTCTTCAGGAACAGCAGGCTCTGCTGTGTAGTGCATGAGGCTGGAGAGCAGAAGCGCTTCCTTCTGCATCCAGATTCATCCACACTTTCTGCAGGACTGTGGGCAAATCCTCTCCCCCCACAAAGTTCCACATCAATCCTCTCCTTTCCTCCCCCTGCCCCTTTTTAAGATAATATTGTGACCTCCGGCGCTGTAACCCTCTCCTACGTTGCATTTTTACTGTGCTGGGATTAAAGTGCCCCAGATAGCTCAGTCGGGGATCCCCTAACTTGAATCCACGCATAAAGCCAGAGGTATTTTCCACATTTATGCTGGTCTTACACTTTAGTTGCAGAATAAAAGAAGAGCAATCTGAAGGAAACCTGTGCCCGCTGCTCACCACTTTTCCCCGGCTGCAGCCAGAGGCACAACCCTGCCCCACTGACTTCAGGTGCCACCAGCAGACCAGCGACCGCACCGCCCCGTCCAGCGGGCAACCCCACGCCCCCCGCACCTCCGCGCCCGCAGCATCACCGAGCGGCGCCGAGGGCGCGCCGCCGCGCCTTGCCCCCACCGCCGCGGGGGGACACCTGCCCCGGACCCCCCCGGCGGGGCCGCCCGTCCCCCGCATCCCGCACCGCGCCGCTCTGGAGGGCGCCCCCGAGCGGCGCGCAGCGGCGACGCGCGTGTGCGTGGCCGCGGGGGCGGCGGGCCTGCCTCGGCGCGGCCGCTCGCCGGGTGGAAAGTTACCGCTCGCCCTCCCCGGGCACGGCGGGATACCGGGGGTGCCCCCCGGCACCCACCCCTCCGCCTCGGCACCGAGCTCCCCTCCGCGGGCGTCCCACACGCGGCGGGGAGTAGCGGCGGGGGACACGCGGGGAACCGCGTCCCCCCGCTTCCTCTCAGGGGACGGGGGGGGGGGGGGGGCGGCTTGGCTGCTCGGCAGGACGCTGAGAGGACCCCCCCAGCGGCTCCCCGGCAGGGCAGCCCCCTCCCCCGCGGCCCGCTCCGCGGCCCCCGACACGGGGGACGCCCCCACGCCGACCCCGAGGGGGGTGCGGCGGCACCGCGGGGCGAGCTGCCCCCGGCCCCGGCCGCCGAAGAGACGCGTCCGCGGTGCCGTCCGCGGCGGGGTGCGCGGCGTGGGCTGCCCGGGCCGTGCGGGGGGTGGCGTGTGGGCCACGCCGCTGGGCCGGGTGCGCGGAACACATGGGCGCCCCGCGTTACCTGGTGTGCGCCACGGCCGCCTCCACCGCCACCAGATCCCCAAATAATCCTCAGCCCCGGGGGGGTGGGGGGGGTGTTGGGGAGGGAGGGGGTGAGTCCTCCCTAAAACAAACCTCCCATTGAGCGAGGCGGGGTGGAGAGCCGGCCCGGGGTCTGCCCCTTCACATGGCGATGTCTCCAGCAGGTCCCGGCAGCGGCCGCCCGGGCCACACAGGTAGCTGCTCCGCGGCTCGGCCGCCCTCGGCTCGCATCCTCCTGCCGCCGCCGCCGCCGCCGCCGGGCTGCACCTTGACGCAGAAGGCAGCTCGCACTCGTCCCCCAGACCGCTCCTCCCGCCCCCACCCTGCTCGGGGAAAATGAAAACGCTAAATAAAAATCGCGGCCGGCGGCCCCCGGGGAGCTGCAGCGCCGCGACCGCAGCCCCGCCGGCCGCAGCCTGCCGGTGCGGGGCTCGGGCACCGGCCCTCGGCGCTGCCGCTGCTCCGCCGCTGCCCCCGGCGCTGCGCTGCGCTGCCTCTCCTCGCTCGCTCCCTCGGCCTCTGTTCAGCCTGGGAGCAGCAGCAGCTTGCCTTTTTTTTTTCCCCTCTCCTCAACTTTTTTTTTTTTTTCCCCTTGCTTTCCCACGCTGGCTGAATGTGACTTGACCCCGTTTCAAAAAAGTTTGACATAGTGCTTCAACATTTCCGCATTCCTCCCCGACTACAAAGGCTGCAGCCGCCTCCTTCTGCTTTCTGTCTCTGCTCTCTGTCTTCACACTCAATGAAATCCTTCATGTGCCTCTGCCAAAGGCAGCCGCATACCGCAAGGGTCGCCGCGAGCGCCGCGGCCAGGCATGGCCCCGGGCGAGGCGCCCCGGGGGGTCCCGGCAGGCCCGGGCCCCGGCCCCGGCCCCGGCCCCGGCCCCGCCGCCGTGCTCGGCGCTGCACGGACGCGGGCTCAGCCGGCTGCGGCAGCACTGAGAAGCCTGACTCATTCCTAGGGCTCAGTGTGCAAGGCGCTGGGAAATAACCCTTTTGGGGTTTGGGGTTTTTTTTATTCCCTTCCTGGGAAATAACCATATTTTGTTTCTCCAGAAAAACGTTGCTACTTTCCATTCACAGAGCGCGCAGAGCTCCGGCAGGAAGTAAGCCCCCATGAATGGTTTCGGGAAGCATCAAGAAACTTCTTTGCTGAAGAACCGCCCCCTCCACCCCCCCAGCAAAGTCTGTGCCCCGACAGGCTTGCAGCTGGAGATGCAGGGGGGCGAGGAGGGCAGGGTGTGCGGAGGAGCTGGGCACCTAGTCAGCCCATCCTCTGATGCAGCGAACATTTTGTAGGGAGACGATTCCTACAAATACTAAAATTCACCACAGAAAAAAAATGACAAAACAGATGCCGATCTACTTCATCTCCATTGGGGAAAACACAGATCTGGAGTGCCTAATTCCCAATTCTCCCAGCTGGTACTCTCCCACACACGCTTTTCTGGACCTCAAGGATGATTATGGTCCAGCTCCAGAACCAGCACTTATGGTGGTTTCACTGGGAGGGAATGGACCCAGATCCCCTCTTAGAATGGGAAGTGTAATTTAACTAAGTGGATTTATAACTCAGAAAGAGTGTGTTGAGGACTTGGCATCATACATCGATTTAGAATAAGTAAAAAAATAGAAATAATACTGTACAGACAGAAAGAATTCATATCAAAAAGCAGCATATAATATAATTACTCTAGCTGGACTCACAGTGCTACCAAACATATGAAATCCTATAGCTTAAATAAAATTTGTTTTCCTGACTTCAAAACCGACCCCAGCAATTCCACATGCCCTTCCTGTTTCTGAGAGGTTTAGAAGCAGCACCTGGGGGGCTGGTGAGGGGAAACCATCTGATTTCGCCTGGAGAAAAGAGGGAGCTGGTACCACTCACATCTTCAAGGAAAAGGCCAGTGGCTTGTGGGTGTTTGCAGGAGACTGTGCATACTTTGCAAGAACTTAATTTATGCTCATAATATATTTTAGTTTAAATCACAGAGATTCCTCAACAACTTCTGAAGCCCAGGATTTATCAGAAAATGATGCTGAAGTTAACAGCAAACCCCATAACCTTTAAATGTGAAAGCGTCAAAGATTCGAATACACAGATCAATTTTTTTTTAAATATGTGAAAAATCACATCACATTACAAAGTTCGTATGTACATACACTACCTCCCTCCATTTCTCTGCTCTGTAACATTTATGATTTTCTTAAATGTATCTTCTTTCTTTCTTCCTTCCTTCCTTTCTTTCTTCCTTCCTTTCTTTCCTTTCTTTCTTACTTCCTTTCTTTCCTTTCTTTCTTTTTTAACCTAGTATTTAGGCAGCTGTAACAAGCTTGGTACAGAAAACCCTCCTCAGGTTCCAGGGGCATTACCTGTCTCACTTTACATGCAAAACCCTTCACTTTCGGCGAAGGAGAAGTGGAGTCTCCGTTGCTGTCTCCCCCTGAAGATCTCTGCATCTTTAAACTCCAGTTGGGCTCTGTTCCCAAGAACGGACTGAAGGGCACCATGTCCTTTGGCCACGTAAATGTGCAGATTCACCTTCATGATGAACATGGAAGGGAAATTTCTGCGGTCCCCTGACATTTACCTCTGTGCTCAAATGTGCTGATTTACCGTTCTCCCAATAAACAGTGTTCATCACAAACTCATCCTTTCATCCCATATTCTCCCAATATTTTGAGGGGCATCTATGTAATAGTTCTGTCCTTTAGAAGTGTTTTAACTGCCTTTCTGTGTGGTGATGTCAGTAGATATTACCATGGGAGATTATAATGCTCATGCTATCAAACTGAATGAATTTAAAAGTGTCACATAGTTAATGTGACTTTATATGATCACCAGATTTTTTTCAAGGACTTTTTTAAAAAAATGATGTGACTATTTTTTTTCTTTCTTTACACCTGATGATCAGATAATCAAACTACTTTGTCTCCCAAAGTACAAAGTTCAAAGAAGCTGTACAAACCTCTAAAATGACCTAAACCAATTTTCTTGATTTTCTTTATATAAAGTTAAGTGATTTCAGGAAGAAATTTCCAAACACAATTAAATATAAACATCAGCTAAAATGGATGGTATTACAAAAAATTTGTTGTAGAGGCTGAAATTACTTGCCTGATTTATCGGAATTCTTTGAAAATATAAAATCTACTACATTTGCTTTAAAATTCAAAGTCAAGAAGATGTTTCAAATAAAATAAATTTTAGAATGGTTATAAATCATCAAAAACATACACTTTAAATAAAGCTTTTTTTTTTCTTTTCATAACAACCTTAAAAAAGTTTAATCTTTTGTTTCCATGAAAGCAACATTCTACTTTTAACATTTCTGATTTAGAATAGGTAAGTATACATTTATTTTTTGTCAACAACGGAGGTTTCCCCACAGAGAAATTAATAAATCCCTTATTTCTTTTATAACTGAAAACATCTTAATTTTTAGAAATTTACAGCTATTTTGAGAAATTACTGTTTTAAGAAGCTTATTAAATATTGTTATGAAATTAATTCTGAATAACATTTATTGCTAATTCTACACTTACTTAATTCTAAAGTATTTTTTGGTCTGGAAAAACAAAAATTTGGGAATGTGTATTGAAAGAGGAAGAAAAGAAATTTCTTTCTACATCACTGTTTTTCGATTTTCCATCAACTTTTTCTTTGTGAAAATATGTTTTTCAATATTTTTCAATTCCAGTATTTTTAATTCTAGTATTTTTTAAAAATCACAGCGAAAAAGAGAAACAACTTACACTGAAATGCATTTAAAAAAGAAAAAACTAATGTATTATTTGAAATGGAATTAAATTGCAATCAAACTCCATTAAAACCAAAAAGAAATGATGTTACATGCTGTATAGAAATAATTTTCATAAAATGAGGTCTCTAATGTTTTGCTGGAAATAATGAATAAGCCAGTGGTCTGGAAATGGATAACAAGCAATTACCAGAATGAGTGTAAAGCAGTTGATTAAAATAAGCTGGTAGTGGTGGGCAATACCAAGAAGTGTGATGAACAGACTAAGACTTTCAGAAAGGATGAGACACAATGTATTGTTTTGCTTTGTGTATTTTATCTGTGTTTCGGGAACAGCTGAGGTTCTGCTGGGGATTCACAGTTTGATCTTGCAAGAAGTGTTCTACAAAACAGCATGAAACTTCCTTTTCAAAGTACAGGGTTTCATAAAGCTTTTGGAAAATAGTTTGCTTTGATTATGGTGTTATTGATGGGTTTTGTTTGTTAACTTGCATCTTCAGCCTCAGTTAATATGCTTTTTAACTATTTTTTCTGAGCATTTATCCTCAAGAAAACACCTGAACTGATGAGAGACCAACTATTGTTGCAGTAGAGAGACATCAGTCAACTATTGTGAATATTTAGAACCTGCAGTAGCCAGAATTTGTTTTAAAATGGTAGCATAAATTATGGCTTTTAGAAGTTCCCTTTAGCAAGCTGAAAGAGGTTTTATAAACAAAACAATTAGTATTTATACTGCATAGAAAATTATTATCGAAAATCCATTTCAGATATCACATCTCATACCAAACTTGGGAAATAATTATTTTCATCTATCATTAGCTGTGTTATGTGTGTGTGAAAATGGACTTAAAATATATACTAAGTATTTTAAAGCTACTTCTAATGAAGCATAGGCATAATGAGAAATGTGATATAACTGAACACTAAGAATTAATTCCAATGTAAAATACTAAAATATTTTCCATACGTACCTTCTTAGATAGTTGAACAAGAACACAAAAAAAAAGTAAATCATATTTACAGAAACATAATTCATTAACATTCATGTAATGTTTTAACTAATTCAAGTGAGAGAAAATACTGTCTAATCCATGTAAAATGTATGGAGCTACTGCATAATTGGCAGTGATTAAGGTGTCTAAGCCAATTACTGTATGATTGTTTAGTTGATTTTTCTTTCAATCAGAGCCTTTGTTTACAGCAGATAATTTTATGTTTTACAAATTGTATCTTTCCATTATTACAGTAATAAACTATATTGTGGGGCTGTTGTTTCGTAGTACAAAGAACCATAACATAATGTTAGGCATTTAAGCATACACATATTTCCCCATATTTGTTTGTGTATGCTTTACTAATTACCAGTTGCAGGAGTGGCCAAGAAACGTGCCATGTGAAAAGCATGCCTACAACTAACACAAGACTGTTTGCTCCAATAGTCTCTGAATACTCCAAGAAACGCACCTGAGCGAATCCAACAGCTGTATTTTCTTATCCAGCTCTTAAGGCAAGAGCCAACGAACTTCATTGGCTTTCTTCAGAAAGCTGACTATGGGGATTATTATGCAATGGAAGATTAAGGGCAAAATGTATACCTACTGTCAAGAAAAGAGCTCGCTATTTGTATTTGCATCATTACCTCAAAACTTTAGCTAGGAACTGGATCGCCTCTTGTACTCCATGCTATGCAGCATCATACTGAGAGGCAGTCTGCAGCAAATTGCTTGCAGTCAGAGCCAGGGAAATGGAAGGGTAAAGAAGGGGAAAGATTTGCTGAAAATCACACTGCAGATCAGGAGGGAAAAAGTAGAGCAAGAAGATGGAGATTTCTGGAGCCCTGATCCTATGATCTGGCACAGGGGTAGATAAACTGTGGCATTCACGCTGCAGACGGTGTCCAAGGTGGTGGGGTCCCGGTGGCATGTTTTATGCCACAGGACTGGCAGCTGGGCTGTGCCACTGTGGAAGCTACTAGGTAATCCAAATCCCTAACAGGAGTGGCAGCGGAGAAGCAAGCCAGCGGGATCTGCTGACATGGGCACTGCCAGCTTATCCCGGGACCCTGCGGCATGCAGCCCGAGGTGGGACTCCTGAGGAGCTGGTGCCATCTCCCATCTGTGGTCTCTTGCTGGCACTCTCCCTTTCAGCTCAGAGTGCTGAGCTGAGAGGTATCTGTCTTGGCCTCAAGACTAAGGTTTTTTTGGAATGGGGCTCATCAGGACAGCAATATCAGCCACCCTGAAGCTGGCACTAGACAATGATTGAGGAACACAGTAGAGAAGGGACCTGTGTTTTATTTTCTTCCAGTGTTTTCCCTAATTTGCAGTCATTACTCTTTGGCATTATATTCTACACTTCTTTATAACAATACTTGGCATGGGTAAGATTCTTCCCTCTTCCTTTCTGCTCTCCTTATTAGTTTTAGTGGCTTTTACATCTGCTTCAGATAAGTGTATTTACATCTGTGCATATGTATTCAGTGCCTGGCCATATCTTTTTTCCTTCATGACTTTTTTAGAACGCTTATTCTTAATCTCTGTTTGCTGTTCAGGGTAGGAGAGAAGCAGAGACAGATCTTTAGCTGTGAAAACTGATGTTGTCTGTGGAAGCTTTCTGAGAAAACCCTGTTTGTTTAGTACACCACAATCCTAAACTTTTTGTGTCATTCAGGTCTTAAAAAATGACTCACAATATGACTTACTTTAGAATGTAGCTGTGATCAGGAAAGTTAGCCACAGAAAATAGGACTTTACTCAGCTGATCTGGCCCCGAGTAAACATAGTCTTATCTGTTGGTAACAGTGTCTAATACAAGATTTTATAAATTTTTCTTCTGTTAGTGTTTCACAGAAAGGGAGCAGACTTTGAATGTAGATAATGTATGGAGCAAGTTCTTAAACATGTTCCAGTTGTGGGTTTCCTTCTGTCATGCAGAAGTAACCTACCTTATCCCAGAGGCCACACGGCGTTTGTCCGGTAGGTGGCCAGTAAGCCTGGGAATTAAGTAAATTTGATCTGGAAATCACCAGTTCACCCAGAACCCCAGCATGCCATTTGTATAGTCACATTTTGGAGAGAAATTGCGTATTTGTTCCTGCTTAATGAAAAATGCAGTAATGTTTGTCATAGCGTGCTAGAAAAACTGGTGTACGAGATAGGAACATGCCCAAAGTATGATATCACTGTAAGTTAATGAACATTTAGCCAATAAATCAAATAGAAATAGGACCACATACAATCTCTGGTGTCAGTCAGTAAAAATAAATGTAATGAAGATTAAGTTGAAATTATGTAGCATTTGACTGCAGAAAAAATGAATAGTGTAAAACTGCTGGGAGCTGGTAAGAAACTGCTGCCCTAAAGCACCAAAGAAGCATTCTGCTGTATCAGTCAAGTGATGGAGGGGATAAGGAATGGCTGCCGTTCAGCAGCTGCAATAGGGAGCTGTGTTTTATTATGTAGAAATAACTGAGAGTTACGTTGTATCATTGATTGATTTATACAGGTCTATCAGATCTGTGCTGTTTATTGATCTATGTCAAGAAACGGCTTAATTTACAGCACAGATCTATGTTAGGCATTAAAAAACACTTTCTAAAGACAAGCATATAGTTAAGTACAAGTATTCTAGCACAGGGTCAGGCAACCACAAGAGGCAAACATCTTTTGGGAATGATCTAGTTCTGCTCCGGAGAACTTGGATGGACTAGGTCATTCTGAGATTGCCTGCCATCTAGCTGTATGCATTTCTGATTACGTACCATTCCTGAGTACAAAGACAGTAACAGTATATAAGCATCAACAACAGCTGTCACAGAACGCATCACATTTTGGCTAAGAATGTAACTTTATATATTCTGGAAAAGTACTGGCAACATGAAAACCTGTAGCTAACTGCTCTCTAACATTTAATAGCAAGCATTTAATACCGATCACTCTGTCTACAGTGTCACATCAGCGCACCCACCTCTGTTTCTTCCTGGTTAGCTGGTAAATACATAGCAATGATTTGGAAAGGGGAAAACTTGGTCTACCTATACATAATTCCATGGATTAGAAAGCTGGGATAAGAAAGAAGGCAAAACTTTAAAAGTAACCAAGTAGTAGTAGTAATGACTAAAATTAGTAGTAATAACTATACCAGCCAGTATAATTTACCTGTATTTGGCATTCAGTGGTGCCACTTACACGTAAACTGTCATAAACAACAAGCACAATGCTGTGAATGTTAGTGAGTGATGTCAATATACTTATCACATCATCTAAAATACCCATGCACTTTAAATTAGAAACTCTATTAGATAAAGAGATATATTTATACATTATATATATTACACTGCCTACAAAATTGACTATCCTATTCTTATCTCTATGAAGTTATACCTATGTAATGTTGAAGGAATAGTTGCCTTTTCAAGTGGTACGGAGGCTGTTGTGGATTCCTCACCTCACCCTAGTGCCATAGGGTAGGGACTGATGGCTTCTGGTAAACAATTCTTTAATGTTGCCCATGATGTAGGTTTAGAAATACAGTGCTATTGAATCCAAATTGTCACTGTTCTTGATTTTATTATACTGCACATTTGTGTAGACCTCAGTATTTCTATAGCAGGCACAAAGTGCAATGTATGCTAAAGTCATGTAGATAACAATGGCTATAAAATGTTGCTGTCCACTGTTTTAAAGGAAAATTAGACTTTGCAAATAGTGGGCAGGTGTGTTTTCAGGATAAAAGCACTTCTGCCAGTGTTCTGTAGAGTATAATGTGATCTCATTGCACATGGATTTACATGCATAACTTCTATTAAAATCAATCAGTATTACTTGCATAAATGCCCTTGCTTGTCCACAGGAATAATGTATCTCTTAAGGCTGCAATACAGTTTACTCTGTTTAGTAAATGTAATGTAATACTACAGTATGAAAAAGCCTTGGGAAACTAATGTTGAGCATGCACTAACTCATTTTAGGAACATTCCAGATTCATAAATACATGAGCTGTTTATTATCCATACATACCAGAAAGCTTCTATCAAATATAATTATGCAACAGATTATGTACAATGGATGCCTGCCAATATTCCCTACTTGTACGACCACTGTTACAGGATGGTCAGTTCTGAGTATGCAGTCTGGCCTTCATCAAGAGATACTCTCCTTAAGCTGCTTTAGAAAACTAATTTTTTGTTTCATGCCTGGTGCAAGCAATGTGCAGTAGTTATTAAAAGCCAACATTGATGTCAGGATGTCACATTTGTAATTTCTATACCAGGCAGAGGAGGTCAACATGGGATTTCAGGTACCAGACAATGGCAACAGCCAATTTAAAAAAAAAAATAAAAAATGAACAGTTACACTGGGTCAGAACAAAGATCTCTGTAGTGCAGTCTCTGACAATAGTTAATAATGTATGCCTAGGAGAAGAGTTTAAGTGTAGTACTATTGGTTCCCTGCTCTACTATTACTTTTTCAAGATAAAGGAAATTGTCTGATGCCTAGAACTAGGGATTAAAACCCCAAAGTTCAAGTTCCTAGTCTTGCCTCTGCTATTAGTACATAAAGCTGAGCAAATAAGAAAGAGTGTGTGCACCAGCCCAGCCATTGCTAACATGATTCCCTTATCCCTGTTGCACAGGGTGAAGACTGTGAAGGGTCCTACACAAAGGAGCGATGTCTTTATTTATGACAGTGAAGTAAAAACATTGTTTATCTCTTTCTAGCTAAGAATATCCCAAACTTTAATGGGAAATTGCATCACCTTTCAAGCGTGGGTGTACATAGGCGCACATGCGTGTACACACACAGCTCAAATATTTTGCTCTGAACAAGACCTAACATCGCTGACAAAACCTCACCAGGTATTAAAAAGAGATGACATTAAAAGGCAAAATAATTACCTGAGGGTTAAACTGTATAATTACATATTTTGTGATAACATAAATATATTGAAATCAGATTTAATAAATGACAAAGTTATGAACAAAATTGTACTGAATACTTGAGCTCCTTCTAAGCTGAGAGACCTGGGAGTGCTGCAGTACTCCATGTCAGGGCAAGACCAGGGTGTGTACAACTCCCTCTTCCACCTCTTTTCCCTATTCTCTGTGCCCCACTTTCCACAGACAGTAAACCCAGATTTCTGGGCTGGACGGGACCTGCGTCACCTTCCCGCCAGGGTGGAGAGACAGAACCCAGTGACTTACTGTGGTTCCTCACTGCAGATCAGCTTAGACATACTTCTGAGATTTCTAACACCCGACTAACATAGCTATTTTTTAATTTTTTTATTTCCTAAAAGCTTTGCCATGTCAAAATTTACTGGACATATTTTCTAAGTACTTAGGGAAAAAACAAACAAGAAACAAGAACAGAAATCAATAAAGGAGATAGGTGTATATAGCATGCTTCATCCAGCCTGTCCATTATTGGTGTAAAAGCAGCTCTTATTGAAATCTTTCTAAGTCTCTCTGCTTCACTGATTAAACTTCCCTGATCTGTTTTTATGTCACAACTGAAAACATCGACCAGATCTACCCTTTGGCACAGTTCAGAAGTGAACCTCTCCATGCTAATTCTATGACTGAATGTTTCAGTTTATTCTTACATATGGCTCGATTCCAGGAAAGACTAATGCATCAAAATGTAACTTGCAAGGAATTTAGATGTTCAGATTTATAATCACAGTCCCGAAAACTCCCACTCCCCTACTGCCTAAACTGAAGTACACCAAAGTCAGTAATTCAGGTTTCTGCATTTGGGGATACAGCTGTTTCCAGAAATGTCCAATAGTCATGTAGTACAAAAGTCATAAGACAGTAATTTTAAAAATCTACAAAGAACAATAGGCTTCTCATAAGTCTATCTGAAGGCAGAATTTAGACTGGTTTCTTTCCAACTATACATTTACATATTGTTTCCACAGTCCTTGAAAACTCTTAACAGTTACGAGTAACAGCTTTGTCGTAACAACTGCCATTCAGAGAAAAACAGATTGTTGCAGGTAAAAAATAAAGATGTTCTTATATTTATTGTATAGTTATAGTACTTTCGCATACTTAAACCACTGTTTATCAGAGACTAATTATCCAAATTATTGCAAGATAAGAATCTTATTGCAATTTTCACTTTTTTATTGCATGAGCATGCGATGGCTAAAATACAAACACGCTGCATAGGATTGCCTAAAGGAAAAAAAAAAAAGTCATGTGGCGCCACAGAAAATATTGCTTCTGTCAAGGTTCCTTCTATCACCTTCAGTCTCCTTAGGAAAATATGAATCCTTTTCTTTGCTGTTCTAAAAACAGTGTAAAAGTTTGGGATCACATGACAGATTTTTCTTACCATACTTTGCATCACCAAAGAATGCATCCCCTGACCTCTTCTCTTGGCCGTACTTCAGTTGAGAAAGCAGTAGAAGATCAATGTTCCCCTCCAGTGGTGGTGTTAAAAAAATTGAGAAAGACCCCTGAATAAGGGATAACTTGGAAAAACCTGAAATCTGTTAGATTTGGGGTTTTAGGTAGAGATGCAGTGAGTTTTGAGGGCCAGGCAATGATGATTCATACCTAACCTCAATGTACTCTATAAAGACACTGTGAAGCCCTGCAAAACTGCTAAACTCAGTAGACACTGCATGAAATTTATGGATAGGAAAATGGAGATGAAAAGACTAGTGCAAGGTAGAGACGATGGAGGAAAAACTGAATTTTGCCACCTTAATCTACGAGCATGCTGTTCCTGCCACAGGAAAGGGAGCGGCAGGGCTAAGGGACGAGCTAGAACAGGACTCTGCAGAGCTGAGCTGGATCAGCTGCCACCACAGGAAAGAAGGAGAGGGAGAGACAGAGGCATGAGACACCTGCTGTGCTTGGGGCCCAGCTTGCCCAGCAGGGCTACCAGCAGTGCCATTGCACCCCCTTCCTGCTAGTGGTTGTCCCTGTCTTCTGGATCAGGCAAAGCAGGCAGCGAGGCCACAGACATTTTGCTGCACCCTTCCTCCCCTCGTCTCCCCCATTTTGCTGTATACTAGGCTTGCTGAATAAAAGTATTTATTGATATAGCCATGCCCTCCTTCCTTATTGTCTTAGTGATCTCTTGCTAATGTTTTAGCATTTCTCTAGCATATATACATGCTTTCCAGGACATGGAGCATGTTCTCATGCCCCAAACACAAATTATCTCCAAGTATCAAAAACTACAGTATAATGACAAGTAAAGACACTTTCTGAGTGATGGAGAGAAAGGGAAAGGGTGCTTGTGTATGTCAGAGAGTCTCACTTTATACAGGGCCCAGCATTGATGCACTAGAGTAAAAGGAATCATTCTTGAAGAGTTTGGGTTCAGCCTGCCACAAAATTGTGCTCAGGGGAGTCTCAGACTGCAAGGATGAGCTGGGCTCCCATTCATTGAAGGTAAAGAAAGTTCAAGGCTCTTATACCTCCAAAAGAGGCTCAGTACCTTTTAGGACTGAACCAACCGTTAATTAATAGGACAATTTGCATTTATAGTTATGATGTTTAAAATGTTTATCTTTTTTTAAGTAGGAACCACCATAATAAGGGAAGAAGGCACAGAACTAGCTGGAAATCTACTGACACTGGGATGCATCAAAACCGACAGCTTTTTGTATCGGATGTGACAGCTCCTCTAAAAAAACTATTTAAAGTTCGAGGGAGAAAAGCATGCAAATGGGATGCCTGATTTTCAAAAGTCCATCCAGCAGCTTGCATGAGCTTCCAGGGGAGCTGCTGGGAACTCAGAGGCTTTCAAGAACTCTAAAGATTTTAAAAAACAGGTCTATTATTTAGACGTCTAACTTGAGGCTCCTGCTTCCAAAGTCATGTTTTATATCTCCATAATGGGTTGGGGACTTATTCATGCACCAAAAGAAAGAGGCTAAAGATTATGGACTAATTTCACTTATTATCCATCAACAAAATTTTTGATGGTCATCATCCAAAAGAACAAATTTAAGAGTGCTGCAACAGACTCATTGTTCAGTGATGTTATATCAACTCTTAATGATTCAGCACAGAAAAAACATAGGAATGAAACCAGTAACTGTGGTTATTGCTTATCAGCTACGCAACAAGAAATTTGACTCAGCAAAGTAAGCTGTCAGTGCCGCACACATCAGATTAAGCACACAACTGCTTTTTGCTGCAG
The DNA here is from genome assembly GCF_030936135.1 of Gavia stellata. NCBI lineage: Eukaryota > Metazoa > Chordata > Aves > Gaviiformes > Gaviidae > Gavia > Gavia stellata. Next base: position 26,550,868 of record NC_082599.1, read on the forward strand.
GGTAGTAACCAATGTACAAACATAAAATGAAACTACAAAGTCATTATTCTGAATGCCCATCATGGTACTAAAAGATCAACGAAAATTACTGATGTGAAGTGCCTTTGTCTTCCCATACACTGAACTTTGGATATTTAGAAACTGATTTTTATTTAGTTGTTCAGTCCTTTAGCAGAAAGGAAAATATACATTGTTCTTGAAAAAGATGGAGTTTTTGTGACTTGCTGCTAAGTTTACCCATTGCAATGAATCTGTAGAATTATAATTTAAAGTAAATGAACAAGGTTACTGTGAATTCAGCATTTTACTTGGCAACAAAAGAATCCTAAAAAAGACACCTGCAGTATATCCATACCAGTTCAGGCATTTAGAATATAGAAGTTGAGCAAATTACCAGCTGTCTTCCAATTGGAAACAATATTAGTGGAGATCTGTATTGCAGTATTTAAAAGCCTGTGACTGCCAAAGCTGAATCCATGGTTAAACATATGAGGAAAAAATGGATCTGGATATCCAGACTCCCACGAGGTAAACAGGTCTGTTGAAGTCCACTGAAGTCAAAGGCTAGACCTTTCTTGTTGCCTCAGAAATATATGGCAGTACTAACTAATTGAAATAGGCTTTGGGAATGTATAAAAGTAACTGAAATGGAGGAAAAATGCAAACATATCTTCCTTAAACCTCAGTTTCCCCATTTGTGTTTCAAGGTCCCTGGATTGAGAATGCAAGATAAATAAATGTTATTGTGAAATAAATAAGCATTTTGATATGTAAAGGAGTAAGAATAGATCTCTATGATGTATTCTAGCACAGCAGAAACAAAAGTTAGCAAGGAATTTGCCATGGTTCCACAAACGTGCCAGCTCCACACTCAGGAGCTGATCATTCCCTGCCACGCTATCAAAGACCATTTTCATCAGGCAGAGGCACCTTCAAAATGTTATTCCTATAGTTGCAGATTATTGTCTGATAGGAGTTGTCTACTTATGTAGCTATTCTGAAAGACATGCAATAGTCATATACCACGGAGAAATCCACCTTCCTGAATTCCAGTGATCTAAAATTTAGGCAGCTACTCTAAACAAACTAGCTAGTTTCCCTCCATAGTTATTAGAGGCTAGGCACGTCCAGAGAATTATTTGTACTACTGCTCTTAACTATCTATTTTAAGGCAAGATGACTCATGCTATGAGTATCTATCTCTTTCTAAACTGAACATCTATCTTTTAGATCACCAAATGTAGGTGAGATGAATGCCCTCTTTGGTGTAGGGGAATGTGCCTTTCCTTAAGGGAACTGCACGAATCCAAAAAACACGACAAATGCTCTGTGCCCTCCAAGTCAGGGGGGTGAAAGTCAACTAATCAATATTTTTTTTGGGGGGGGGGGTAAACTGTAGGAATTAAAATAGGAAACTAACCTGAGCGGTTCAGCTTTGGAACCTTATCATCAGATGCTGGACTCTAAACCCCTGATACCTGAGGTATCAGTAATAAGACTGTGCTTGGGAGCTTTAGGGGAAAATTGGACCATTGGGAATTTTTAAAGATTAAAAAATAAAGAGACTTATAATTATCCCAATACAAGCGAAATGTTGCTAATGGCTTCAGTCTGAAAAATCTTTCAGAGCTGACAATACACAGCTTCAAAAAATGATGCATGATCGTAACTCTAAAAACCAAACAGATTTTTTTAAATGCCTAAGATTATGTTATTCAGAGTAGCCTCTGGGATCCCGTGCCCAAAGCCTTCCATAGTCTTCTGTTGCCTTGCACTTTCAGGCACCTCTCAATTCTGGGCTGTTTCTGATTTTAATTAAAGGGAAATAATGATACATGGTATCTTCTTTCATGAACCCCAGAAGGGAGAATGAGAATTATAAAAGGTAAAGGAATACTTTAGACTCAAGGAAGTAGGGATTATGAATTACAGGAAATATACGATTATATTAAACATTCTTTTAAATCAGCATGGTTTGTTTCTTATCAAAGGCTTGCTTTTAGCTCCTAGTTCCACTAACTACCTTTTGAAATGGATGCCAGGACTCTCCGTTCTTTTTGAGTTTGTTCGTTTTATCCAGGGGTGGGAGATTAATGTTAGAAAACGAAAAAATACTTTGCCTCAAAACGTGCCAAAAAAGGTAGCTGAATACTAGCACTCTATGGGCAAAAATCTGTACTGACTACGTTTTAGGCAGACCCACTGACTGCCGTAAGAGTTGGAATGAGTATAACTCAAAAGTTGTCTCCATTTAATATAAGAAGGGAACGTCTTTTGATTTGTACATACTTTCATAAAAAGTGTGAATTACAATAACCTATGTCAATTAGGTATAGCATCATTTGCTTTTTTGTTGATATTTTGATTGGAACAGGCTTTATCTAAGTAAAGCCTTTAAACAACAGGGCCCCACAGTTCAAGCCTTTAGTCAGCGGTGTAGAAACCAGACTTTTATAAAACTGATTCCTTCAATCAGGCTTTTTACAGGGAAACTTGCAGGGTAATGGTTGGTGATGAGAGACAGTCTTGCAAAATTTAATGATGTTGCAAAGTATTGTAGTAATTTAAAACATACAGCTTCGGAAACGCAAAAATTTTGTATTAAATCATGAGGTCAGTTTCTTTCAGCATCTGAATTACTGTTGAGGTTGGTATCACATTCTGTGATCAGCTTCGGAAAGAAGCTATTTTCCAGGTGAGTCTTGCTAAATAGTTGCGCCAGACTCCTACTCAGCCCCTTTGATCTAGAAAACCCCCTGCAATGCAGAAAAAAGAAGACATTTCTAGATGTTCTACATTTTCAGTTGGCTCAAAAATACCATCAGAGAATCGTCCTTGTGGCATTTTGAGATCTGATATCTAAGGAAACTAAGAAGCAGAGAAGCTAAAACTAAACAAAAAGGAAGAGAAGGCTGAACATATTTTTCAAGATAGTAAAAACCATAAACCAACATAAGTTGAGAAAAACAATAATTACCTTACAGTTTCAATTAAATTTAAGTTATGTCTACAAACTGAAGTTGGTTCCTATTGTATCCACAGAATCACAGAATGGTTGAGGTTGGAAAGTACCTTTGGAGGTCATCTGTTCCAAGCCCGCTGCTCAAGCAGGGTCACCTAGAGCTAGTTGCCCAGAACCACGTCCAGATGGCTTCTGGATATCTCCAAGGATGGAAACTCCACAACCTCTCCAGGCAACCTGTAGCATTTATTCATAAGAAATGAATGAAAATAAAGACTTTGTTCTTGGTTCCTGTCAGGACTTACAAAAGTACATCTCACTTCTGTGAATCAAGGATTCAGGATGGATTTCATTGGCTGCTTCTTTCCATCTACTTCTTCACACTTGATTGATATTGATGACCTAATGGTCCCAAGACACAGGGAAAACTGATTTTAGTGAACTTCACAACTAGTCTAAAGATACTTGTTTCTTAGGAGGAAACATTGGCTCTCATGACACAAAATAATACTGAGTCTTTGGCTCTGGAGCCACAAATACAGCTTCAGGGCATTGTGTGTGGCTCTGATGGAATCCAGAGGAACTAAGAGAATTCCTCTCTGTGGTTGGGGACTGCAGGAGAAAGTGCTTGTTACAGGAGTGATCCCTATGACCCATATAAAACATGACAGGGACAGCTGAGCAAGCGTGGCGCCAGGGAGGACCCTTCCCCATTTTTTTAAGCGGCCAAAATAAGGAAAAGGACAGTGAAAGAGAGAAAAAACCCCACACCATAATAAGGGTTTGGAGGTGACACTGAGGAAAATGAAGATTATGAGTAGAAATGCTTTTTATTCCCTACCAACATCTACAAAAGAAGGTGGGAGTATGATGAGTGGAGTGATTGAGATCCACAATAAAAGGCTGAGCTTTGCATTATGGCATCTGTGTCTTCTCCAAATCTGATGATCAAAGGTCAACGCATTTTACTCTTTGATGGTATTTTGCATAACAGTGAAACTTGAGGAGGACAGTTCTTACTATCCCCATTTCTATAGCCCTATGCAGATCTATTGTGGAACAATTATTAAAAAAAAAAAACAAACCAACACAACAAAAAAACAACCCAGCCTTGATGTTGGTGGTGAGCAAATAATAACAATGTTTTGCTCTCTAGGCTCCCTCTTCTGGCTCTGGACTAGTAGTTTTCTAATGAGCACTGATCCTGGAATCATATTCATTTTCGTTAACTGAACGATGACTTCAGCGCACAAAGAAATAAAGAGGAAATATTGGGGAAAAAGGAGAAACTCCATTCTTGCCCAAGGGAAGAACTGAACTAGTATCCCAAGAAAAGTTTAACATTTTTAAGGTGCGGTGGCAAAAGCAATTTAAAAAGCACAAAAGTACTCTGCTAGTTATTAGCAAATGTACAATATGCTGTTTGTAAGACATGATGAATGTTTTAGTTGTAATGCATTAGATCCAGTAAATGAATAAACCAATACCCCTCTACAGCTTCTGTGACTCATTTGTCAGTAACAGCTGTACTGGGTCTGAAATATTTCTGTAGCTTAAATACGGCTTTTTCCACAGTGGCTTCAGCAGACCATAACAAACTATCTTGAAGTCTAGAAGGTGTAAATCTGGTCTTTGAATTCAGAAATAAGTGCATTTTCATTGACAAACATAATCACAACTGAAGACCTAGTCATATCAATGAGGGAATGGCAGAGCGGCAGCAGAGCACAGGTGCATATTTGGCTCAGGGCATGCCAATACATTCTTTTCCTCTGGCTATAAATACCAGAAAACAGGCAGTTGCTTGAGGAAAAAAAATGAAGATTTGGGTGTGGCACCTTCCCCCCCCGCCCCCCCCCCCCCCCAAAATAGTTGATACATGTACAGAAAGAGAGCTAGACACTTCAGTAATAACAAACCACTTTGTTTTTCTGTTCACTTTTTCCGCTTAACACAGCAGCTAAATGATGAAGCTTGCAGGTTTTTTTCCCCCAAAAAGGTCTTTCCAGATTTGATAAATCTTAAAGAATTCAAAAAAGTGCCTTAGAAAGAATTTTAAAAGGCATCTTATACTGTGGGAAAATTTACAGTTAATCACTGGCCAGGTTTTTTTGAGTGCTGGGTGATTACTTCTCCCACAGGGGTCAGCAGGAGCTGTAGGTACCTCTGAAAATCAGGTCAGAATTCTTTTGAGACAAATCTGCCAGACATCAGGTACCAGATTAATTTGTGTTTTTATCATACTAGTATCCCAAGAAAAGTTTAACATTTTTAAGGTGCGGTGGCAAAAGCAATTTAAAAAGCACAAAAGTACTCTGCTAGTTATTAGCAAATGTACAATATGCTGTTTGTAAGACATGATGAATGTTTTAGTTATAATGCATTAGATCCAGTAAATGAATAAACCAATACCCCTCTACACACAATAAATAGCGTGTACCAAGGGATTAATTTGGCCAATGTTTGTTGGTTTGTTTTGGCCCCATAGTTGTTGAACCCATCTTTCTAACCTGCTGGAGAACTTTTGTCCTGATCGGAATTGCCAAGCAGTTACAAAGATATCCCACCACTTGGCTTCCAGGCTGCCGGGCTCCCACTGGGATAAACTGAAACCCATCCTGTTGTTTCGGGGGGGGGACAGGGAGAACAATGACTGCTGTAAAAGACATTGATTTAAAAATAAAAGAAAAGAGGGGACCCCTCCTTAAAGGGAACCATGAAATATAGACTGAAAGGGATCCTTTTCACTGCAAATTCCCTCTGTATTGCCTGATTTTCTTGCTATTAACTGTCTGAGAGCAAAGCCTTTTTGACTTAAATGAGTTTCATCCCTGAGCTTTAAAAAGTATGAGTATCTACCCTTTTACCTCCCCCCTTCAACCTGTATTTTCCACTGCTGCACACAGCTATACATGAATATGTCTATCATAACATATAACAGGGCTGTAATAATAGATTGTTTATTTCTGGATTACAGCAGCTCTGAAAAAAAGATATACAATGCCTATGAAGAGGAAGTCTAACTTTACTCTCTAAGGATCTCTGCTATGTTGTTTTATAAACAGTTGAACTACAACACAGGGGCAGTATGAGTTCCCCTTATCTCTAGAATGCCTAATGCTTTTGACCACATTAACATATCATTAATTTTGTTTGAAAAGTTTCCCTATCTCCATGGTTTTCAAATAAGCTTTGAAATTTGGCAGTGGTATAGTCTTGGAGTCAAGAAAATGCTTTTTGTGGGAACTATGTAGATCTGTTCAAAACTAGCCAAATTATAAGATGTCAAAATCTTGACCTTTTCTGTCTTTCAGATGGCACAGCTTGGTTTTGGCTCTGTACCAGAGTTCCCTGAGATCTGCTAATGCTGAATGTGCACTTGGCCAACCTCTTAGCCTTGCTGTCAGTAGCCGGAACAAATACTCAAGGACATGCTAAACAGATCCTTCTCCTTATCCTTCTGCCATCATTTTCACGGGGATCTTCTCACTATGGTGAATGAATTCTCAGTGTACTTTCATGCCGATGGTTTGTTAACCTAGGACTGCAGAACCTGCAAATGGATTCTCATTCCTTTGGATGGCCAATACCATCTTGAGGCTTTGCTGCTGACTCTCAACAAATCTGAGAAATGTGTACTGGCATACCCAGTGAAAGAGGCTGCTCCTACAGATAAAGCCTCCTGTGGTTTGTGTAAGGGACAGAGCTCCTGTCAGTTAACAATCACCTTGGTAAAACACATCAGTGTTATGTTTTAATGCACTTTGTTGTTTAAATTGGAATGTTGTGATTAATTTCTTCTCTCTCAAAGTTGTGGTGCAGCCCACAGCACACTGCCGTTGCTGGAGACACCTCCAGGATGATCCAGTACAACTGTGTTCAACAGCAGGGTTTATTTTGCAAGGTTGTATCTGAGCTACTCACCGAAATTTCACAACGTGTCCCAGAGCAATGCATAGAAATTTCTGTGAATGTAGCATTATAGTAAAGTCATTTGACAAATAACGGATATCCACTGAGCAGGAGTAAGAAAAGGATTTTTGGCTTGGTTCTGTTCCTATTTGTTGTATCTTCACTTAGATGCAGGCAGAATGTGCGTGCAATGTAGTATTTTCACATTTTTTGGTGCAACTGTGATATTACAGACTTGTGGAATCACACAGAACACAAACCATTAACAATACTGGTTTTGCTTACATCCAACTCTGCCACAAAATCTCTTCCTCAAACTTGTCGTTTCATGTGAGCTCTAAGGCATTTAATGAATACAAACTCTAGAGACAACTTTTAGCTGCACATGAGCAACTCTGCTCTGCCAGCTTGGTCCCTAGTAAATCTTTGTTCATTCACATCTCTGCATGTTATCAGGGACATAGTAATTTATGAAGTGCCGTAAGTTAACACAGATCCTGCTATGAAAAGCTTAAAATGTATAAGGCACAGAGAAGTAAATTATTATGCAGAACTATTGCAAAGCAGTTTGGTTATTACAGGAGAAGGCTCTAAACGGATATCAATACTTTGTGACTTGTCTAGCTTTGAACCCCTCAGAGATTTGGAAGTGGTTGGGGCTGCCCAGTGTGATCCACTTTCGCTTGGTTCTTCTCAGCTGCTTTTCTGAGCCACAAACTGTTTTTCCTGTGTAGGGGTGTCAGCTTTCTTAGTATGGGCATCTCTAAAGCAAGGTGTTAACATACAGATGCTTTGCCTTGTGCTCACCACTCAGTATTGTTTACATGAAAAAAATCCCAAAATATTTTATGTCTTTCATGCGTTTTAACATGATTCAAAGGCTGGAAATGAGGAGGAGCTAGAAGAATATCACAGCTGAATATGGATCTCAAGCAACACTCCTTGAATTACTCCCAATAGGCACAGTATCAAACCAAATGCAATTAAATTCATGACAGGAAGTGTAAGCCTATAGATGTAGAACTGATGAAAAGGCAAAAAGATACCTGGACATCTTCCTATCCAGGCAATAAACCAAATGGCCTATCTTTTTCTGAGTCATTACAAGATGATGGGGTGTAAGAAGTGCTCTAGGTAACTAGGTCTTCAGTGTACACTTTTTTCATGCCCAGGGATGAGGCATGCTGAACAGAGAAAGTTGGAAAAGTCTTTTGGTGGTGCTGTTTAAGACTATGAAGAAAATAGCCTGAAAAGAGCTTGCATGGGGAATGAAGAGGATGTGAACAGAAAACAAAGCACAGGAAATAGGGAGATGATAACTGATCAAAAAGGGTACTGGATGTGTGCAACATCATAAGCACAGGTGGAAGGTTTAGAAGTTGAAAAGAGGAGGTGTGTTTTGCCATGGGAATGAGGACAACAGCACCTGGAAGAAGAGCTCAGACTGGACAAATGAAAGAGAGAAAAGGGAGAAAAATGTATTATGATGATTTCAGGAGCCTTCAAATGTTAAAGCAGCTGATAGCAAATTAAGCAGACATCACACTGTTTGATGACTATTAGATCTTCCTCTCCCACCTCCATACTCTGTAATATCCACTCACAGAGACATTCCCTTCTCTTTGGTGTTGCTCTGGGAACTGAACTTTAAGCTGACTGTGTCCATGGCTCAGGTCAGATTCACAGTGAGTCCAGCTTGGGGAACCCTGAGAGAACTGCTGCTGCAACAATTCACACAGGTGGTCTGGCCTCAAGAGCAGGTTTAAAGGCAGAAAAGTATCAGATTTGCAAGTTACCACTAAATTTAGTAGTTTAAGAATCTTCCCAACTAGGTATTGCTTGTCATTGTCAAGAAATATGTATGCAGGGAGGTTTAGTCTTGATTTCCTATGCTCTGAGGTAGGAAGTTTGCACACTCTTATCAGTGGGTTGGCTTGTACAGCTACAAATGTTAATGAACAAACGGCTAATGAACAATCCTTTCATAAAGTTCAGCTGCAGCAGTGTTGCAACTACCTCCTCCAGTGTTGAATTCCAGTCTGACTGCACACTGCTGAAGGAAGTATTTCCTTTTCTTTGGCAGAAATGCACTGCCTTTGCACTTTTCATTTTTCGGTCTACCATTGCACAGCTGGGGACAGAAGATGGGCTGTGAGTTTCTGTGGAATCACTGAGAAGTCTCAATATTTCAGTAAGGTGCCTTTCAACTTCTTGTTTTCTTTAGGATTAAAATCATATTCATCTTTATAAGCTCTGTATCTACCTGAGCCCATTTATCCTCTATTTTATCCATCTTCTCGCTCTGTATTAGAGGACCATAAAGGTAAGTTGATACACAGAGGGCACCTTACCAGAGCTGAGCATATCTTTGCTAGTTTTTTGCTCTGTGTCTTGGACAACAGGCAAATTTTCTTAGAATTTGTAAGAACGAGGTAAGACAGTATTGCATTTAATACAACTGTACACCCAAATGACCATTACTAACATTAGCTGCTGACAAGAAATAGAAATGCATTTTATTGTAATTCCTCCTTTGCAAAGAATCAGAGTTTACCAGCAGACAAAAGATGTTTTTTAGGTATGTTTACCCAAAAATAGTTTTAATCTCTGGTATTCAAACACCTTCAGCCATGGTACAAGAATTCAATGAGAAATTGCAGCTGGAATCTGCACTCCCCATAATACTTAACCATTTTTATTAGAACAAGATAAAAAAATGGCTTGGAAAACCAAGATTATTTTATTTACTTTTTCAGGTCTTATCCAACCCTTTGAAAGCCAGTATGCTTTCAAAATAGCCAATTACATCTCCTATTTCTCCAGTTGGTGTTTAACTTTGAATATACCACCTTTTCAAAATGAAGATTTACTTCCTCTTTCATGGCATGAGTTCTAAGTGTATCAAATAACACCAGCTCCCACAGCAGCAACTGGTATATCTTACTATTATTTTTTTATCACTCTGAAAAGCACCTGTTCATTATTACTTTGATTTTATCGTTTAAGAAATTTTTAATCCAGACAAGCCTTTTGCCCAATGATCCATGATTATTTGACTTCCTTATTAATTTATTATCAAAACTTTTTGAAATCCATGTAAATGACATCTCCCACGTTGTTTTTATCTACAGATTTATAATCTACCCAAATCCTGTCAGGTTATATTATGTTTACTTGCACTTTGCACTTTCTGTAGGACTGTGAGGAGGCTGGGTAGTCATGTTATTCCAAACCCCTTCTTAGATCATTTAACATGCATACGAAGACAATAACAGTAATGAAAGCAACTTTTAAGATTTTAGATATGACTTCTAATCTGAAGAGTATATTGTTTATACTGTTAAAATCTCAGCCTTTTCACAACTTAATTTCTTAAGATTTCCCATTCTTACCCACCCCAGTAATATCACCTATATTGTTTAAGTTGCTCCAGAATATCTTCCAGGATGAAATGTACTCAGATTATTAGTCTATGTGCTTTTGCGATAGTACTGTTCTAGAATTTTCTGTGCTGATAATCATAAAATATTTTACCTGACTTTAAATTTGGTTATTTTATACCCGTTGACATTTTCTAGGTCTACAGTTAAGCTATAACAATACTGGAATGTGAGACTGCAAGCTATGGTGCTGAAGGACAGATATTTCGGTGGGGGCTTCTCTACTTTCGTGGTTAAGGCTGAGACAATACTAAGGGAGACATGCTGTACCTTTTGAATAAGAGGCAAATAGATATCTTGACCATTAATCCTATGACCATTAATCCTAATCTTGTAAAAATAGGGTTATAACAATCTGATTTTTTTAGCCAAGCTCTGATGGGGACCACTGTCCTATATTTTGACTCTTCTGTTTCTGTTAGTGCAAAACTGGGCTTTAACACATCTTAGTTACAGATTTTAAGGACTGAAGAGGGCATAGGGATTTTGTTTGACCTCTGACACAGCACAAGCCATATCTTTTTACTCTCACTACCTGCATTACAGTCTATTAAATGTCATTCAGCCTGTGCTGAATGTAATACCTTGTGTTTGACTATACTGTAATTTTCACTAAAACGTCTATTCTTTATTTAGATACATGAAGAGATGGAGAATCAATTATTTCTTTTGCACAAGGTTAACCAATGCTTTCACGGACAGTGTTATGGAGTCTTTAAGCTAACAGGCTGTTCTAAATCTTTCTACCTGCATTCATGAATTGAAGATTTTGTTCATCTATGCTACCCATCACTTCTTGGCTTTTTTTTTTCTCCATTTCCTTTCAAGACTGTCTGACCAAGATCAACCAGCTAGATAAATCCCAACACTGCACAACAGATGATCCATTTTCATAAAATCAGTAAAATGTCACTTACAGGAGAAACAGCACATGACAATTCTGGAATTTTCATTTGTGATTCAGTTTGTTCACCAGCAGGCTTCTGAGTACATTGTACAAATCTGCCTATGTTAGGGTAGGAAAAACTATGAAGAACCTATTTTTAAATTTTTTACAGTTAACTGATTCATAAAAAATTCAAAATATTTGCAAATGTTTTCTGAATTTTGTTATCATTAGAGGTCGGCCAAAATGAAGGAAGGGGAAAAAAGAAAGAAGTAACTATCTAATTTCTAGATTCAGGTATGTACAATTGGTTCAGATAGATACAGGTGCAACTGATGGCATCTGGGTAATTTATTGCAGATAAATGTGGGAACAAATGAGAAGCTAGCTGCCTTCTAAGAACTGTGAACATAAAGATAGCATTCTGTTTGCTGCATAAACAGCAAGGAAATATTATTAAACTGGTCTGTAAAAGAACTTTAGAAAGGTAATTTTATGGCACTCAATAGTAACTTAATCCTTTATGAATTTCCTAGCTAATGTCAATTGAACTAGATAAAGGGTGAATTGGACTTACTAAATAAAATTTTTGAAAAAGTGGGGCTCATCTTATCAGATACCTTAACAATTGCATGCCACAGTACTTTTTCTCTTTCTCTCCCTAACCCCCCGCCCTGATTAACTAGAGGCCTGAAAACTAAAAACTCATCTGTAAGAAACAAACAAAAAAAGAAAAAGAAAAAAGGATACAGGACCTACAAGCAGAGGTGGGCTCTATGCAAGATTTTATGAATACTCTAGGGAAACTCATTGTCATTTTTTTTTATAGATTAAAAATTTACTTGGAAATTCTCCATTGAATGAATCAGCTAAGTGCATGAGTCTTAAAATTTGGCTTCTAAATTTTGTCTGGAAAAGTTGATACAATGTGTGGTATGGCTACAGTAAAGCAGAGCTAACATCTGAATTTCACAGTTACTCTCCCAGCTTTTTGGTGGGGAAGTTAATTAACAAATATCCTGGCCTATTTGATTTACTTTCAAGCATCTGAGTATTTGAAGCACTTCCTGCTATTCACCCAAAGTTCCTTCTAATAGGACACCTTTTTTAAAAAAGTTAACCATTATATACTGAGAAGATCAACATATGTTTCTAAAACCAATCTTATTCATACATTTTATAGATTCCTGTGAAAGTGTGCATTGTGACCTGGAGCATGAGAAATGTCAGGCTTTAAAGCCTTAAAACAAACTTAATGGAAAACTGCCTGTAAAAGACACCTATGTTCCAAAATGTAGGTTTAAATATGGATATAATTATTTGTGACCAATCACAGAGACTTTGTGAGAGTGAAGGCAATTGTTAAAATGTTGTTTTAGGTTATTAAACAAGTACATGGGTATGGATTTCAAACACAGTATATTATATTTCAGTTTACCTTTGAGGGAGATGCCACACACTAATTTGAAATAATACAGGAGCTTGGTAAAGATGTAACTGACCTTCTGATTTCATGATTGCAATCCAGATGTCCGCAGAGTGTTGCTCCTACCAAGCTCTCAGAAGAAAGAGAACCTTCATAGGATTTCCTGGTGGAAAATTCTGTCTGAAGTCAAAAGAATACTGCCTGTCATGCCAACAACTTGAGAGATTAGCTCAGTTATTAGCAATCTACAATCACATTTTTTGGCTTTCTTCAAATGAGTGACTGAACTGTATAATCCAAATAATGAGTCTCATCTTTAATCATAATGTTTTTCTAAGAAATAAATAATAACAAATGACCTAACTAGGTCATAGGTTAAATGAAGGTCTTTTGGCTGCTATTCTTCCACTATTCTGTCAGCTAAACCATTAAAGCATCTGTCTGACCTAATGTTTGTTTTGTTGATACCATTCACCAAGCTTATAACTTCAGATGCAGTCTGCAAGAGACAGCCTGATGCCTCAGCATAGCCTGCTTGGGTAAATAAAAGAAAACCCAACAACATAAATAAACCATTTTAAGAGAGTTTAGGCCTCCCCTCCTATCTCCTTAACTAAGTGCAATTATTCCATAATATAGGAATATTAGGCAGAAGTTCTCAAGGGTGTCCATAGTTGAATGTTAATTTGGATGAAAGTAGGATGTGAATTAAGGGCAAAATTATTTTTTCTCATATTCTTGCCATTTGGACAAGAATAAGTTTAACTAGAACAACTCTTTGTATGCCCGGAATTAAACTAATGATTGAACACAATACAATTAAGAAAATACATTAAGTTATATTTTACTTCATATACGGGTTAGATAAAGAGTATTCATGGGGGATGTGTAGTGGTTTCACTGATTAGCAATGTCTTCCTATCCATGACATCTTAGTTACATGCTTGTACTACACAAGGGTCATCACAGAATCATTTAAGCATAGCAGAGCTCTGCATAGACAAACCCTGAGCAAACAGAGAAGCCTTCTTCAAAAACCTCTTTTGAATGGGCCCTATCTGAAGATCTGGGCTAGAAGGAAGGAAGGAACCAGAACTGCTAGTCAGCTACAGACTTCCATCTCCTTAAATAACAGCCACCATGCCACATACAGTTTACTGTGCCTGTAAAATTGGGACTTTCCCTGCACACCTTAAGGCTGGAGTTGATTTTACCATTATACTATACAAGCAGGTTCAGCCATGGCCATTTCATGTGACACTAGAGGTACAATTACTGCTGATCAGTCATATGTGGCAGAAGAGAAAGGAGCTCAGACTTCTTTAGCTCTCTCTGGGAAAGTCACGACCACTTACAACCCAAGCAATTTGAGAGGCAAACATCAGCATCTCATTTGCACTCAACTCCATTATACTCTCCTCTACTGATATCAGAGGATCTCAAATACAAATGGGAATCAGACTCACTATTTCTCTTGCACACTGCAGCACAACAGGCCCTAGTTCCTATTTAGATCTTATTTGTCCTACTCCTTTTCTGCTACTTCTTTCCTTCTGTCTGACAGGAGTCTGGATTAATCAGCCAGGACAAATCTAATCTTGCAACACTTTGCTGTTATTAGTTTGGCAAGCTACAAACCATTCCCGAGTACTGCAATCTTGGTTAATAAAACCCTCTCTGTTTTCCACAGACTAGCCAAAGGAAAGTAAGAGCCAGCCAGCCTGTAGAGCCAGCAGAGGAAAGCTGGTGTCCAAGAACGGCTAAGGGGTTTGTGTGCCATGTGCTAGACCTGCAGTCTTCCAGCAACTGAACTGTAGCATCACAGTTAAAAACAGTTTTTATTTAGCTGTGGCTGTTCTTTTTGCTTGACCTGCATGTATACCTTCACCTTAAAAAGAGAGATGGAAGAATCTCACCTATAGTTTCTGATAACTTGCTAATACATTTCATTGGGGTAAAAAGAGACTCTATTTGTACTACTAGGACACATTCAGCTGAGGTTATCATCACAGAAGAATTTATACAAATGGGAGGAGGAAGAGGACAGCAACATGTGGAGTAAATCATTGTCAAGTCAAAAACCAGTTGTTTTTTTTTTAAACATCTCTGTATGCATGAGAGTATTTATTGGGCTATATAAAGCATCCCTTTTCCTCTGCTCTCTTCCCCTTAAGGGTTAAGTCATTTCCTCAAGAATTGTCAGGAAGATGCTTCCTTCCCTTTACAGCTGAACCCTCTATCAAGTGTAGCCTTGTTCTGGGAGAGCGTTGCTACAAGTTTACACAGTCAGCATCTTACACCCCTTCCCAACCTACTTAGACCTAGTTCTCTTTCCACAGACCTCATGAGAACAGTCCCATAAAGAAGACAATCTCCCCTTGCAGAAGGGTCAGTGCCAGGCTTCTGCATAGTGGTAGACAAAAATCAGTATGAGATACAGTGTTATCTTTTACAGTATTCAACATTTTCTGCTAAACAGGAACATAGAAGAAAGCTTAAGACACACATTGGCTAGACAACCCTAACAGAAAGCAAGAGCCATTGACCAAACAGACAAATTCATTCTACCCACCAGATACTTGCAAGAACTTCTGAATTTCAGAGACCCCAGACCCAACCATCAGGAAGCCACTTCCTTCCCCTCAAAACTGAACTAAGTTCACAAGAAGAATTTCCTTCCCTTCTAGTGTGACTCCCTATCCTCTAAGGCAAAGCCTTTTTATAGCAGCAGCTGCAATTGCATACAGCTGGTCGGCTTCCTGCCCCTCCTAGGGGCTGCAGTTAACTCCTTCTCTGCCTCTCGGTGTGCGTGGACTGTATGCAGCTCCTCATTATCCTCAGCACTACCCTGCTCTTGACAGCTATCTGAGCCTTCACAAATTCTCACTGCACCACCACTTTGTTATCTCCTAGCTAAAGACTACAAGCCTATCCCCTTGTAATTTAACTTGCTTGATTAAACAAGCAACTTCTCCCATTGAATTTACTCCTTGACTTTTAAAGATTGAACTGGGGAAAAAAGGCATTAATGGGAGAGGCTTTGAACACGTAATGACGCTTTCCAGAAAGGCACTGGCACCTGGCTGCAATGTGTTGATACCTCCCAGAGTGTTTCTGTGAGGCTGGGACTCCAAAGGCACCCAGCAGGGTCAGTTCACTTCAGTCAAATCACTGACATGCGTATGCACACTCATGTATACATCTGGAACGTTATTCTTCAATATATATTCTATTACATGTTCAAGGAAAAGAATATCTTCAAATGTGTTATTAGGGGTCATTAAAACCCAAGCTGTGGAAAGACGGACATTTTCAAGGGAAACTGTTTATAAATTGGCTAGAGTACACGAGAAATGTCTTCACTTGCAAAAAAAAAAATGTACCGCCCTATTTTTTCATGCTCTGATTCTGCTTAAATTTCCAAACCCACCATTTCACTTTTGGGCAGAAAATACTGGGCATTTCAATCTGGTGATCAATTTATTTTTAAAGGCATAACTAACTGAAAAAAAAGAGGAGTAGGCAAGGATTTTTTTTTAAACTATAAAGCTATCAGTAGGAAAACAGCCAGCAACTGTCATATCCTCACACTCATACCTCTGATCCCGATACTGTGAAGAGTCGCACATCTGATAACTCCTATGAACGTAAATAGTACGAACTCTCCTGCACAGTGGCCTTTGTGCATGTGCAATTCCAGGAAGCCCCAGCTAATTTTTCACCCTAATATCTCAAAAAATCTGGCCCTAAGTGTCTGCAAAATAGGTGACTATATTAAAAAATACAACGTATATTTATAAAAAGTTATTGTTGAAGACACAAGCTCTTAAAAGGACCTATTAAATTTTCATAATTACATAGTAAAGCCAAATTTGAGTTTGTTATTAGGCACCGAAATCTATACTTTATTACACCTAAAAGGGGAAAAAAAAAAGGCTAAAAATAACACTTAATTATCTGCTGGTTATTTCCAGACACAAAGTGCTGAGGTTTTGTCCTTGTTAAGAAGATTATCTTCGCTTTTTCCTCTGGAATGCATGTAAAACAGCTCTTGCCTTGCTGCAAGCTTTAGGAAAAAAGTTCACTGCTAAATTACCTGTTGTCTGGGGACTTACATTTTGCAATAAGCTGCTGAAATTGCATTTTAATAAGGAGTCTTGACCTGTGCTGTGTATTTCCCTTCAAGGCTCTACAAGCCATTTTTCTTGCAGAGGTCCTGACCTGAGAAGCTCAACCTGGATAACCACAGCCAGAGGGGGATAAAATGCAACACCTAGGAGATTTCAGTAAACAGTAAAACCATTCCAACTTAATCTGTGCTAAAATGCCTGGAATGTGAGAGCCACTGATGATGCCCCTTGTCTGTGTGTCTGACTGAATCCTTTCTTTTCCCCAGGAAAGCAGAGCCTGGGAACTAGGCCAAATGCCTGCCACTTACCTTAAATTGATCAGCCACTTCAAGATTAAAAACACTGAAAACTGCAACACCGTGAAAACAAGGCTTCCTTCACATTAAATACAAAATGCAACATTGGGCTTGCTGTGATCTTTTTTCCATTTTACTCAGTGTACACTTTTTTTCCATTTCTGCTCAAAGGTAGAAGCCAATAGTTACAGCATCTTGGCCAAGTATTCATTAAGGTTTATAAAAAAGAAATTTATGGTTATTTAGGAGTTGGCACAAAAGCACGTTGTTGCTGGAGAAGAAATATAGTTTTGAAACAGTCTGAAACATTGGATGTCTTATTTCAAATAAGAACTATATTCTATCTTCGCCTGTTGTATTTAGAGAGGTATTGGACTATGTGTTTGGGATAATCAGTAGGTAAATTTCTCAGTGGTTTTATGCACTGTAAATACATAGTTAATTCAAGAATTTACTTTGTTCTGTAAGAATTATTTCATTGTTGTAATAAATGTAAGCTCAGAGGTAAAATAATGGAATTCATTGAAGCAAGTGCATCTACATGAAATGAGGGTTTTTTCTGTGTCTGTCTTTTCTGGAAGAACTGATTAAAAGTACAGTACAAAAGGCCTATTTGACAGAAAAAATTCAGGCTGGATCCACACTTAAATATGGATATACTCAGACCATGGTACTGGCAAAATCTTCTAGTAAAAATGGTACTTTGGCTTGTAGATTTGGCTTGCAGATGACACCAAGTTCGGTGGTTGTGTTGATCTGCTCGAGGGTAGGAAGGATCTGCAGAGGGATCTGGACAGGCTGGATCCATGGGCCCGGGCCAACTATATGAGGTTCAACAAGGCCAAGTGTCAGGTCCTGCACTTTGGCCACAACAACCCCATGCAACGCTACAGGCTTGGGGACGAGTGGCTGGAAAGCTGCCCCGCAGAAAAGGACCTGAGGGTGTTGGTTGACAGCCGGCTGAAGATGAGCCAGCAGTGTGCCCAGGTGGCCAAGAAGGCCAACGGCATCCTGGCCTGTATCAGAAACAGTGTGGCCAGCAGGAGTAGGGAGGTGATCGTGCCCCTGTACTCGGCTCTGGTAAGGCCGCACCTCGAATACTGTGTTCAGTTTTGGGCCCCTCACTACAAGAAGGGCATTGAGGTGCTGGAGCGTGTCCAGAGAAGGGTGACGAAGCTGGTGAGGGGTCTGGAGCACAAGTCTTATGAGGAGTGGCTGAGAGAGCTGGGGTTGTTCAGTCTGGAGAAGAGGAGGCTGAGGGGAGACCTCATTGCTCTCTACAATTACCTGAAAGGAGGTTGTAGAGAGGTGGGTGTTGGTCTCTTCTCCCAAGTGACAAGTGATAGGACAAGAGGAAATGGCCTCAAGTTGCAGCAGGGGAGGTTTAGATTGGATATTAGGAAAAATTTCTTCACTGAAAGGGTTGTCAGACACTGGAACGGGCTGTCCAGGGAGGTGGTTGAGTCACCATCCCTGGAGGTATTTAAAAGCCATGTGGATGAGACGTTTAGGGACATGGTTTAGTGGTGGACTTAGCTGTATTAGGTTTATGGTTGGACTTGATGATCTTAAAGGTCTTTTCCAACCTAAATGGTTCCATGATTCTATGATTCTATTTAATGTCACTTCCTCAACTTAAACAGATCAATTAAAGAAGACACATCTAAATCAAAATTACTGTATCTATATTTGGATTTTTCTTTGTATGGAGGTAGCTCTCTAACACATGTTGGCAGAAGTGCCAATAAGAAACCTGGTGTCCTATAATTTCAGTTGTTCTCAGTGCTGCATGGCTTAATTAAATTATTTGAACTGTTTCTCTCCGGTATTTCTTGACACAGTCATAAAAATTACCATCATGTAACATAACAGTTATACAAGTAACATCGCAACGCTGTTGCTGTGTGTCTGCAGTCAGTCCCGTGGGAGCGATAGCAAGTTCATGCCGGGTGGACTCTGGTGTCCATGCAAGCTCCCCAGGGACAACCCTGAGCATTCATTCAGGGTCCTAGGATGAAGGCGAGGGGGAGTGCGCTCCTGCTTTGCTGCTGCTGTGTGCCTGCCAGCAGCTGGATTTTCTCCCTTCTCTCTTAGGAGAGTCATTTGCTTGTTTTTAATCCTTTTCTTCTCATTTTAAGGTCAGATTAAGCAGAAAAGACACATGATTTTCTGGCTCTGCCTGTCTTAGAAGCTGTAAGATGCTGGCCCTCTAATGGGTTGGCTTAATTAGGGGGAGGTCAGCCAGCGAAAGAAGGCCAAAAGTAAAACAAAATAATATACTCCCTTGGAGGCAGATTAGATTGGTTAAAAAAAGAAAAGCTCATGTTAGATTTACAAAACCTAATGTTCAACAGTGTCTGATTTCAGATTTGTCTATATGTATTTCTGCATCTGTGGCAATATCTGGAGTCACCGAGCAGTATGGCCACAGCACAGGAAGACAGTTCTGATCTAAGGCCTGGATATCTCTACTCATAACTGCACAGCTATTTGGGAGCAGGAGGAGCGGAGACATCTCTCCTCTGAACCTTGAGGAATTATGTTGGTGCCTTCTTGTTTCTTAGGATTAGGTCCCCTACATGAAAGAAGCAAAAAGCAACAGAAAGCTACCATTGCTCCAAAGAACTTACAAACTTATAACAGAAGCATCAACTGTTCATGGGAGTATTGCTTTTGGAAATGTGTGCTTTGGGGAATTCCTGAGCCACATGATGTCTTTTCATCATAGACTTTCTGTAAACGCTTTTTGAAGCCATTTAGACTTTTGGTACTTAAAGCGTCCTTGGACAATGAGCTGTGTGATGAAATTGTGTGCTTTATATTCCTCTTGTTTGTTTTAAACCGTCTGTCTGAGAATTTTACCTGGTGATTCCTTATTCCTGAGATAGGTGTAAATGAGTGAGTTACTGTTTCTAGTCATCCTCTCCTTTCACCACCCTCTGAACTTCTACTCTGTCGTCCATAAATTGTTCTTTCCTAGGTCAGAAAGTCCTACCCTGTGCAATCTCTCCACGTATAGAAGTCTTTCTTTACCTCTGATTATCAATATTGTATTCCTGTGCCTCTTCTAGTTCTGTCCTAAATGTTTAGAAAAGGCTTCCCAGAACGGTAAACAATAATCAATTTTTTTGGTACAAAATGATAATATAGTAACATAATATTGGTTTCCCACTCTATTCTTGCTTTCTTTCCCAACATGTATTTTCTTTTTTTGAGCAGTCTTAGGCATGGAGCCTATGTCTTCAGGGAACTAACCAAAATGGGCCCAAGATTTCTCTTTTCAGTGCCATTTTTAGTGCACAGTTACTTTATCAAGTGGTATCATGGGAGCTTTCTGTTTTCCCTCTTTGTAGTACAACTCCCTAGAGACTCTGCAGGTAGTGAAGACCAACTATTTACTCATACCTTTGTCCCCTGATTGCTAACTACATTTTTATTCACGGACTGACTTTTCTCCAATAGCATTTATAATAATTTCTGTTGAGGAGCATTGTCAAAGACTTTTTGGAAATCCATTGAAGCTGTATAAACCATCAGTGCTTTTCTAAAAGGGAGTCCTGCAAAAATCTTCAATGACCTGGACAGGTGTGATTTTTCTGCAAAAGGTGTGGTTAAAGCCTCTTCTAATCTCTTCTAATATCTTTTAATTCAATATTTGTATATTTTTACACCATTTTTCTGGTACAAAAGGAATAGTTGTTCAAATCTATACTAAAACCCCTTTAAAAATTGAAGTATATTGGCCAGCTTTAGTTCCTTTAATTTAGTTTGATATTTGTTGAACTTAAGTGATGGCATAGCTAAATGGTACATCTCATAGTTCAGCAACTTCAAATCTGAGTTCCTTTAGAACATCTGGTTCTGGTGATTTGTTCCTGTTTATTGGATAGATTTGTTTGAAACGTCTTCTGCTGACACGTCAATTTGATACAGTGCCTCAAATTCTTCACTTCTGAAAAAAGACTGTGTGGATTTTCCCTAAGGCTCTTTGTGATGAATATCAATACAATAAGTCATTTAGCAACTTTGCCATGGCTGTATCTTTCTCAAGTGCTTCTTTTAAATTGTAATCACCTATTTGGCAGAGTCTGACAGGCTTCCTGCTTCTGATACGTTTGAAAGAGTTTTTACTAGTAGTTATTATCTGCTCAGCTAGTTATTCCTCAGAATATTGTCTATCATCTGGCCTGTTTTATTATGGCTTTACAGTTAACTTGCTGAATCTTACATACTTTAAGATTTTCCTTACCTGAACACAACTTCTACGTTTTGAAGGATCAACTACTCTCTATAAATTTCTAATATTCTCCTCTACTGTTTAAATATGATGATTTTTGGGGGGAGGATTGGCTGGGCTTTTTTGTGTGATTGTTTAAAAGTCTCTTTGGATTGATATTATTCATTCTGCTTGAGACTGTAATACGATGCCAGTAAAAAATCTCCACGCCACATGCAAACATTTTACCCTTTTAGATTACTGTTTTAGGTTTGTGTTAAAAAGCGCTCTCAATTTAATTAACTGAAATGCTACTGAAGAGGGTAGCATACTTTGACTCTTGCTGTAACAAAGATCCTGAATTAAAAAATATTGTTATCTCTCCTACCCTGCAGATTCTTCATCAGTCCCCCTTGCACTGCTTAGGACTACACCAAGAGTTGCCTTTTCTCTTATGAATTGCTAACTAGTTGATCTAGGAGGGCAACAAAAAATTCAGTCTCTGCACTGTAACCTTTCAAGACATTTACTCAGTCTACCTGGGCATAAATGAACTCTCCAGTTATTACTGTGCTTTTTGCCCAATTGGCTCCCTTGTCTCCCTTGGCGTGTCACAGTCATTGGCACTCCCTGAGCTGGGTGACTCGTGGGGTAGCCCTGATGTTACATCTTCAATATTTTAACTGTCTCATCACTTTCACCAATTTCTGTCTACTACCTGCTATTTTAATATCTTCATTTATCATCCAGTATTCCAGTTCATCCAGCTATTTTTAGACTTGTAGTATATACGTTGAAATCCATAAAAGTTTCTTGCCGGCCTGCTTGTCTGATTTTACATCCTCTGCTTAAACAAGATTTTACTTGAACATGTTCCTCACTGTTTCCTTCTTCAGTTGTGTCAACTTCTATTCTATCTTTTATTCAAGGATACAGGGTTTTATAACGTCATATCTAGAGGATGCAGCATTCCAAAATCTTCCTTACCTGCCAGCTTTCCTTCAAACTTAAAAAATTTCCACTTGACCTGTTCTATTTTTAGTGTCAGCAGCCTGATTCCATTTTGGTTTACATGAAGTTCATCCTTCCTGCTCTATTTATTAAAAAAAATTCCCTCATAAATCAATCCCTTTTTTCCTTTACTACATTCGCTGCTATGCACTGAAACTTAGTTTTCTGGTTTTCCTAGTTGCATTGGTGGTGAGATAGATCTACTGCCACAATGCCCAGCACCTCAATGGGAAGCACAAGAGTTGCTTTCCAGATATTGTAAGGTTTGAAATTAGTTAAGATCTGTATTTGAAATCTGTGGAATTCTTTTCATCTATGATGTTCAACTGCTAGGCTTTAAAATCTACTAAAACCTCAGATTAGAGTTTAAACTGTAATTTTTTCTTTCACAAAGCTAAATTGTACAGTCTTAGCATATGTCAAAATCTGACCAAACTTGGAGCCTATGAGCTCTCCCTGAAATGAAATGTTAAAATATAAATGCTTCTGAAGACTGTCTAAGGTGTAGAATTACAATTTATTTTTGTAGGTTTTAAAATTTGTTAAAAGCCAAAATTGAATTTGGTCTAAGTAATTTCCTAAATCAGAGATAAAAATTTTGAAAGCAGAGGTCACTGAGAGGTTTGGTTGGCAACTTCTAGATTCTGAGTAGCTAAACTACAAGTTCACCTAGAGTCCCTTAGGAAGTTTAAACTGAAAATACTTGCATCCATGAACAGGGAACACTATGTAGGTAAATATGCAAACATAATGTCCCAGTGGACTTTTGCCTTTGCCCCTTGCACTATTAAAAATGGGACTAATGCAAGATTTTTGAAGGCACAAATGTTAGTTACCTGTCAACCACTGAAGGTTAATGTGAATTGTATCCCATATGTCTCTTGAGCCTTTGACATCCTTACTTTTAGGCTCCAAAGTGACTGACGTGCTTCTGAAAATATTACCCAGAGGTTGTTTTTTGCTTAAATAAGATTATCTTTGAAAAAAGTAACAATTTGATCTCAAAATTACAATCCTGAAATGTAAGCAGGAATAGAAGGATCCAGGGGCTCAGGAAAAGCAAAGAACCTGGAGATCCCAGGAAAATGAAGGAATAAATAGCTCTTTCATCTTCTGACCACATCAGTTTTCTATCAGTAACTTCAATTTTTAGTGATTGACAAGGACCTGTGAATTGTTCTTTGCAATCGGATCTATCTCCAGGAAGCTACCTTCAAAGAAGCAATCATAAAAATGAATGGAAAAATGTTCTTTGCTCAAATAAGGAACATACACCTGCTAAAACAAAACTCCAAAGGAAATAAAGCATGGCTTTAGTTTACATACCAGAAAGGTAAGCAGGAATTGTTCAGGATTCATTGCAGTGTTTCATACCCTAAGCACCCTGAATATGTTAACTGCTGCACAGCAGTTTGTCTGCTGTTTGTGGTATACACAGGACAAAAGACTGTCAAATGTTTTAAAGTTCATACTTAACAAAGCAAGCACTATGAATGAGTTTAATTTTACAATTAAATTTAAAAGGAGAGAAACAAAAGGAGAGGAAAAGGAGAACAAACATTGTTTCTATAGCTCTTAATATAGAGTAAAAGAGCAAATGACCTGCAATTTCTGGATCATTTTCCATGGGCAAAAGTGAATGTCTGTGGGTTCTAGACTGGACTTTTTGGACCTAAACTTACACTTAATCTAAGAGATCAGACTAAACTCCCAGTCCCAGAAGGACCTAGAAATCTCTAGAGGGCAATTTAGACCTTAGATGAATGGAACTGCCTCCAGAGGTAAGAATCAAGATTAAAGAAGAGTAATTAAGCTTGTAGTTCAGTTGTTTCACTTATGTGTCAAAAGTTGGATAGTTTGAATGTGGGTCCAATGTCTTACATATATGTCCATCCACCTGGCTCATGTTTAGAAGAGAGAGCTCTTTATCAGTGTCCTTGTCCCTCACTGTGCACAGCCCTTCCCCTATTGGCTGAAGTGATACAGCCCAGCCCTAACCTGCAAACATTTCTCCTGGAGGAAATAAAGGGACAGGACCGAAGTCTTTTCCAGCCATTTCATGACTGGAAGCTGCTGAAGTTCTCGCTGCCTTTAGAAGTCAGAGAACTTTTCTTTCATAATTGTTCGGGCATCCTGGGCAGGCTGAATGCACTACACCATTAGACCATGGGATTTCTTTACCTTGAAAGAGTTGTTTGATAGCCTAGCCTGAGGTCAACAAGTATTTTTCTTGGGTCCTTTATGATAGGATTTCCCTTTTCCATTTTCTCTCCCTTTCCTCTGTTTCCCTGCATACATTACTGTGCACATTTTATAAAGAGACAACGGCAAGATGTAGTAGATAGATCTGTTTCGGCCTAGGCCAAGTGAGAGGCTGTTGATAAGAAGTACTGAAAGACTTTTGTTGTCACAATACTGAATAGGCATTTTAGTCTTAAAGCAGAATGGAAGGGTATTAACTTCCCAGTTCAGAGGTTCATGCCTTTCAAAATACCACGGCAAGAAGCTTTAGCTGAGATTTTGAAAGGAATTAATACTCTAAATTCCCATTCTAATTTTATAGCCAATGGATACTTTTAACATTTATAATATTTTTTTTCTATATCCAAAATAGTTCTTTGTTTTGAGTGTGATTCAATCAACGAAGATATGGAATAAAAATTCTACCCACTTTTCTAATTTATTCTATTGAAGATAAAAAACTTATGAGGCTTCGTGATATTATTTGACTAAGCGGTAGTTTGGTACTCTGCATTTTATGTTGCTTCAAATACCCTCACACACTTTTTTTGCTTATATGGTCACAGGTTTCTCCCTTGTCTTTCTTTTCCTAAATGCTTACCAATAGTGTTAACATACAAACCTTTTTCTCTTTAAAAAGTCAAAAATATACATCTAAGGGGGGTAGAAGAAAGATTCAGAGTAACTCCTGATAACTTGATATTTTTCTTATCAGTAAAGCATACACTTTCTCATCTTTTCTCTCAGGAAACAAATGCTCAACCCTTGTGTTTAGTTGTGATGGATGTCTACTACAGACAGGCCAACAGAACACAGCTCATAATAAAACCTATGTGTTAAAAAATAAATATTTTCCCTTGCACTGTAAAAAAAAATCACAGAATCACAGAATCATTAAGGTTGGAAAAGACCTGTAAGATCATCAAGTCCAACCATCAACCCAATGCCACCATGCTCACTAAATCATGTCCCGCAGTGCCATGTCCACATGTTCCTTGAACACCTCCAGTGAGGGTGACTCCATCACCTCCCTGGGCAGCCTGTTCCAATGCTTCACCACTCTCTCATTAAAGACACTTTTCCTAATATCCAGCCTGAATCTCCCCTGGCACAACTTGAGGCCATTTCCTCTTGTCCTGTCACTAGTCACTTGGAAGAAGAGGCCAACACTCACCTCTCTGCAATCTCCTTTCAGGTAATTGTAGAGAGCGATAAACTCCCCCCTCAGCCTCCTCTTCTCCAGACTGAACAACATAAGACTCGTGCTCCAGACCCCTCACCAGCTTCGTCACCCTTCTCTGGACACGCTCCAGCACCTCAATGTCCTTCTTGTAGTGAGGGGCCCAAAACTGAACACAGGATTCGAGGTGCGGCCTCACCAGCGCCGAGCACAGGGGCACGATCACCTCCCTACTCCTGCTGGCCACACTGTTTCTGATACAGGCCAGGATGCCGTTGGCCTTCTTGGCCACCTGGGCACACTGCTGGCTCATCTTCAGCCGGCTGTCAACCAACACCCCCAGGTCCTTTTCTGCGGCGGAGCTTTCCAGCCACTCTTCCCCAAGCCTGTAGCGTTGCATGGGGTTGCTGTGACCCAAGTGCAGGACCCGGCACTTGGCCTTATCAAACCTCATATAGTTGGCCTGGGCCCATCAATCCAGTCTGTCCAGATCCATCTGCAGATCCTTCCTACCCTCAAGCAGATCAACACAACCACCGAACTTGGTGTCATCTGCAAACCTACTGAGGGAGCACTCGATCCCCTCATCCAGATGATTGATAAAGATATTAAACAAGACCGGCCCCAGAACTGAGCCCTGGGGAACACCACTTGTGATCGGCCGCCAACCGGGTTTAACTCCATTCACCACAACTCTCTGGGCTTGGCCGTCTAGCCGGTTAATAAAATTAATTAAAAAAAATTAGGCAGCAATATTCTTCTCCCACACCATTACCTTTTGAATCCTGAAATTTGGAACAAAATGGTCATTTTCTACCTTGGAAATGAAAGAGATTGTCCTATGTTACAAACATTTAATTGCAAAATTCCAGTAGCTGTCACCTTTGACATCTTCCCCGTGTGAGCTGTGAGCTCTGGACAGGAAGGAATGACAAATGTGGAAAAAGGGTCTAGCAGGCTGCTGAGGCCTCTTTGCTTTTATTCCAGTTCAAAATTAGCTTTAAGAAAAGGAGGGCCCTGTACCTGCCTTGAGAAGAAGGTAAAGATGGGCTGCATCAAAAGAAGCATGACCAGCAGGTCAAGAGAGGTGATTCTGCCCCCCTACTCCGCTCTCATGAGACCCCACCTGGAGTACCGTGTTCAGCTTTGGGGCCCCCAACATATGAAGAACATGGACCTGTTGGAGTGAGTCCAGAGGAGGGCCACAAAGATGATCAGAGGACTGGAGCACCTTTCCTATGAAGACAGGCTGAAAGAGTTGGGGTTGTTCAGCCTGGAGAAGAAAAGGCTCTGGGGAGACTTTACAGCAGCCTTTCAGTACCAGAATGGAGCCTCCAAGAAAGCTGGAGAGGGACTTTTTACAAGGGTATGTAGAGACAGGACAAGGGGTAAGGGTTTAAGCTGAAAGAGGGTAGATTTAGATTAGATATGAGGAAGAAATTCTTCACCGTGGGGGTGGTGAGGCGCTGGAACAGCTTGCCCAGAGAAGTTGTGGATGCCCCAACCTTGGAAGTGTTCAAGGCCAGGTTGGACGGGGCTTTGAGCAACCTGGTCTAGCGGAAGGTGTCCCTGCCCATGGCAGGGGGGTTGGAACTAGATTATCGTTAAGGTCCCTTCCAACCCAAACCATTCTATGAGTCTATGATTCTATAGGTAAAAGCAAATTTGCTATATGCAAGAAACCACTATTTTTCATCAAACTGATCACTCTGGAGAGAGTGATGAATCTAATGTTCTTCCTATTTTGGGGAAGGAGGACCAGGAAACTAATGAACATAGGAAAGCTCCCTCAGTGCCCCGCAAAAACAAACCCCCCAAAATGGGGTAAAGCTGGGGCTGTCCTGTGTTTTTCACAAATGTTTTGTTGACACGTCTAGCCTAGTGTGATTATGCCATGTTTCGTTGAATTAATCAGTTAGAATGACATGAATCATAATAAGAATTGACAGCATACTCTGTTGTCTTTGTAGAGGCTTCAAAATTCAGCAATAAGCACCACTCAGAAGCAGTGGGTTGAAAGCACACGCAGATTTTGGACAGTCATCAACATGCACAATTGAACATACAGAATGAACTTTCAGAATGAATCTGAAGAGTGAACCAATTCTTCCCATTTTCCCAACACTGAACAGAGCTCTAGACAATCATGATGTCAATGTCATTCTCTACGTATGGCAAAAAAAAGCAATACCAGACAGAAGTCAGAAAAATATTCTGCCTACTTTCTAACACATGGCCCTTCCAAAGTAATATGAAAGCTGGTCATAGCAGATTCAAAAGTGGATACGAGAAAATGTTTGGACACAGTACAAATTTTTGCTTAAGAGTGGGCAGTTTTTTGGATTGTGTGCATTCGTGAATCTCCAAAATAATCTTATTTACTTATTTATATATGAACTCTTAAAATCAAACCTTGACAGCTCTAGAATAAGAAATATTTTACATGAAGTACAACAAAAACTTTTACTGACTTCTTCCATTACAAAGACAGGACTGACATGGATCCAGTCTAAAACCAGTCCCACATCCAGGCCCCTTCATCATTGTGAAGGTATTTATTAAAAAATTGTAAAAAGAATCATTCCTCAAAGCAGTATTAGATAGACTTGTCTCATCACTACCAGATGTTGTCTAACCTGTTATTTCCTTCAACAACAGCAATTCCACACTTCCCAGGACAATCTACTAGCGCTTCCATAAGTTCAGAAATTTTTAACTTCCCTCAAGTTAGATTCTTTTTCACTTCCTTTAAGCCAGAATTTTTTTCAGATGTCTGTCTGAAAACTATTCTTTAATCCCTCTTTGTCATTTTTGTCTTTAGACATCCTTCTATAAAGCCATGTGGTACCAGTAATTCTCCACACTTAAACCTTTCTCAAAACGTAGCCCTAGCAGAGGTCTTCCCCATGCCAGCCTGCATGTTCTCAAGACAGACTTGTTAACAACCAATGAGACAAAAGTAACAGTTAACTGTAACAAAGTAAAGCTAAAGACTGCAAAATTAATGAGCTATGCTATTTAATTCTCACTTTTTTGGTGATTCAATTTTCACTTACTTTGCTTGCCTGTGATGTCCAGCATATACAAACATCTACTCCAGACTGCTGGCTGCTCTGGACAAGGACCCAATTTTCTTCTCTGTAAATCCCTTGGTTATTGTTGGCACTTCCCAGTGACAGGAGTAATGAAAAATACATATTTCATTTATATTGTGATGGGCTCCTTCTCCCTTCTCTGAAGTGCTGGGGAATGCGACTTCAAAATGGAGAGAAGAAGCCTTAGATAGCGGTGCTGGAGGTGAGGCTGCCTGAACTGTGCTTTTGGGGGTTTCTGACGGCACTCAGGGTGGTTGGATTTTTCTTCCAAATATCCCAATAGTTCCAAATTTTAGAGAAACAAACACACTTTTACCCTTGTCATGTTTACAATAGAAACCCTGCAGTACGCCAGTCAAATCACAGGGGGAAGTGAAAACACAATGTCCATTGATGCATGGAACCTTTTGCAAAAGCCCGTGATGACCTACCTGCAATATAATATAATGATTCTGAGAGACCTACATTGGAAAAAGCTGTCAACAAGAAATACATAAAAGCAAGGCAGATGTCTCTGTTGAGTAGATTTACTATATTTAATAAAGCAAATAGGCAACTTCTGTTTTAAAATTTGCTTGTATGGCTTATTGCTAATCTGAGATGGAAAAGAACCACCAATAAGGCAGGAAGAACAGCATAGCAACAAAATATTTTGTTAATAATATATCACTGGCAATACAATTACATGCATTGTTTTAGTACTTGATTAAATAAGTGAACAATTATAACCATTTTAGTCTGGCAAATTTTCTTGGTCACCAGCATCCATTCAAGAGAACTCTGGCTCATAAAGTGGCAATAAAGTGCTGCTGTTCAGGCATATCAGATTGCACTTAATAATTTAAAAAAAAGTAATTTGCAGTGGAGGTTTGACATACAGTAAAACAAAATTACAAAGGAGACCAGTTTTCTATTTGTTAGCAGCAGCTGCAGATATTAAATCAGCTGCTCCTAGAAGAGCATAGCTCACAGAGCACTTCAGAACACCTCATTTTTTTCCACCCAACTGTTTGAATATAGAGTATTTGAACCAACTAATTTACAACCTTTGAGGTTTTTCCATGGGTAGAGAGGGCAAGGAATGAGGTGAAATGCAAAGTAGATCTGGGACCATCAAGGTTCAGAAAAACAAATTGTTTTAAGAAAGTGTCCGATTAATAAAAATACCATGCTTTTTGGGCCTTGGTCATCTTCCTTCACTCTTTTGGAAAACAATAATTTCTCCACCAACCTAAATTGAACTAGAGTATATTTTGTAAGTGAGAAAGCACATTTCTTTTGGTTAATCTGAAAATGCAGTTTAAAGTTGTCAGAGTCTCATTTTCATGTGGTTAGCATTTTCCATCCATTTGTGATAAAAATACAGATGGCTGGCTAGACAAAGATTAGCAATTTGATTTAATGCCAAAGCAATAGTAATGCAATTACATTAAATCACATACTTTTGCAAATAAGCACATGCAGTTTTTCAGTTTCTTTTTTTTAAGATCCTTTCTGTGCTCAGATCAACTTTTTTCTATGATGAGTGACAAGGGACTGGAAGACGGCATCGCTCTGGGGATCGGTGAAGGACTGTGAAGTCTTCCTGGTCCAGGTCACAGATTTGTGTGTAGAACAGTGCAACACTGACCAAAAGTTACTGCTATCTAATGAGCATATAGTGGCAAAATGAAACACGTGTGTCAGTCAATGCGTCCACATCAGAAAAACCACAACTACCACATATTTTCTGGCAATCCTCTCTGTGTCAAAACCCAAAAACAGGCATGGAAATTTAGCTGGTTTTACTCCTCAGAGATAGCCCAACCTTTCAGGCTTGAGGGATGTTAACAACATAATACGGAAAAGTTTACTGACTCATGTAGTCAGTTCATGTATACATAGACATCAGCAGAGCCAAGTGAATACTGCAAGGAGTATTTGTGCACAGTCCTTTACATTCTGAATACCTCTTTATTCATACTGCTACACAGGAACTTTTGAGGGTTTTGTCTGTTTGTTTCTCTTCTGGCTAGGAGGAGTGGTGTCAAAATGGCTAATGGTCATAAGATAAAACTGCAAAATATGAGGTAAGCCTCCTCTAACTGAGCAGCAGTAATGGATTTGAACTCTCATGCAGAGATCGATGAAATTTATCATGCCCAACTTCAACCATTTCAGAGCTGTGCCTAGCTGTAGCCAGGCATCTAGAGTCCTTCTATATTCAATGCAAAACCATGGGTAACTCCAGAAAGTGATTCATCTAACCTAACTTACACAACTATCTTAGGGGGCTTCTTTCCCTCCACTTACTGTAGAGAAAATGTTGAGGGTGAGCTTAGACTGGATACTTAACTTTTAGGTGGCTAAATGTAGATGCGATGAATCCTATCCACTCAGACAAATGTACTCAGACAAGAGCATTCCACTTACTATCCTCTGATTAAAAAAGTTTGATGCAAACCAAACCTAAACCAGTAATCTGAGGTCAAGGTGATCAGTTTGGTAGTTTGACAAACAGAAGAAATGCTACACAGTCAATAAGGACAATTAATAAACAGGGTTATTAATATCCCCTGTTCTGTGGGGAGTGACCGCAAGTTTGTCATTTGGTAATTCATGACCACATGCACACACAAAACGATGGCTTCTTTATCTAAATCAATAATTATGCCAGACAATCCCAGTCTCTGAGAGGTTTAATACATAGGATCGTCAGGATATGACCCATTGTCTTCTACTTAAAAAAAAATTCTTCTTAGAGCTGAGATTTTACTAGTCTCTATCATTTTCTGTAACATTGCTGTGTAATCCTCAGATCCTGTAAGAGAGGGAGATACTGGGAGGATGAAGGTGTGCTCCAGGAACCAAAAGGTCCCGCTACAGCTGTGCTGTTACTCATAGAAAGCATTTTTACCAACCTTTCCTTCTCTTTTTTGCACCAATATCAGGGACAGGTTTTGTAGCTTCGTCATGGAACAACGAAATTGTTACTCAGGTGTGGAGGATATAGTGTCTGTCCTACATGAGGCTAAAAGGTTTTCAATCCACAGACGGACTTTTCTGTGCTTAGCTCTAAGAAGCTTCTTTTTAACATACCAGTGGGGTAAATGTAGAAGTCACTTGGAACAAGCAAATTGCTGAAGAGGAGCTCCAAGTAAAAAATAGAATAATATCATGTCTCTTATTTCTCTCCCTAGAATAAATGAGTAGAAAGACAGGAATCTTTTCAGTTGTACACAACATAAACTCGTATCCAATATCTGCTAAGGAGGACTGTAGAGTTGCACAATTCTAAGAATGAACCCTATATAACTTTGAACAGAATTATTTTTCAGCATACTACCACACTTTAAAGCTCTGATATGTACTTCCTCCAGCTTTCTATTCTAAACAAAATATGCTGCCATTCTAGTTTTCATTTGGCTTTTTATACTTCACTGCTAGATGCTCTTCTACCACGAACTAGATGTTATTTAACATTTTGAGATTTTTCATCATTTTTTTTTTCTTATTTGTCAGTTTTTGGGGTTCTCAGCATGTCTTTTAGAAGTGCTGAAGTGTCTCTTAGAAGTGTTAGGGGGGCCTAACAAGAAGGAGGAATCCAAGCTGAAGATATTCCTTGAAGAAGACAGAATAATGTTTGTAGCCATTTTGTTCATGGGCTAATGAAGGTCATTAAAAAAGACAGCTGAAGCTAATGAAGGGTGTGGGTCTAGATCAGAGGAAAAAAGGACGTTTTTTGTGTTTCTTGGAAGGTGCAACCAATCCAAGTGGCAGGCACAGAACTGGGATATCTCAATGTGAATCCAATACAAATCATTAGGAAACAGTTTATTTCAGCTTCTTTTAAACAGCCAGGAGATGTTGGACAAGCCAGCAGGAGTCTTATGGGAGACCTGAAACTGAGTCCTGAGCTCACTTCACAGAATCACAGAATCACAGAATCATTAATGTTGGAAAAGACCTATTAATATCATCAAGTCCAACCATCAACCCAACACCACCATGCCCACTAAATCATGTCCCACAGTGCCACGTTTACACGTTTTTTCATTTTTTGAACACCTCCAGTGATGGTGACTCCACCACCTCCCTGGGCAGCCTGTTCAAATGCTTCACCACTCTCTCAGTAAAGAAATTTTTCCTAATAACCAGCCTGAACCTCCCCTGGCGCAACTGGAGGCCATTTGCTCTTGTCCTGTCGCTAGTCACTTGGGAGAAGAGACCAATACCCACCTCTCTGAAACCCCCTTTCAGGTAATTTTAGAGAGAAAAAAAAAAAAAAATCCAAGATATTTTTAGTTTAGTCCTTTTAAGGCATATCTAACATACTGAGCCTATGTCTGCAAATGGGCCTGATGAAAGACCAAGATGAAACAGACTGCCTTTCTCCTAGGCTAAGAGTTCTCTTGTGTTCATGAACTAATGCCTTCTGATGTCGCTTCATTCTTTCTAGTTGTTCCTCTGCATTCATCTTGCCTGAATGAGAAAACATGGTAGATGCTGCAAGCATGGTAGATGCTGCAAGCTCAGCTCTTTTCTGTGGCCCTGGCAGCTGTATTGGTGATGTACTGGAGTGACATGCATCCTACTCTGACTGAGCAAGGTGGAGATCACCAGGTGGAAAAGAAAAAGGCTCTGGAAGGTCCTGTCTCTGAACAGTGTGTATTTTAAGTAACAATAAATCAGCAAATTTTGGATTTTATTTGATTACTTTCCATGCTTTCCCTTAATACTAATTATATAAGGCATAACTCCCTGTCAGCACTGGAATGGTATATATTACATGAATTACTGACAACTGTACACATCCTAGATCACATTTATGTTTCATTATTTTAATACCTTCACATTTCTGCTTAAGTGAATCTGAGAACCCATAAAGCAATAATAAAATGTAACAGAATTCTAGAGGACTGCTTAAAATCTGACTTTCTGTATACAGACAATTGCTTTCATAGCAGTTTATTTGTAAGCAGAAGGCAAGTCCAATTTGGTCCATGAAAATATCACCTTACCAATAAGTGCTGTCTTGGCATCTTCAAAATACTCTTCTTTCCTTAGAATAAATACAGATTCTCCATTTGTATGATGTCAGTGTAATCATCCCAGATAAGAAAATAAGCAGAACTAATCAAGATACATAGAGTTACACGGGGAGGGGAAAAGGGGAGAAGGAGGAACCAGAGGAAAGATCAGATTTTTCAGGAGAAAACCTGAATTCTTTGAAGTCTGCATTCAGGATGAGGGGGCCATTGACAGACATGTGTAATTACAGACAGAAAACTGATAGATGTGTGATTATAGACAGATGGTTAGCTCAGCAGGAGTTTCTGACAGCTGGGCTCCAGCACTTCTTCTTGTAAGTCTTTATGACCTGATCTTTCTTCAGCACATAAATATTCATGTACTTACATTTTTATGTATGGTTTAGGTGTAAAACAAGTAATGGTTCTGCAAGGTGCTGAACAGCCTTGCCTTTAAAATTAACCATGAAAACTTATGCCAGATGGTTAAATTTAAGCAGTCCTGCTGACTTTATTGGTTTTCATGAATCTTTCTATTGGATTCACTTGTCTATGTCTCAACTGTCATGGGTAAGTTTTATTTAACCTGATTTTGGCTATCTAATGTGAGGTGTCCATTTTAAGAGAGCCTTCAAAGCACTCTTTGACTCCCTGGAGAGGAGAGACAACCTTCAGAAGGAAATTCCTTCTACCTCAGTAGGATGTCTCAAGCATATGGGAACAATCATGCCTGATAACTAGTTTGGATGAATTTTTAGTTTGGTTAATATTAAATAAAATTAACATTTGCCTAAATTGCATGCTCTGGGACATTAAAAAAAAAAAAAAAAAAGGAAACTTTTCTTCTTTCCAAAGAACTTCTCCAAAGCAAAAATAGTACTATGGCTGTGTCCAGCAGAGGCTCTTAGAGCAATTCTATGTTCTTCAGTTTGGATGCATGATATAATTGTGCACAAAATCTGTATTAGGACAAGGCATAGACAGGCACCAGCCTTTCCTTTCTAGGCAAAGGACACCAACATGTGGGTAGGACAGAAGTGACAGTTTGCTCTGATCAGGTTCCTGAACCACATAATCTGTGGTGACAGATCCCGGGGCAAGCTAAAAAAATCCCATAAGACTGAAGTCTCTTTCCCTTTCCCTCAGACTTTATTTCTTTTAACTTCTCTTTTCATTCTTTCACTCTTCATAACAACTATGTCAGCACAGACAGGGAGATAGACTTCTTTGACCCATTCTGTAAGAATTACAAAAACTGAGGTACCCTAGACAGTTATATACCGGATAGAGACTTTTCTTGTCAGTATTTCAGCTTTTTGCAAGTAGAGCGAACACTGTCACATTTTTCATCTCAGTAGCCTGAGTGCCTTGACAGTTGTAAATGAGTTAGCCTGTAGACATGGCTATGAGGTCTTTGGGTCTTGTTACTACATCAGTTGTCTGATGTTTTAGCTTAAAAAACTGCTTCTGAAATTCCCTTCTGTCTTACCAGTTCTAGGTTATTCTTCCTGAAAATGTTTTGTCCTAAGGTAACTTCATATTTGTTAAAGAAACATAAAGCAAAAGCATCAAACATTTCAAGACAAATGTCTGTAGCTGGTCTCCTAGTTTTGGACCTCTTCTCACATGCATTTAGCAATTAGTCCATTGTGTTCAGCTCCCAGTCAAGTCATGCACTGTTACATCATGCTGTGGTTTCTATGCGGAGCTCAATAACAAATTCACCAGTGTGAATTTTGAAGCAGTAGCCACATTTGCAGAGCTGTCAAAACCACACACAGCCAACAAATAGTTCCATACTTTCAATTAAAATGCATCTCAGTTTTCTCTGCTAGATCTCCTTCAGCACTTGTCTTGCAAGCTCTGCTGAATATAGTTATTATGTTTTTAGGACAAGACACATTTTCCACACAGAACTAAGCCCGGGATATCTTACGCCACTGGATCTCTGCAGTTTGAACATGGTCTTACTTTTGAAATGAAGAGGTGGCTAGCCAGACATGACTGGTATTATTTGCTCTCTTTTAATTATGACAAG
Organism: Gavia stellata; assembly: GCF_030936135.1. Classification (NCBI taxonomy): domain Eukaryota; kingdom Metazoa; phylum Chordata; class Aves; order Gaviiformes; family Gaviidae; genus Gavia; species Gavia stellata. The sequence goes on from NC_082599.1 coordinate 26,586,710, forward strand.
CTATCTTTGTTGCCACTGGTTTTGAAGATCTGATATTAAACTAAATGTATCATATGATAATGCCGAGAAAGAGTAACACAACTTCAATCTTCCTAACTGCTAGTTGTGTATAAACTTTTTTAGTTCTACCACATAGGTCTAGAGCAAAACACGTGTAATAATACAGAAGCACTGGCATTATTTCAATTTTCCTGAGCAACTCAGCAATCATTCCAACCCCTGAGATATAAAGTCACACACTGATATTTTAGGTTTGGAAAACTGTTACTCTAGTGAAGACAGTGAAGTTCTCTCTTGCAAGAACCTGTAGTTGTAATTCACACTGTCTCCTGAAAGCATCCAAAAAAGACTCTTTGACTGTTGTGTGCTACTTTCTCTGAAACTGTACCATATGTTACCTGCCACAGAGCAGGATCCAAACACAGTCCATGGAAATCTTTACTCACCAGCCAGGTAAATTGGATTAAAGAAAGGGTGAGGAATCTGTGGTCTAGTCTCCAGTGTTGTTTTATATCGCTCCCAATCATGCGATCCTTTTATTCCTTATTCCTGGGTAACATTACACTGTTTAGTACAGATAGGCAGTTTGCCAAGCGTGTCTAAAAGGTCTCAGAAAAGACAGAGTTCCTCATCCGTGCATTAACCAAAAGCAGCTATCATCCTATCATGGCAGATGTATTTCACCAGGGATGAAGCTAACACACTGTGCAAAAGAACAGTGGTATTTAAAATTAGCAAAGGTTGTGATTAAAGAAAAGTTCATAATTGTATGTAAAGAGCTTATGTGAGAAGGTCAGTTGGAAAGACAAGGTTCTTTGTGTGCAATTCCTGTCTTCTTTATATATGGGACTGTTTTTGTTGATTCTGCTTAACTGCACTCATTGTGGCATTCTAGCAGAGCAAATTATGACTCAGCCTGGCTGGTAGTGTGTCTGATGCAATGTAGTTCTAGATTTCTGGAGTGTTGCTTTCCCAGAAGAATGTAATGATCTTAGACCTCTGTTATACTGATTGTGTTTGCTGAAAAAAAGTCTTCTTTTGTCAAATATTTAATAGGTATCTCTTCTGAAATCGCAACAAAAGGCTATCAGAAAATAACTGCATCAATTTCATAAACCTCTCTGAAGAGCTGACTTTTTTTTGAAAGACAAGTTCAGGTTTTTTTTTCACTATCCAGTAGCAGTTTCAGGCTTCTTGTCTGGTGTATTACATCAAAGCGGTGAATACAAGTGCTATGTCCATTCGCAGCTGCTTAATTCTAAGGCTGGTTCTGGTCTGGTCCTGGCATCCTCACAGAAGAGTCCTGCCTGAGCCTGACTGCCAATTTGAGAATGGCTGGGAATTTGTCATGCAGCACATCCAACTGACATCTGGCTCATTTTTTCCAAATAATTAGAAATTTTGGTAGAAAAAAAAATCTGTTCATCCAAGGATAATTTAAGGACTCCTTCTGAGGTGCCAGAAGACTTTCTGAAGGTATTGCTAGCTTCTGGGAAGTTATTTCCTAGGAAACCTTCAAGTAAACATAAAGGAACACATATGAAAGGCTTTGGTTGTCCACTTTCATTTCCTAACCATTTGCAAGCACAAAACTACCATAAAATCATCATGTGATCATTTTATAATCACCCTACATACAGTGGACCTGCCACATCCAATGCTTCTGGTCAATTGCTCTCCAGTGTAACCTTCCCCATGTAACAGTGCAGAACTTGTAAAGAGGTATGAAAGGAGATTTGATTTCAGCTTACTCAGGATAATATAAATTAGCCAGCTGCAGATCTAGTGCAAAATGGAATCAGTCCCATAAAATGGAGAGTTCACCTCTGTAAGAAGCATTTACCTCATGATACCTTTTGCCTTAACAGATCCTGTTATTTTTCTTGCAATCCCCTAAAAACAACTTAGTTTAGTAAATATTTATAATTTTTGGGAAACCAGATACCTTGAACTGCTTCAAGTTGAGCTGAAATCCATATCTTTAAGTACTGGATACTGCTAAAATGCCTAATACAGCCCAATTAACTTGCAACCAGCCAGTGCTGTGGGAAACATTTGTTCTACTTTCTTAAGTGTTGTTAGGCTATGTACACCCTTTATATTAACATTCACTTTTTTATATTAAAGCTATAAGTGTATTGCTAATTTCCTGTAGTCAATAATTTTATGCATATGTAAAAGATGGCTATGTAAAATAAGATAATGAGGAAGTGATATTTTTGGCACATTCCTCTGTAACAACCAAAGGATTCAGTGTTATCCCCTTTGCAGATACACATGAATATGCTTGTTACATAGAAGTCCAATCCTATGAAAGAAGTGCTTGTGAGAAACTAGTCACCATAAGATGCTGTATCCACTGTAAGACAGAAGACAAATTTTAAGCTGAGTCATTCAAATGCCTCTTCAGGATCAAGAGACAACAGTTATGGGTTATGCCTTTTTTTTTTTTTACATCTGTTTCACAGTATTACTGAACAATCTACTATCAATTAATTCCGCTTGGTTGAGATGAATGAAGCTCCTGGGGACCATTTCAAAACTGCGAGATTATCTGCCAGTAGCTCAGAGTCTGCATTTATTAAGGGCACTGGATATTTGCTTAAGCAAATACCTTTCATGTATCTCCAGTATTTAGAATTACTTTAAGAAGATTTTTCTTATTTTAGCTTGTAAAGATGCATCATCCAACATTGATTTGCTTATTTGTCTAAGAACAACCATTAGCACCAATTTGTAAACCTAATAAAAAGTTTTCTGGGATCCCATATAGTCTGAAGTTTTCCTGATTTTCTTGGATTTAATTTCATCCCTTATTTTTTCTGCTATGTTCCCATTCAAAATGTATTTTTTATATCCTTTTAGACATGGACATTCTACTAAATTAAAATAAATAAACAGTAATCTTCTTCACTTTAGCAATATTCTTCTGTAGGCTCCACAGATAATGTCTTAAATATTCGTTTGTTTTCTTATCTGTGATCAACTTAGTCTTATTACAGGTGCATCTATATTCCAGTAACTGACACAGTTTTTCTTTTTGACAGAATCTGAAAAGAGTCCAATTCTGCTAACACAATTTCAATATTTGGGCTTTGATTGTATGGTTTGTACAGACTTAGATGTATTTTACTGAAAGATTTAAATTTTTCAGTTTATTTTTTTTTTCTACTAATTTACACTGTTGGTAGAAAAATTAATTACTCTGAATTTAAACCAGAGTTTAAATTTCTGGTTTAAACCAGAAACCCTGATGGCTTTCTCTTATCCTACGTGAACAGTGTAAATAATGTATTAGAATGCCCCCTTGAGGAACATTGCCAATGACTATCTATTTCAGCCATCATCTTTTCAGGGAGGGATCTGAAAAATCTCCAATTTTAGTTCATTCCACAACTGACTGGAGTATTAGTCAGTTAGAACAAGACAGCCTGTTCAGAACAGGGGAAACACAAGGAGGTAGGATTCAGATACCTAGGTCCCTGTTTTGAAAGGAGAGCATGCTGTTTTTCTGTTTGGGGCAGGTAAGGAAAAATATCCTGTATGTATCCACAAGCAGACATCAAATGTGTTCATTGCTTGTGCAAATTCCCAGTTTTACACCCCAGAAATCAGGCTCCCACTTCTCACAGATGTTATTAAGGTCAGGATTTCAGTGTTAGTGTGCAATTTAGATAAAGCTCCCTCCTCTCCACACATATTTTTTGTTGACTACATGGCTGGTACTGGACTCAACATATTTCTCACTGTAATATAGTGGAAGAGTTGGGGCAAGTATGATGGGGATTGCCACGTACGCAGAGTAAAATGGGAATCAGGAAGGTTTGGGCAGATGGAGAGGGGATGACCAGAAGTTTTACATGTTATTTCTATTAATGGCATAGTTTTAGGAAAATATACAGCCCATTTGGAGTGACTGGAAGATGAAAAATAAGAAAAAGAAAATGAGGGTAAACACTAACCAGACAATTCACTATTTTTTTAAAGCAGGGCTGCAGAAGACAGCAACCAAAAACCAGCCTCAGCTCAGCCCAGTATCTCTTAATTGACCAGCACACTGTCTCCTTCCCAGGTTCAGTGGAATATAATCCCATGCATTATTCAGCAAGAAGGACAGGATTTTCTTTGGAGGAGACTTATGGGTCATAGAACTTTTTTCTGAGAGATCTTCACATGTTGTAAATAGAGAATAAAGAAAGGGTAGAAGAGTGCTGAAACTGGAGGTTTTGTCTTTCCTTTATTGTATCTGTAGGCATTAGAGTCTCTTATTCCCTGTGAGGCAGGAGAATGGCATCTCAGACTGTAGCCTACATCCTCAGTAGTCACCACCTGCTAGTAGAGACAACTCCCCTGTCTCTGTTCTTCTGATATTTGGCATGATTGATCATGATAAGAAGGGAGACGGTACTACAGATCAGGCACATAGAATAGATTCTGATCAGCACTGATTTACACCAGCAGAGGACTTGGTCCAGTGCTCCTTACTTAAGGGACACACCAGGAGATACTTGCCTCCCTGTTGCAAACAAAATAATTTAATCCCCTGAATATTCTACTAATATGTGATTCAGGATGACACAGCTGGATGAGATAACCAAATTCCTAAAATGGATCAACCTAACCCAGCCTTCTCATTTAAGGATGATTTAAAGCTAATGAAAAATGAAAATGGCATTTTTTAAAATTTAAACAAAAAAAATAACAAGAAATTCTGAAGATGTGAATTGACTTAATGAGTATGCACAACGTTTTTTAGGAAACTGGTTGAATTTGCTGATCTGAAACCATCTGAATGAGCACTGAGTTCAGAGTTCATCTCTGCCGTAACTCTAACTTGAGCTCTCATTCTCTGGAATTACAGTGGCCTGAACACAGGGCTGAGGGTGCTTAGACAAACTAATGTCACCCATTTAAGGAGCTTGTGAGTCAAACTGGAGGAAATACAACTCAAATTTCCCACTAAAAAGAGCTGAATAGTTAAAAACTATTAAATAACACTGTACTCTCTTCTAAATAGTCAGACAGAAATTTACCCTGGCCATCATAGATATTAGCAGTTGTTTGAGCATTGTAGCTTTTCCTTTGATCTGTTTTTTAGAAGAGAAAATAGCAGAACATTGAATTCTTCAGATATTTCTCAACATATGGGACTTTTACTGTTTAAATTCTGAAGAGAGTGAGAAAGAGATGGTCAATGTAACTTTGAAGCACAGCATTTGAAAAAAAATACTTAAAAACAAAGCACCTGTGTTTTCTGGCTGGACAACAATGTATCAGCCAAAATAGCTGTTTTAACAATTCTGCCTGTGGTGAGCTAGCTCCCCATAATTCATTTCATAATTGGGAAAAAATGTAGCATTTTCTGACATCATCTCAGTGCAGTTTTGGACACATTGTACTGCAGAGAATCCAACAATAACCACTTATTTTATTTTTATTTTATTTTTCCGCTCCATGATTTAATAATCCAGTGACCAGGACTGCATATGGTGGCAATACATGTTCATTTGGGCTTTTTGGTTCAAAATCTAGACACAAATAATAAATGTGCATTTGAGTATAAATTAAGTTGTATCTATGAACTTGTATTCTTTCTCTTTCCCTGCTATTAAAAACAAATCAAAGAATCAGACCCAGAAGTTTCAGAGGCCAGAACCTGAAAACTACATGTCAGACTCTGTGGGAGAGGAGAAAGGTGTTACCTCTCTGTTTTGTGGTTTGGAGTTATATTTAAATGTTATCACTCAGTGTTTTTTTCTCTCCAGTCCCTATCTCAGTGGTAACTGACTCGTGTCCTATTACTTGTTTATTACTAATTTTAAACCACAGGCCCAATCACAGAACTGGGCTCAGAATTCTTCTGTGTCACATATGAGTAAAATCTGTGAACTTCAGCTGGCGTATCTCCCTCTGCAGCTGAGCGGGTCATTGCAGAAGGAACTGTTGTTGGAGAGGAAGTAAAACTGACTGCAATTCTAGGACAATAATTACTACAAAGACACAGCAAAATCCTGATTCTGCTCTTGGCCATCCTGACGCAAATCCTGGATACAACGCCCTCGAGTTACTCTGAATGTATAGATCGAAGAATATAATTTGACTTTTTCTTCTACAGGGAAACACGTTCTGAGAATGCTCTGGTGTTTTTCATCATGTGAGAGCCTTCTGCTGAGAAACTAGCAGGTGGCAGACAGCCTGCCATTTCTGGCTTATTTCGCTTTACCTGATCTGATTTAAGACGGATTAGAGAAAGTGATGCAGATGGACACAGGTCTATGAAGGGAGCACAGAGGATGCAGCAAATGCAAAGGGGGCAGGGGTGGTGCCTGTTCAATCAAACCCCACTGTCTGTCTCCAGGGTGACTGTCATTATCAGGGAACACAACTAAGTCCTATTTTTAACTTGAGTAAAAAAAGCAATTGTCCTCTAGTTTATATTGAAAACCAATTGAATAACAACTCCTATCTGGGGGAGAACGTCTAAGATTCTGCAATACCAGCTTGTAGAGAATGGCCCAAGAATTACAAATCTAAACAAAAACTCATTTGTCTATTGACATAAATCTTTCCAGACTCCTTCACTGTCCCTCTGTCTAGCAATATTTAGAATTGAGTGGGAAGGGGATATGGAGACAGGAATGAAAAGGAAGGGAAGTGAAATGGACACAGAAAGGAGGAGATAAAAGTAGAGAGCAGCAGAAAGAGGTGGAGAAAACTGCAACATTCTGCTAAAAAGATCTTAAAAATTGCATGTCACATCCAGTTCTTCAAACATAACCCATGACAGAGCAGCAATGTAAACTTTCTCATGATCCAGTCTTCAGTTTGTTCACATATTGTATAAAAAGGAACATTCATAAAGGGATTATAAAGACTAACAAATGATTAATGACTATTATATATATGCTACAGACCTGAATGGTATGTGCTACACCTGGCTTTAGGTATATGAGTGAAAGTGTTATATACAGTTAGAATCCATACTACAAACCTCAAATCCTTTATTAGGAGCTTACTTGATTTTGCAATTCAGCTTTAATGTAATAAGGATGAGTTAAAAATTGTTGAAGATGAAAAGTCTCATCATCTCTATAACCAACTAATTGCAGTTGAAAAGTCATATTTCTGAAGCAGTATTTTAATTTTTACTGACACCACATCAGGAACATATGATCTAGCTGGTATTTAATGGGAACAAAACTGCAGCAAGGTTTCTCAGCACTGTAGGTGAAACCAATAACATCACCTACAGCTGAATTATTCTGATACTTTATAAGACTACTATTAGTGATCTATAATTTTATGAAAATATGACTTCTGGAATGAAATTATCCATATCCTCTGTCTCAGTCTGGTTAGTCTATGTTGCAGCAGAAACATTTCAGATGTTTCCAAGAAATAGATCACCAGCAGTACATTATCTTTGCATTAAAAATTCTTGAAAGTGCTTTCATGAACAGGTCTAAGTATCATATTTTGCACCAGGGATGTGTGAGGGACATGACTTTTTAGAGTCTAGAAAAGACTTATCAAATTAGGCCAATCCGTAAGAATTTGAATAATCTGGGCTTTGCCTGTTTAAGTCTTGAAATAATCTGTCTCACCTGATTATGCTTACAATCATGCCTATAATAACGATCATCAGAATCTTCTGCCTGGATGCTAATTAAACCATGGCTGAAGACATTATCCAAAGACAAGCTTTCACTGCTGTAGCTAGGCACCAAGGCAAACAGCTCCCTAATGTTCTGCCCATATAGATCAGGGAGAACCCTGGATGAAGTGACCATGGAGGAGAAATGAGGCATGTGGGTTGTGGGAGTAGCCTGTGAAGGAAATGATAAGACCGATACCGGGAGTCAGGAGTATTAAAAGCATAATGAAAAACTGGGACCAGCTGAGTACACCAGCTGATGCAGGACTGACAGCTGGGACTCATACCAGGAATGATGGGGAAAGAAGGTGGGATGAGGAATAGAGTAAGGAGAGACAAGCTAGTTACTGGAATGAGTAACATCAGGCAGAATTAGTCAGAATTTAGGCAAACAGGGATGCTGGTGTGTCCACACTTCCCTCCAGCATCTGGAGCTGAGCTGAACATCTTTCTTCTGTCTATAAACATCAGTGGAGCTCAGTGGAAAAAGGCATGCATCATCCCATCTTGTGTCTGCTCCACATCGTGGATGGCAATTTGCTTCTTTTATCAATTATTCTGTTGTTTCCAGTGCCAGAAGTCAGATCTCTGGTTGAAATAGTTACACTCCTATCTAAGGTGATGGTGATTTGTAGAGGACCAGTGTGATTTTCTGTATGAGAGAAGTGGTACAAGGTTATGCACAGCTGAGTGATGTTTGTTTTTTAAATAATTTGGGTTTACATCCAATTGCACAGCACCAAAAAACCCAAAGACATATAGTACTTCTGTAACAGTACAAGGTAGTGGCTATTGTCAATGGTGACTGTGAACACAAATGACCCTGAAGATCATCCACAGAAGTAGGATGGATATGCTTAATGTCTCAGTGGTTGATCTGTGAATGGTTGTTTAAAATACTGATATGTGTGATCAGTTTTTGATCACACACTTCTTCACCCTTTATAATTGTGCTGACATTTGAAGCCAAAAATGTGACAACAGATTATATCATGTCTTCTGTGGTTCATCTCACTGTCTGACTATGTGCTCCAAGCTCAGTTTACCATAATACAGAACAGTGCTGCTTAAAAATGGCCTGAAAAAGGTGCAAACTTCCATGCAGCATATGTAAACTGAGAAACCTGTATCAGAGTACCAAGCTCAAAGTGCTGCTAAACTGAATGGTCTCTAAACATGATGCTGTATATGTGCTGAGTTTCTACTGCTAAATGCTGTTCTAGAAGATTCTTGTGTTAAAAGACATGTTGGCTGAATGCTTGTTCAAAAACAAATTTAAATGCTACATTTTGAAGAAAATGACTAACACAGAAGAAATTCATGTAGTTCACTCTGTGTTTGAAACTATGTAACCCTACCTGGAAAAGTCAACTACAACTGTTGACTGTTTTATCAGAAAAACTGCTTCTGACTGTGTATTGAAAAAAAAAGTTCTTGTGAATGAACACAAATAACTAAAAAATAATCCCAACACAATTCTAATGTGTACAACTTCACAGCAATCACAAAAGACACATATTCACTTTCAGATCAATATTCACGTGAGAATAAAATAGGGATCATTTTCATTTATTTGGCTATGACTAGAAGCATGATGTCCACAGAACTTTGGGGAAATGGCTTTCACTATAGTCAGTTAAAGGATGATTCCTTAAATTCAACTGATAACTGTTATTGCATAGGATTTTTAGAGACAGTTTTCTCAACTTCGCTTTGCATTGTCAAATCAAGCAACAATTAACACTGTTGGAGAGAGCTGGCTACAGCTGTATTTCTCAGCTTCTTTCCTAAAGTGCAATGCAAGATGAAGATCCTTTTTTTTAACAGTGTAATTAATTTTTATGTTAAAAAAATCAAGTATGAAAAACTAGCATTACATCTTGTAAACAAAATATTGATTCTATGACAGCAAATGAAAACTCTTTAGGAGGTATAGACAAAGACAGAAAATGTGCACATTTTCAAATACAGTCATGTGCAAAAATAACCAAATTTGCTTCTATAAAGGTCAACAATTGGCAGCAAATAACATAAGGAGTAAGTAAGCTAGTAATATATGTGTCTCAAAGAAATTTTATCATAATAGAGTGTTTAGTATAACTTCACTGTCATAGTTAGCGTAATGATTTTTAAAGTCATGTCATTTATAGAAGTCAACAGAATTAACTGGCATAAAATCTACAAAACCCTTACATTGTGCCTATATTTGGAAGGAAGAATAATGGTGACTTCAATTATTTGTTATTTCAGAGAAATAGCTGCCTCTTGATGCTTTTAAATACGTCTAAGACAAATCCAAGACCTTTAACAGAAATTGTTATGGTGTCTAACTTTTGTTCCAGGCAGGCTAGGACTACAGACACAGCTTATCATAGCTATTTACTAAAACAAATCTCCATTTGTTTTCATGGATTCTATACAAACACCAGAGAAGGTGTCCTATTGTAAAGATGGCCTGGATAGATTGAAGGAGAAACAAAAAAGTACAAGTAAAGTTGCCATACAGCAACCAAATACATCTTGACAATGTCAATTTTGAGAATGTTTTTCTAAAACTAAAAGCAAAGAGACTTCTAAACTGTCCCTCAGGTTTGCTATTTTCAAACATTTAGTTTATTGCAGATACAGAAATTGTTCTGAAAGCAGGTCTTGCAGAGCTACAGTGCAGAAAGTAAAGGTCCTGTGACCCAGCTGAGGAACAAAGCTCATGAAGATTACGCATAGGAAACACCAGGGAGGAAAGCATGGAAAACAGATTTGAGAGAGGCAGATAAATGGAAAACAAAGGCTGGCATCTTTGATGCACCATATGGAATGACAAGGTGACATAAAAAGAGGCAAAATAGTCCAAATACTACAGACTTGGTAAGCAAGGCCAACAAGTTTGTTTGCTGCAGTTATTTCAGAGATTCACATTGGCAGGATGATAAATATTTATGAGGAAGCTTTTAAATTGCCATGGTGAAAGAATATGGTCAGTCTGTTAAAGGAATCACTGTTTGGTGTCAGCATTGAACATGATACTCTGATTAGCATATAGTTTATACCAGATCGTGTAAACTGTTCTCTCCTTGGAGTAAGGGAATCGTGATCTCTTTACAATTGCAAGTTTTCCATTTTTCATTACATCTTCTGAAAATCTGGTATTTCCCACACATAACTAAGACCTTCGCAATGTACACAATTGTGCAAAAGCATGTGCAGAAGCCCTTTATTTCTTGTTGCTTTAATGCTTCTGCAATGACAAAATGAAAATCTTTCAACCCAGTTCACAGAAGGTACAAGCTGTGGTAACCCACCTCTGCAGAACTTCGGTTTAAGCTGTTGCATTTCATGTTTACAGCTCTGATAATGTTTTGTGTGAGGATCTGAATGCTCAGCTGGTTTCTGCAGGAGTAAACTGGAAGGCACAGATGAGTTGGGTGGAGGCTTTTGTTGTTTGGCACTGATGGTAAGGAATGCAAGCATAGGTTTTGGCAGATTCCCTGGCTCTGGGTGATTTCTGAACACCCCATCTGAGACAGCGGCTGGTGTTAGCCAAGCTGCACGAGAACTTAGGTATCCATTTCTCTTTACAGGTACAAGTAAGACAAAAAATCGTGAGAATCTATGCAGCATCCCTTAGTACGGAGCAGAAGGGAGGTAGTTTGCATAGTTTGCTCGAGTCTTAGTGCCAGGCTGCAGCTGGGATAAGCACTCTTCAGTGCACACCCTTAGCTCTAGATAGTCCATCTCCTTGTAGCAGGTCAATGCTGCAATCATGGGATCCTTACTCTTTAAATGCAAGACTTGTTTCTGTACTCCCCAAATACTGGCATATATTTGGGGTAGTTCTGTGGTAAAGGGGAAAGAGCACCTACACTTTGAACCCCAAATCTTTCTCCAGCAGCGGGCTGTAGGCAGAATGACTATTAGTAGACTAAAAAGTACAATTAGCTTCCCAACTTGCTGAACAGTATTTCTCCTGATCACACCTGTGTGGAAGCTCCCCATACCAATAACAGAGACATCTAGCAGAAAAACAACCAAAATACAAAAAATTATTAAGGAAAAAGAGTCTTCAGGGGCCAGCAGAGTACAAGCTTCTTTTATCAAGGCAAGGGCGATGTCTGAGTGCACTGTGTGTTATCTTGCCCCATTGTCCATTCAGAATACAGATGACAAATATATGTGGGAAAATATCCAATTCTCACATCCAAGGAGGACCAGAAAATATGCCTTTCTCCTCAACAGCAGAGAAATATTTGGTATTCTTTTACTGTGTGCAAGTTATTCAAGTCCTGCCAGTTTGAGGATATATTTTGTGTTACCAGCTGGGTTACAAAACTTTAGTCATTGCTATGAGCACATGGATATGCATTTGTTTAGTCATTTTACTTTCCAGGGAACACAGCCAAACTGATTTTGGATCTGACAAAAATGTGAGTTATCTGGTTTTCCTGAAGCTTTAAAACCAAACTTGTGCCAGTGAAATAATCTAAATTAGTCTTACTAGCAGGTATTTTAAACTAATATTTCTCCTCCTTCATAGTTTTTTTACCCTACTGTCACATAAAGAGTTGGAGTGGACTGATTTTCCACAGTAATCCATTTACGCCAGGACTATATGGCAGAGTGTCCTGGCTGTTGTGTAAGGCCTCAGTCCTACTTCTAATTGTTCTTGGTACCATTTCTTCAAGCCTGCTTCTTCCTGCTCTTCTGCCAGATTGGTTCTTATTTAAGCACATAGTTTCTTATTTTAGCTCATGCCTTTTTCATTCAATATTGATACTGGTTTGGGCTCTGTCAAGTGCTTTTTTGCACATTTGTGTTTGCTGCACCCACTCAGTGCAAGAAGCTGTGCCTTCAGAGTTCTGTGAAACTGTTAAGCATCTGCCTGAGACAATAAAATGTACTTTCCATCTGCTGCCATACCATATCTTTTAAGATTGTTTTCAAGATTTTCTTATATGCTTGTTGTTAAGTCCATTGATCTACAGCTTCCTGGTTTATCTTTTCAAGTTTTGGAAGTATGCATTGATAAAAATACTGTAGTTTCCAGGAACTTGTCCTAATTCCAGTGAATTTTTAAATTTTTCGTTTCAGAATTCCGCCTATTTCCATGCCACCTCCCTTTCAGTCATTTTCCTGCCATAGTCGAAAGCTCAAGTCTTCCTTGATAATTTAATTTAAAATATTTAGATATACATTATTTGTCCTTAATGTTTTTTCTGTCTTTAGTGCCAATAATATTCTGGTTTGCACACTTCCCCCCCACCCCCCCACCCCAGTATACCTAAAACTGTCTCTTCTCAACAGATACTGATCTCCTTCCTATAAATATTGAGTTGGGGTATTGTATTTATACCATCATAAATCATTGACACCTAAGAGTGATTTTCCTTTTTTGTTTTACTGACTTTATATAGATTTATATGTATTTTTTTGATCTTCCGATTTCTCCTCTAATCTGTTGATTTGTCTTCTATTATCATCTCTTTGGTGTTTTCTTTTTTTCCTTCTTTACTTTTTTTCTTAACTATTTTTCTGCAACTAGGAAAGTAATTCTTAATATCTGTTCTTCCCAAATTCTCTAATGATTTAAAAGTACTCTATAATTTCTCTTTATTTGCTCTGATGTGACATGGTGGTTCCTATTGCATGTGACTGGATTTGGAGTTTGCATAATCCCCGTCTGTGCTGAATCAGTCCCCAGCTATGGATTTTCTGTACACTATCATTTCTCATACTATTCCAAAATCTGTTTACAAACATCAATATTTTTTACTAAATACAGTCTGTATAAATCCCAATGAAGTTTTTGAACCCTAAGTGCTCTCCTCTTAGGTCTGATTCTGGTTTAACACATACAGGCTTTGTATTTCATTGGTATTAGCAGATTTTCTTCTGACCCACAGTGGTATAAAGCATGGCTCAGCTCCTCTGATGCACAGAATGTGACAAAGACTGCTACACTGAATGTAACAAACTGCTCACAGTTTGTTATGCTTGCTTCATTTCCAGTGATTAGGTATAAAATTGTTTCAGGTCTAGTTGGCTCTTGTGTGGTACATTTAAACTTGTCTTCAGTTTCTTGGACTTCCCCCAACTAACAAACACATTGTATTCAAAAGCAAAAACTAATATCAGAAGTGAAAAGAACAGTTAAAGGCATTTCTTTGGCCTGACTCAGATGAGTAATGAGGATACAGATTTCCCCCCAGACAGATTTGTTAGCTTAATGTTACCCTTGTGAATTGTACTTCAGAAATAAGTGCATGGACTACTAATATCAGCTGAACAAAACAGTGAGACTGTTTAAGCAAGAAGGAGCATGGTTTTTTTAAGCGATGCATGCCTGAAATAGTACCAGTTTTGTCTCAACAAGCTTCTCAGTTTACCAGTTCCTTCTTGCCCTCAGTTCCCTGTAAGCTCTAGCCCTTCTCAAGGTGTTCTCAAGCCTCTAGTCTTAGAAACTGTAAATATATGAATGCTATTGAGCACTGATGTTCATGCTACATCAGTTCACTTTCATCAGCAGCTGATGCTCTAATCTTGCTCTTTTACGAATGGCCTGCTCAATATTTCAACCTGTTATTAGAAAAGCTAAAAAAAAAAAGGAAAAAAGAAAAAAGAGTTAATTCTATTCTGGCTGGTGCCCATGCAGAGAATGACAGATAACAGGTAAGACACATCTGGAGTATTAACTATTCTTTAAACAAGAAAAAGAAAAAATACTTGACCTCACTACCGATCAGCATGTTTTACACTTTTATGGTTTTTCTCCTGAGGATCTTGAGACTGTATTAACAAGAAAAGCTGGATTATGTCACCAGAACACAGCTCAGTACATGGGTTTACTGCCTTGTTTCAAATGTGATGATAACAAGCAATATAGGTATTTCTAATGACAGAAAAAAGGCAAGTATCAGAGGGATGATTTATAGGCCAGTCAGCTTCACATCTGATGCCAGAAAGACTATGAAAGAAATCCTCCTGGATGCTGTTTCTGAGCACATGAAAGACAAGAGGGTGACTGGAAACAGCCAGTGTAGATGTACCAAGGGCAAAATAAATCTGATCAATCTGTTTGCTTTTTATGATGAGATGACTGGCTTTGTGGACAGAGGCAGTAGCGGATGATATTTACTTTGACTTCAGCAAGGCTTTTGGTGTGGCCTCCCATAGCCAAATCAGTGAGATATTGTTTGGTTAGGTGGACAAAAGATATTTGGAAAACTGGTTAGATTGCTGGGTTCAAAGCATTGTGATCAAAGTTCAACCAGTGGATTGTTACTAGTGATGTTCTTCAGGGATTATTCTGGTACTGAGGCCAATATTATTATGTGGTGAGATACAGTGAAAGGCAGGTCTGCTATTTAGAGCATCTGGAGAAATGGACTGACAGGAATTTCATGCCTAAAAGCGGAGTCTTGCACCTTCAATGGAATCAGCCATGCAGCAGTACAGGCTGAGTGACAACTGGCTGGAAAGGAGCTCAGCAGAAAGTATTGGTGCCCTGGGAATCCTAGTGGACAAGCTGAGCATGAGCACTTGGATTGCTCTTATGGTGAGGAAAGCCAGCTGCACGCTGGGCTGTGCAGGACTGTAGCTGGCAGGTTGAAGGAAGTTACTCTCTTCTGTTCAGCATCTGTGAGACCAGATTTGTGGGGGCTCCCTAGTACGAGAAAGTCATTGATATACAACCATGAATCCGGCAGTGGGCCACGAAGAGCGCTGGAGGCTGAAACACATGATTTCAAAGAAAGGCTGAGAGAACTGGCTTAGTTTCACATTAAGAATAGAAATCTAAGGCAGATTTTATTGTCGTGTTCACCTACCTAATGGAAGGGTTTAGATAAGATGGAAGACTAGTGACAGGACTAGGAGGCAATAGAAACAAGTTGGAACACAGAAATTCTGATTAGATAGAAGGGGGGAAAAAAAAAATCTTATGAGAGCAGCCAAATACTGGAACAGGTCCCCAGGGAGGCTGTGGAATCTCCATCCTTCAAGATATTCAAAACTTGACTGGACAAGGTCTAAGCAACCTGATCTAAGTGCTTGAGGGCTGGATCTACAAGGTGAGATCCAGATGTCCCTTCCAACGTAAATTATTCTGTGGTTCTGTGATTCTGTCCTCCCAAACCCTGGCTCTGGTTTATAGCTTTAGAAATGGAGAGGCAAAAAAGACTATTCCTGAGGCTTTTAAAAAACAAGCAAACAAAACCCCAGGAAAACTCAAGCCAAAAAGTTAACAGAGCTGAAAAAAATTCTATTGGGAGAGGCAGGATACCAGTATTTGTCCTACAGAAACAGTTAAAAAACACTTTTCTGGCTTTAATGAAAGCCAAATGTTGGAAATAGTAATTAGAATGTTTACAGTCAAGTGCAGTTTTAGATCTGCAGCATAACCATGCCTGACAGGTTTTGATTGATAATGACAGGCCACAAAATAGGCTGTTCTTTCAGTAACATGCTGTGATATCCAAGATATCTATCAGTCATAGTGTGTCTGCTTCCCCATCTCTCCTCCTGACTTCATGGTCTGGTGAATCCCCAGCAGTAAAGGACCTATCCAAAGAGAACACTTTGTTGTCCTAAGCAGTCTCTGGTTGAGCTGGGCAGATATCAAAGTTTGATCAGGTTTCATGGTGCTTTTTAAGATAAGTTTTGTATATCTCCGAGGATGAAGATTTCACAGCCTCTCTGGGCAACCTGCTCCAGTGCTTCATAGCCCTCAACAGTTCCATGTTCAGAAATACTGCTGCTTGGTTCTATTTCCATACAGTCTGTTCTTTGTACTTTTTAGCTCTCTCAATACCAACAAACAAAGCGGGGTCAGGATCCCCAATTTTCCATATTGTTTAATTGTTACATTGACATGGTTTTGGTTTGTGCTAGTCAGCAATTCCCCGACCAGTGCTTGGGAAAGGTATTTGATATGCACTGTGAATCATTGTAATAGTGGCTGCCCACAGCAGACAGTTCAGATGTGTCTACCCTGTGCTGGATGAAGGAGAAATAAGATGCATGAACACATAGCTAACTCCTTTTGCCTAAATTATGCACATTTGACCTTGTGGCTTAAATGTGCATCATAACAAGGGAACAATCCCAAACCTGTTCTGTTTAGTAGGATAGCTGTGACTCCCCCTCACAAGTTCCCAGTGCTTCTTTTCTCTTATCATGAAGAACTAACACAGGAAGTTATTGCTGAATTGTGAGAGAAGAAGTTATTATTAAATAGAAATGGTAAATTTTTTCTGACACAGAAGACAAAAAACATATTCTGACTTCATGACAAGGTCTGAGTTGGTGAGCAGTTTACAAGACTAGCTATCCTAGTAGGATACATGGGAGTCATAGAGATGTCTGCCAGCTCAGTTCTACATTCCAGTCTAATAGACATGATTTTCTCTTTACCCTTGTGTAATCTGGTTACAGTCTGCCCCACGTATACCTGTCTCCTTTTACTGCTTCCATTCTACTGATCCCTTGTTTTAATCTTGGTTCATATACACTGTTCATGTACAAATAAAATAGTGCATTTCTACTCTTGTAGAAGTGCTGGTATTACACCTGTAATGGAAAGTCACATCAAGATATGACCTCTCTGCATGTTATCTAATCTTTATATTAGTAGTGAACCATATATAGATGTAAGATGTCATAAAACTAGAATTTTTCTATTGATGTGCCACAGTCTTATATGAAAACTTTTGCCTTTAACTTTGGCTGTCCAGATGGAACTGCCTGAAGATGCATGGAAAGAAAAGAAGGCACACAGGCTTTAAAAACTTTAAAAGACATGGAAATGCTGAAGTGTATTGTATTTGATGGTGAATCTCAAACCTTAGAAGTACTGTGTGCTGCACTCTTCCAATAATATGGAACCAAGGAAGTTTTAAGGAACTGTCAAAGTTCTAGTAAGAAGAAGGTTGAAAACTCCTGAAATAAACTATTAATACAGCTGAAGTCCCCATGCCACAGTGGACGAGAAAGACAGCTTTCTGTTTCATTGCCTAGATACAGAACATCTCCCAAACTTTGAAATCTCAGCTGGGATATACATGGAATAATGTATTTTTCCCTTGTGATTTCACTGTGGTGCAGTATTATCTTGTTCAGTGCTCTGTTTCAGGCTCTTAGTAATGCACAGTACTGCAGCAAGTCACAATTTATACAACTGAATAGAATGAAAGTCATCACATCACATACAGTCTAAAAATGTAAGATACATCTGTGTTATGAGTCCATCCACATGCAATGCCACATATGCTTGAATAGTCACAATAATAGTGATAATGAGGTTTGTGTAAAAGTCACAAGGCAGAGGCAAAAAAAGGAAGTACGTTGCTGCAGCCGTATGCGAGCTGAAATAGGTGTATGGTTTTCACCTCACTTTGAGCAAGCCTTACCTAGGACTGCTGCAGAGAAAGGATTCCAAGAACTCAAGCATCCACTGACACAAGAAGTGGGAAGTTTAGCTTGTCAACAGAGGGTCTAGCTTGCTACTTCTGTTCTTCTAGCATGCACTACTGGAAGGACTTTCGCAGCACTGTGGATCAGTGTAGAACACCACAGTAGCTTATGCTACACATTTACACCAACCTTTTCCAGATGCTGTTTCCTTACCACTCCTGGCTACACCACTTTGTACCTCTTAGATGTATGAATGGAGAAAAACATCATAACTTTGTCACTGAATATCCTCTGCAAAAGGAAGAAAATTTTGCCAGAAGTACAGGGTGAGTGCAAGTTGGCAGTGGCCAGGTTTCTACACAACCTGCAACTGAGCTGAAAATTAGACCTATTTATGGTAGTGCTGCTGCTCTGACCTGCACAAAGGTATGTTTTTTTCTGGCAAAATTTTTTGATCCTCCAATTGAAAAAAAACTAACAGCAGAGAAAGGGAAAGAAAAAGTGACAAGAAAAGGAGAAAAGAAAGAAAATAATTAAGGGAAGAATAAAAGGAATTGAAGATACAACAATAAGAGGAGAAAGAAAAATAGTTTCAGAAAAATTGAGTCAGAAAATAGCAAGGGGGATACTGAGCAAAGGGAACAGAGGATAAAGGAACAGAATGGAATGTAATATATAATTTGTGTAATTTAAAATTGCCTTTCAATCCAAAATTTATTTAAAACTCAGTTGTGCTGTTGCTGTGTACATGCAACACCCACAGTCCTTGCATCCCAAATGCAAATCCAGTGACATAAAGTAATGATATCCCACTCCAGTTCTACAGGAGCAGAAAGGGCTTCATGAAGGCAGTTTAGCTAGTGAGAGAAAGGCAGACATAGTATTTTCTTCCACTGAAAGCATTATGTTCACTAGAAGAAAAAATGCAGCATCTGTAACATGTACAAAGTACATACCACTTACAAAGTTGTTTGATGGAAACAGTCCAGAAGTTACTAACACTGGGAAAGGGACAAATTCAATTAAACTAAAATCAAAGTTCTGGTATGACTGGAGAGTTTCAAGTGTTTTGTATATCAATATTTTGTCTTAGTATTATCATCTCAAATAAGTCTTTTCTGGTTTTGACCTGCACTTGCTCACATGTGACAAAAACTAGCTGAAGAGCTTCTTGTACATCTGAAAGACACCTAGAAATAGAACTACGATGGGAACCTAAGAACCAGAATAAAGCAGAATTCACTTTAAGGTCAACTTCTTTGGTTTTGACAAACATAGTCCTCAAGTGAGAGGAAAAAACCATGTGGGCCTTTTACGGCTGATCAGTGAAGATAATCTCCTAAGTGGCCTGCTCTGAATTACCCTACAAGGCAATAAAGACTATAAAGACAGTTTAACTTACCAATTTATTAAAATAGGCAAATCCCCCGAACAGAAATCCCTGTGCAAGACACTGACCACAGATGTGGTCAGGCTGCCTCCTGTGGAATTGCCTGTGGCCAGGGCCAGGTCAGCTTTTCCTAAAGTCAGCACTAGTTGTGGATGCACAACATCTCAGAAAGTTAGATCTTAAAAAATCATACAGGCTACCTGAGCAAATATCACTGAAAATATCTGCTACACACTTAGGAAAGCGGATGGTGATGGTACTTTTACATAGAATATGACTTACATGGATTTGTTTCCATATACCAAGGCAAAATCTGGGAGCCCAAGAGTGGACAAGAACACCATACACTGTTATACAGACACAGCACAAAATGATGGACCTAGGCTGAGGAAAAAGCCAGTCTGACTGTATGAACCTAGATTCCTAAAGTGATTCTTCACCAATTCCTTAGAAATCCCATTCCCTTAACACTACACTACAGCACATTTTATCCCAACACTGTTTGGATGTATGCTTCATGTCATCCAGAAGCACACATTCTTTTAATGGATACTGTTTTCAGGGCATTAACACTGAGCCTGTTAGATGCCAGTGCAAATGCTGGAAAGAAAAAAAACTCCCTGGGTTTGTGGAGGATCTCATGTAGCAACAGTCTAAATCTGCCTTCCTCTCAAATGGAGAGTATCCAAAAGTTAAACCATCTGCTGGGGCCTATATTCAAGATTAAGCACTCAGCCTGTCAGCCAAGAGGCATGATTGATTCTTAGTTTTAGGATACAAAAATGTTAACGTGATATATATTTTTTCTTATGCTCTTTGTGAACGTTTCCCTTTTTAATCTGAGCCCTCTTAGGACTAATGAGATCAGCATGGTTTCTTATACTGAAGTACTTGTTCTACCTGTAGGCATCTGAGACTATTTTCCCTCTATATTGCATGTCCAGAAAGAAACTTTAAAAAAGGGAAAATGGTGGGGAAAAAATATTTGCACAGAAGATGGAACTGTCAAAGAACCTGCAAATCTGAGTTAGGTTCTTTTCAGGTGTAAACAGGTCTTTCTAATGCAGCCTGACTAACATTTACACACCTGGGCTATTACATACCTCTCAAAGATTGCCACAGTAACCTTTTCGGTTTTAGGAATATTAAAAAAAATCTGCTTCTTAACCAGGCATACTTTTAACCTTGTTTGCTTGGAAAAAACATGTATCTCATCCTTTTGTTGAATAGTCAACACCCTGTTCTAGGAACAAGTGATTCTGAAATAAAGGCTTTCTGGATCTCCAGAGGTTCTTATGTCCTTATTATTGCTTTTGGATGATGGTCACCTTGTGTTTAGATTTGCTGAATGCATTTGTCCTGGCTGACAGGCCTTCTGATACCTGTAGAGTTGACTGCAGGGCTGTGTGTGTGCATGCCAGTGTGCATGGATTCTAACAAAACACCTTGTTTACATGGTCTGTCCCTAACCAGGGATGTGCTATTTTCTTTCTTTTGTTTAAATAATCACCACAATGACCCATTAGACTAAATGACCTTATACTGCTGATAACAAACCGCCTGAAGGAGTATTGACCACAAATACCAACCCTGATATTTGTCACTCTCTCTTTGTGGAGCTTTCCAGAGGATGCTCCATTTCCAGCTACACGAGTATCAGATCTGCACTGATGTGACTGAGTGGAGCTGTGACTGACTCACCTACAGGCCAACGATGACCTTGTCAAAGCCAGTGCTCAGACTTCTGCTTAACACAGATCTGTGTTTTTCTTGTCATAAGCAAGAATCAGATGAGAAGAGAGGATTTAGAAGCTGATCACAGCAGCCAGGTACCTAAGCAACTGAAACTGGAGAATTTAAAATCCAATCTCCCCATCATGAGTGAGGTGAAGTACCAGGGGGGCCTCCATCCTGCCAGCTGATTTTGTGGGTGAACTCCTGAAAAATTACTATTATTTGTTACTGTGTATGGTGATCTTGTCTGATTACGTTCTATATAAAAAACATTTTAAAGGTGTTTTGTGCAGCTAGAGCTACCACTGCTTACCCATTACCAAAATAACACTACAGTAATGTAGGCCTCCCTGTAGGCACAGTGACTGAAGAAGAAACCACTTCAGGCTGACTGGTATGAGTAAGCAGTGATGGAACATTTTGCATGGGAGCACAATGCAGCGTGTGTGTGGATGTGTGGTTTTTTTTTTTTTCCCCAAAGGAATATATAAAATTAGGTATCCAAGATATCTGTACAAAGGCTTGTTTCATATTCATGACTCTAAACACAGTATTTGCTACAGGCTATTTTAAAGTATGGTATAAACTAACTTTCACCATTTGCTTACACCTAAAACCAAGACCAGTCATAAGGATAGCTTCTAAAGATATTTGATGTGACAACCACTATAGATAGCCAATAAAAGAATGCATGCCCTCTATAGTTCTCAGTTTAGAGAGGTCAGTTACACCACAATATATACATATATAAATACACACAAAGAAATGCTACTTTAAACAAAAAATGGCCATAACGAGTTACTGAAAAGTCAGAGCTCTCTGAGCAGTTTAATCCTATGATTCAGTTCTAAAATACAAGTAAAATTACTGATGTGCATTGTGCAAAATGCAGAAATACTCAACAAATGTTTCTGTCCTGTATCTGGAAAGCAGCAAGATTACACATTTCTGATGCATTGATGATGGAGTTTGCAGCCCATTAGTAACTATGGAGGATGTTAAACAACATCTACTAGAAAGAAACATTTTTAAATCAGCAAGCTAGATAACTAGCACCCAAAAGTCCCTTAAAGAGTTGGTTGAGGAAATGTCTGGTATGCCAATGCTGTTTTTTAATAAATCCTGGAATAGTGAGGAAAGTCTAGAAGAATAGAAATGAGTTAACATTGATTCAATATTAAAAAGAAGGACATAAAGGAAGGCCTGAGTAATTATGCTGCTGTGACAACAGGCCCAGGCAGAATAATAGGAAACAGGGCATGCAATTCAGTTAATAAAGTGAATGGATGGGAATGGAATTCATATTTTTCAGTAAAGCTCTATGTTCTTTAAATTGAGGATTTTAAACTAAACTGTAGCCATTTTTAAACACAATTCTAAGTTTGCTTGGTAAAGGTAACTGGACAGGTGAAACAGCGTAATTCATAGGCTGTTTAAGTCTTATCTGGCACTCTGCTGGGCATTGCCACTGTTCGGTGTATCACGCATCAAAACAGTTTATGAACAAGTTTAACAAGAGTTTTAAAAAGTAATTGACAAATCAGAACCATTTTTCCCTGGATACTCATTCTATCATTATTATACCTCATGCTATTCAGCAGTTTTGCAAATGATCTGGGAGTAAATATGGAACTACTTATGCTAAAGCTAGCAGGCAAAGAAATGGTTGCTGGAATAATGCAAAGGAACCAGATTAAGTAATAAGCTGATCCCATTCCAGCAAGACACATTTTAACACAGCTAAATAGAGGACATATATGGAAGAAGGCATGACAACAACACCTTCTGACTGGGGAACAGCAAAGAAAATTTTATACAGAAAAGGTTAGTTTAGCTGTCCTAATAAAAAGACAATACTTCTCCCTTTATCTTATCTTGCTCGTATCTTTAACTAAATCAGGACTGCAAAGCTACCATGTCTATTCAAGCAGAAACACTCAGAAGTTACAGGTCATGCTGGACATAAAGTTTCAGATGAACATCTAGTGTGATACTTACATCCTTGGATACATTTATTTGCAGTATTGAGCAGGACAAGAGAGATGATGGCACCTCTGTGAATTGTGTTGGTGTGGCCAACATTACGATACTATGCATAGTCCTGTGATAGAATTTGTCTCACTTAACCACACACACTCACAGCATAGACTTCTCCATGTGTTAATCTCTAGATGGCTTTCATAGTTAATGGAAATGAGCTCATTTAAGGTGATGATCTTTTCATTATAAAATAGCTTGAAGCTGGCTGTCTGTGGCACACCACAGGTGCTTCTCCTTAGGTTAAATGAATCCCACCTGTGGTGTCAGATATTTTAAAAAATACTGAGAAACTGGAGAGCATGAAATGTTATTCCAAGCTGCCTGAGAATCGTGTACAAGAATCTACAATTGTTTATGTTATCAGAAGACTGAAAAATTACTTCTTAGAATAAAGAAGAAACAGAATAACAAAAGTATAAATTGGTGGTAGCTAAACAGGGACCAAACTACTAAAGGGAAATGGAGAAATCTGCTGTCTGAAGAACAATTGGGTATCTTAGAATTCATGGTTTAGCTGAGGACAAGATAGAGTTCAGTGGTGAATGAGTGAAAAGTGATGGCCTGTGATGTTCTGATTAGACTGGATGATCTAATGATCTCTTGTGATCTTAACCTTGACGAGACAATGAGTTGCTCAGTTTAACTGCAGGAAAGATAAGGCTCTGATGTAGAAACGCTCTCAGTATAAGAATGGAGGCATGTTTATTGGCAAATAAAGTTAGTTAAGACAAGCTGCAAACCTGTGCTTTAAAGTTTATTACATGTTAGTTAATAGCATTTGTTTTTTTTCCATAGAGTTAAATTTCACAGCTTTTTGTGGGTCTGGTTGGTGCTAAAGCTATGGCACAAACAGGGTTTTATTATGGGGTAGGGACCCTATAAAAGAAAAAGAAAAATTATATGAGGTTTTTAGAATGCAGGTGGAAGACAAGTAATACTAAAAGGCAGATAACTCCCATGTTGGCCTGTCTTAACCAAATAGTCATGACTAGTAACCCCTTACCTATATTCTGGAAATGTTTTCTTAAAGATAAGCAGTCTTTTGTGTTGTTAATGCATCAAATAATGTATTACCAAGGCACAGCTTTGTCAAGTGCGCTGAAAGATCTACAGCCGTACCTCTTCAGGCTTGCCTTACGGTGCAGGGTGGTATGTGTACGTCCATGCAGACCTCCATACTGGGCTGAAGTCTGCTCCTGTTAGTTCTCCAACCTTAAAATGGGGCAGTTCAATTGAGTTGGTTGCTTTACTGGTAGAAGAACCTCCTAAGGATCAGCTCTTTCTAAGAAACTGCAGCAAGATATATTCATATCCACAATGCTCAATAAGGTAGTAAGAAAATGTATGGTGAGTAGAAAAAAAGAGCAGAAAAGATTTGCAGAAGTATGTTTGGCTTTGTTAACTTCATCACATACACATGCAGGTCCCTGTAAAATATGCAACAGATTAGGAACTGCACACAGAAAGTAGCATCAACACAGAGCTAGCCACTTACTTAGCATTATCACTTCCTAGAAACATGAACGGAACTCTGGTAATAGGGAATGAACATTTCAGCAGCGAATGCAAAGACCAGAAGAGAACATATCTGAATGTGATGCATACACTGATTTACCCTTACCTCACTGCTGCTCCTGATGCATATCTAGTCCAGAATTCACAGCACAATTCACAATTTTTTTACTTCTTCTAAATCAACCAATCCCACTCTAAAATATGCAGTTGAATGTTAATGAAAGAGCTGGTCAGAAAATAAAAGTCTCCAAAAGCAAGTTGCATTGTCTTCCAGCTTCTACATTTTTTCCCAGCCCTCAGTCTTGTACTCTTGATTTTCTTATATGGAGTAAATATCAACCATTGTTTTGCTAGCTTGAGTAAGCCACCCTCTTTGCTTCATTCTGTTCCCCTTCAGACCATGCTAATCCTTTTCTGCAGCTATGCCATGTAGAGTTGTTCTTGCATGTGAATGACCTTAGCTCTACCCAGCGTTCCCAACACTAAGAGGTTGCCAAATGGAGATGTGATTATGGATATGATAGAGCTCACTAGTCAGGATGGATGTTGTACACCGTGTAGCTACACTAAGAGAGAGTAGCTCTTCTTCAAAGAACTGACAATAGACAATATAGCTGAGATGGGCAAAAGGTGTGCTGTGAGATGGAAAGTCTTGCTTCACTAAGGTGAGATAAGAAGCTGATGTCTGATATTAAAAAATACTTAAGGATCTCAAGTAGATTTGTAGCAAGAGTTTCAAAAATACCGTAACTAGGCACTTAAATCTTGCTGATTCCACTAGAAGCTGGGTTCCTTATCTGCCAATTGTAAATCCATGGCTTCAGGTTAGCAGCAACCCAGGAAGTCTCCTAGGCAGCAGAATGAGGTTTTGGATTCCTCACAGTTTCTACAATTTTCACCAGTTGCCTTGTCCCACTAGTTTGGGGATGACAGAACATTAGCAGCCACACATTATAAACCAGAGGTAAGTGTAACGCCAAGTGAATTAAGTCCTTAAAACATGAGCTCCTCCCTGTCAGGGAAACCTTCTGCTGAAAGCCACCATGCTGTGATAGTGCAAATAGGTGGCTAAGAGCCAGGTTCTAGGCTAAGTAGTTTATTTCCTAGGCACAAACACGACCCATTTCTCTAGAGAGAGATATTAATACCCCCTCTTATGATGGGGCCAGTATCTCTCAACTCCAGCAGTGTTAGTTTTAAAAACCTTTACAAACCATCACTAGCTCCCCAGGATCAAGGATACTGTTCCTGAATTTTCAGAAAAAATTGCTGTGTGATCTGGCATTTCCAAACTCATATTCAGTTGGACATATATTTGAAGTAGCTAAAGTAGTTTGAAAGGCAGGAGAAGGAAACCATCTTATTAATATAGTGCTAACAATGTTAAAAAAAGTGAGCCTGCAATTGTTAATGCAACACTTACAAAAGTCTTTGCAGGTTTTATCCAAGCTGTATCCCTGTCCAACTAGTGAAAATGCTGTAACCTCCCACCCAAACATGCACCTCTAACCCTTACTAATTCCTTCATTTTTCTCATTCCTCTGCTGTAATGTTAGTTTGCTTACTAAAGTGTGGGTACCTAACTTGAGGTCTAGCTGCTACTGTTTGTGAGCCAATCCATAGGACCATGCATATTTTTGAAACACTGAGGCTGCTGTTTCTCTGTAGAAAGTAAAAGTGTTTCCCTGATAATGCACAACCAGCTGGCTGACCGGTTTTTGCATATGTACAGTCAAGGTCTATTGTTCTTCATTTCACAGTGTTCTGAGAGATTCACCACTGATAAATGTCCCAAAAGAAAACTTACCATCTCTTAATCGATTCACTCAGAATTCCCAGGAACCCTTAAATTCTTCATGCTCATCAGATCTTAAAAGAACACAAGAGTAAAAGATGTATTACTGTCTGACCTAAAGGGATTTATTAAAGATAATTTATGCAGGATTTAAATAGATGTTTATAAACTTTGAGAACAGTAACTGTGTATGTTACTACAGATAACTATGGATAAATACATAAGGAAAAATACATGTGATGAACTATGGTATGAAATACTCTAGCTTTTGTTTAGCTGATTTTTAATGTCTTAAAAAGACATTTATGTTGTGGTATGTTTCCTGGACTGAATGTCTATGTTATATAAAGGCCACTGAAGTGCTCCCTTCCCCCTTCCATTTATAGCCTTTGTAGTTTAGGTCAATTGTCATCCATCTGAACATGAAAAGCCGCTTCTGATATTTTTCCCTCAGTGTTTTCTCTATCTGCAGCAATCAATAAAAGAAATAAATTAAAAAAAAAAAAATCAATGACATTTTATCAAGCATGAAATGGAGTTTTAACAAAACAGGGGGTTTTGCTGAAGTAATGTTTCAGTAAGGAAGGAAATACCATTGACTTTATTACAGCTGCCTAATGTTTTCCACGAACTGCAGAAAATAATTCATTGTATCTTAGTGACCTACAATAACAGCTGACTGCTTGCACTTGATGGAAATGTGATTTGTGCTTGCTAAAAATTAACTATTTAACTTCTCCATAATCTTCTCTCTGGTAACACACAGTTTCCTTTGCATTCTGTTTTGAACTGCTTCCTGAGCTGTGAACTCCAGTAAACACAAACACCGATTGCTATGCAATGTTGTTCCATGAAAGAAGAAAAATACAGACAGACTGCATGTTTCTGTGAGCTGTAAAGCCCATGCTGTGCTCTGAAAGACATTTTTTAACAGTCATTTTATCTCACAGGTTTAATAACATAATAAATATAAAGGAACATTTCTGACAGTTGCACATGTGCAGACACATGCATACACATGCACACTCAGCAGAAAGTTCCAGTATCTATCCACGTAGTGTAAAACTGTATATGTAGGTACATTGCATATACAGTATCTATGAACAGATACATCTATATTGCACGTATATACAATCGCTAATGGATAGCTGTGCTGTTTGGTAGGGAAGAAGATTTTGGCCAGGGATCGCAAGTAAATTTTACTTTAATAGAAGGTGACCTGGGATCCTTCATGTCCATTCAGAATAAACAAGAATGAACATGTCACCTTCAAATTTCACCAGTAGTATACGCCCCCATAATTTTTATGAAAAATAGATTTGAAAAAGAGATATACCAACTTTGACTTTTACTGTGTATGGCACATAAAGAGGACTCTTTTTCACACTTGAAAAGCATCTGTGTATATTTGAAGTGCACTGCCTGTTTTTCCTAGTCTTAGTAGTTCAAATTAGGATAACTAGCATGAATCCAGGATTACTTCCACTAAAGTAATGGAACTACACAGAGGTAAAACTAGTGCAAGGAGACCCTGGAGTCTCCATTCTACCATTCCACCATTCCACACTGGTGGGATTTTGTTTTATTCTTTCAAATGTGTGAATGCAAGGACCACTTCACATTACTGAAATGAAACAAGACTGTAAGCAAGGAAGTGTTAAGATATTACTGGAATTGGAGATCAGCCTTTTTAAACTGGTTGAACCACTGTATTGTTAAGATTGCTATAGAAGTCTAGACCTCCATTTTATATGCTAGTCAGAAAATGTCATAGTAAACACTACAGTAGCTCTCATCAGCAAAGAAACTGTTTTCCAACACACTCATGGCATGATGTCAGGGTACCACTCACTGAAACATGAATATCAGTTCCTCAGAGGCTTCTGTTTAAAATATTAAGTAGGCCTCTTATGAGAGGAGCTCTCTTGATATCAGAAGCCAAGAGAACATGCCTGTTATCTCATCCTACCCTTTCTCTATAACATCTATAACATCTCTATAACTTCTCCACTTCATTTCCCACCTGCTGCTTAAAGTACTGGACCCATGTGTCAATTGCCTCTATGCACATCAAGAGGCAACTGGGCTCAAAGAATAGCTGAAATATCAAAGTGAGAAGGAAACTGTGGTTATATACAAGCTTATATAATGAAAAGTTCGACTGTTCTGTCACTGGGAGGTCATTCAACAAAATTCCCTGAGGTTGTTCAGTGTTTTGTTGGGATTTTTATTCATTTTATCCTTCCTGTCAAAGGGAAATGATTGGGTAATCAGTTGGCACAGGCTACAAGCAGATTCAATGCCCCCATGAGTACCTTTATATTAAGTTCACTTTTACCTGGTGAAAAGAAGCTGATATTTATACTGACCTACATTTTTTCTTTTCAGGTATTTAAATGAATGAAGAGAAAATATGTAATGTGAACCTTGATAAACAGGTTCAGAATGATGGCCATATACTTAAATATAGTGAAAATCAAATTCTATAGAAGGGGAACATTCATCATTGAGAGCTGTGTCACAAGAGGCCTTTCAGATTAATGTATCCAATAGCTAGCTTATGTGGTTCTTACAAACTGAAAGTGGATATGTGTGACAGATTTTGTCTTGCTTAACCTCACAGAAAACATCTATATGATGCAAAAAAATGTTTGAGCCATTTGATAAAAAATACTGCAGATCTTTCTGTCTCAGTGGGTATTCCAATAGCATGCTTCAGACATTCATTATGTAGAAAACATCACTCACTGATACTCATTCTTTATTACTAATTTCACTGGAGATACTCTTTGGGATATAAGAAGCAAAATACAGATGCCTAAATGGCTTTCTCTACACCATCATTTTCTACACTCCACCTTCTCTTCTAATATCCCTTCTCCCTAAACTAAATTGCATCAAAATTTTTAGTCTGCCTTTGTGTTGAAATCTTTCTCTGCCCTAGTAAGAATTAATGAGAGAGTAAAAATAAAGTTATATTTGACATAATGTTTTTGAGCTTGTGTGATCTTAACACTCAGGTTAGAGAGTGTTTCTATGTTTCTATGTGGCATTGAAATGTTTACAGTATTATTCTCAACGTTTTTCTTAGGGTGGCTTAATTTCTTGCTTGCTTTTCAATGAGTGTTAAAAATGGAGTGGATTTTTTTTAGTTTATAAAAATACATAGGTTTTCCCAGCTGATTTATAGCACATCAACATGCAAAAGTAGTTTGATTTCCTTGACTGAATTCTTTATGTCATTATGTTTCTACATTTTGTTATCTTCCCTTGAAGTTTTTCTCTAGCCTCTTGCCATTTTACTACACCTTTTACCTCTTCTACCAACACTTGTACTGATTTGTAAGACTCTCTGTTTTTTTTTCCCAGGTTAAATATCAGGAGAGGAACTCTCACTTAGAATAAGATCTTAGAGAGTCCTAACCAAATATTACCATACTTTTATGGTATATATGTTATATTTTAATGTTATTATTTAAAAAATGCATTACCGAAAAAAGTGCACTGAGAAATCTGTACAAAGATTACTTACAACACCAGTAGATAATGGTGCTCCCAGTGGCACCAATGCCATTGGGAATGACAACACCAAAGTAAATATAGTCACAAGACATATCTGTATCAGTGCTAAGGCAGAAAAGAATCAGTTCCATAATCTTTGGTTATACGTTTGGACAATATTATTTAAAGAATATAACATAAATGCACACTTTTTTTCCCTAAAAGACACCTTCCAGATGAGCACGTAGTAATATCTTGTACACTTTTTCATTCCTGTGTGTGTATACATTGTCCAAAAGTGTATGTACTGGATGTGTTGTCTTCTACTGTCAACATAATTGTTCTTAAATACAGTTCAGAAGATGAGATGGTTAACTAACTGTGCACTTTCTCAGGTTACAGCCATTCTTAAATACAACCTGGGAAGTTGAGAGATTACCTTTCAATGAATTTACCCTTGTGCGCACCAAAGCAAGTACAAGTAAGGGGTGTAAAATTAATC
Source organism: Gavia stellata (assembly GCF_030936135.1). NCBI lineage: Eukaryota > Metazoa > Chordata > Aves > Gaviiformes > Gaviidae > Gavia > Gavia stellata. The sequence goes on from NC_082599.1 coordinate 26,617,245, forward strand.
CCTGTAGTGTTGTAGACATTTAAAAGTATTTCAGTCAATGGTTGCAATTCAGTCTCAGCTTGGTAAGTGTTTCAATATCTGACACATCAACATTTTCTTACTGTAGCTTCTTAACAGAAGCTGGGTATGTTTCTCTAGTGGAGTTAGATGCATGTAACTGCAGCTATGTCAATAACTGTATCGTGGGCGTGTAGCAAAACACACCTCCAGTGTTCTGCTTGGCATGTCTTTAGTGAGCTGCCAGCTGTGTAGAGGGTACTGTAGTAGTGAAAGTACGGTGGAATGCTACAACGAAGGAGTTAAGATCGGAAGACCTAAAAAATATAAAACTTTAATAATTATACTACGAAAAGCTACTCAGTAAATAACATATGGTAATAAGCTGTATTTTTGCATGCTACACTAACTTATCTTCTGTGGAAATACCGTCTTCTCTCATACTTGTTAAATATAACCAGACAATGAGACAGCTTGCTTGCCAGGTGAATTTTCTTTTTTTGTTTTAAATCTTGTGGAATAGTAGAGACAAATCCATGCCTAGATCACCACACTAATTGCTGAAGAGAGTGATGCAAGTCCATATAAGCAAAATATCTGGTGCTGGGCCAATATTGTACTTTTCAAGGGCCTTAGCTAAAGGAACTTGAAATAGACACTTGATAGAGACATTGGAGTCTCTGGCAGGTTTGCCTCTCTCGGGAGTTCAGTGGATGGTGGCTTCCACGTCTGACATCAAGAAGTACTTTCAGTGGTGTCTGTCAGGTTTACCTGGGTGCTCTGCCATTTCAGACCCTATCAATCCATGCACTCGGTCCTCCACAATGAATACAGGCAAGTGGGACATCTCTTTTTTACATGCTAAAAGGACCCAGTGTATGTATCTTGCTAGGAGCTGGTGCAGGCAAGCAGTTCCTGGAATGGTGAGACAGCTCATCTCTAAATTGCTTTTGCTTCAGTTCCGCAGCTGGAAGAGCAGCAAGCGCTGGAGCCAGATGAGTCCAGAGAAGAGACTTTGCTAAAGGCTGGCCAGGAAGCCAAGCCACAGGCAGAGACACTGGTACATAAAATGCATTCCAGTGGTTGGCATCTGGGCCCTGCAGCTGCCAAGTACACCCAGTGTGTGGCCGTGGGTGTTGGCTTCAATACTTAGAACATTTTGAGGAGGAGGCCAACAACCCGTAACCAGAGAAGACAGCGCCAAGTTACTACAGAAATTACATTCATGTGCCAATTTGCTTGCTATTTCAAAAGACAAAATTTTATCTCATAAGTATTGTTTTGAACATACTGACATGACAGTTAACAGAAATATGCTGATATTTGCTAGTGGGGGTGGAGGGGTAAAATACTTATATAAAAGTGAAATGATGCTCCTTGGGGCACTGGTTAACAAAAGAAAACCATACCCATTATACTATTCCTTAATTAATGCATGAGTTTCCTTAGAGATCACAGCTCTGTTGGGGAACACAAGTCTGGTGTATTTCTTTCCAAGAGGCAGTATGGGGAGAGTTACATAAAACAAAGATAGAAGTGAAATGAAAGATATGCAACAAGGCTGAGCAAGTTTCAGCTCCAAAGACAGGCTTTGTGCACTATTAATGTGTGAGCAGGTCAGAGCACCATATAAAAACAGAAAGGTTGTATTAAACCTTTAGAACATAACAGAATTGAACACATCGCTTAGAGTATAGTGTCTCTAATGGGATGCATGCTACACAGTTGCAAACTGTATTAGGCTGTATATCCAGCTCTCTTCACTGGAGATTATGTCACAGCAGATGATTACATTTAATAATGTGTTAAGAGTATATGGGGTCAATGTATAAGCAGAATCTTTGCCTCCCTCCTGGGAGAGTTACCTTTAAAAAATAAAAGCGCTTAGGTACTGAAAATACTTGAGCTGTGGTAGCAAAAACTTCATACAGGCTAATTTACCAATCAGATCACATGTTAATTAACCAAAGGGATTATTGTTTTAAACACAGCCTTCATTTTCCTTTGAACGAGGCTTGAGCATGTTGCTTCCACACGATTCTGCAGTCCTTGTCTCCCCAAGCCCAAAAGCAATGCTGGAGTGCACTGCTTCTCTGAAGGAGAGCTCTCTAAAAACGTGAGGGTAAGATCCCATCTCAATGCCTCTCGCAGACCTCCCACCAAATCTTCTCACTTCGCAGCATCTGCAAATTCAGTTAAAAATCTGAATGTCAATCAATGGTTTTCTCTGGCTCAGTAATCATTCACAATAATGATTTTGTTATTGAAACTTCAGCACCAATTCTGTTGAAGATTTACAAGCCAAAATGGAATCCAGCTCTCTGGCCTTTAATTATCCTAGCCCCATAGTGCTGAAAAACCTAGGGGAAAAAAAATCAAAAGCCACTGAATTAGACGGATATAACTTTACAAGCTCTTGGGACATATTAATTGAGAAAGACAACATGACCAATTGAAATAAAAAATCCTAAGTTTCTGTCACATATGCACTTGAATAAATAAAAACAAGACAAAGAACCTCAAACTGCACCAGAAACCTCCCAACAATCTACTCCCATAATTTTCTTCTGAGATCTTGGCTTTTAAATGTCTATCTCATTCAGACTATAAATTAGTGGTGAACTGTTCAGCAGTTAAAACGGCAAGATGTAATAGTCATCCTAGATAATAGGAATGTTTTCCTAACTCAGTTAAAGACTGCAAAGTGAGAAACAACTACCTTAAATCCTAGTTGAACTCAATAATTATTTTGCCTCTGAACATAGCTGTTGCATATTAAGTGTTTGATTTTAATCCCTTTGTTATAACCGAGAATTTACTCACCAAATTACCATGTTCATGTCAATATAAAAATTACTGCATCTGTATCACAGGAGAGCCTGTGAATTCAAATGGTAATGAGATCTTTTCTTTTCTGTTTCTGTGTTACTGGACTGTATCGTGCTGTACTGGGTCTTCTTAACAGTTTGATGACTGTGGAACAGATGGCTGAACAGAATGAGTTACTGATGCAGATGCAAAGTTGACACAGAACCATCTCCAGGCAGTGATAATAGAGATGGATGGCTCTGGGAGGGAAAGTTCACACATCGGTGTGTCTTATCAGCACACTGTAGACCCTAAGTCCTTGACATTTCAGCTTGTTCTCAAGAAAGATAATTTCTCTTTGCTATTACACTCATTTTGTTTCTTTTGATACTTGCCTTTTCATGACAACTGCAGGCTGAGGAAATTTAACCATAAAGATTAACTGTATTTTCTTGTTCTTCTGTAGAAACCCTACTTGCAAGACTTGTTACAAACAGCTTAACTAGGCAGGACTTTAAAACACCATTTTGTTTCTCCTTTTAACAAGACTCTCATTCCTGCTCTGTCTTTGCCTTCTACTTGGCCTTTTGGGAGAGCACGTACATATACCAACGTGTAACTCCCAAATGATCCCTGTGGCCACACTGATCATCATTATCTTGAAATCTCCTATACACTGACGCCAACAGGAGTTTTATCAAGGATCTCAGCTGTTTTTTCTTACGTTCCTCTGCTGTGCAGTGCACTGGTCAGTCTACCATGAGGTGATTAACTCATGCAACATTGCATTCATAGTATCGAGCATGTCTGAGGTATTTTTCGTAACTCTTCCTACGCTTTATTTCATTGGAGCACACACATCCCATCATATGCATAAACCGGCTCCATCTTGACTGCTTGAACTAAAACAGTCAGTTTGTGCTCTTTTCTCATTTCCCTGAGTTACAAGACTTAAATACAGGAATTATCATTGAAGAAGGTGGGAAACTAGCATGAGGACAGGTCTTCTTTCTTCCCTTCTTTCTCATGCCTTCTCATTAATATCATTATTAATACATAACTGTTACTGTATTCTTTGCTATTGCAACTTTGTCTTTCAGTCTCCCAGCTGCTGCAAAGCCAGACCTCTCCCAACGCAGCCATAGCTGCACTAAACCTGGTGCTACAGTTTGGCTCAGAGAGAACCGGTGGAACCCTAAGCTCCTGTCAGGGAAGACAGCTGCTGAGTAGGAAAGAGCATGTTTTTCATTCTGAGCTTTTAAGCAACAGCCAGGAACAAGGAAGTGCCTACGAAGAGGAAGTCAGAAGTTGTCTTGTGACAGGTTACATAAACTGAAGGTTTGTGGTTCCAATAAGCAAAGGGAAAATAGAAAAAGCTTTCTGCAGCGGAGTCCTCAAATTACAGCAATACAGATTTGTCACAGCCAATACTCCCCTCATGGGAGGGTGGGTTGCACTTCTAGCTGGGATCAAACCAAAGCGAGAAACTCCCTGTGGTGCTGGCTCTCCTCGGTCCCCTTGGGCAAGGGTGAGTGCCTCCAGCTGAGCCCAGCCACTATCCTTCCGTCTTTTTCACTCAGGATGCATTAACTCCTGCCAAACTGCCGCCTGGGTCGGGCCCTGTGTGAAGCATCCTAGCTTGCGTGTTTTGCAGTTAGACAATCCAGGTCATCGGTCTCTGGTCCTTCTGCTCAGCATCCGCCATAATGGTAGCAGCAATGGAGAGGACCTGCCACTGCCCTGGCACAGGTGACACCCTCAGACAGGTCCATGCTTAGTCCCCCACGACACTGCTGGTGGTTACCCTCACATGGGTTCATGATGTGTGAGGGAAGCAGTTGGGAAGAGGAAGGCCCTGTCCCACTCGGGTTGGATTTTGCTCATGGTTGCTCTTGTGCAGCTTCTGGAGCAATTTCCCCACAGCTGTGGGACTTCCCCTGAGGTGGCCCCCCACCACACGTGGATGGTGTTTTCCATATCCCCCTCATGCAGGACGAATTGTCTCATGCTATAGTGACAAAAGTGCCTCTCTTCTCTCGCCCCGCTGGCGTCAGTGGAGGCAGCGGCGCCTTCCCCTCGGCCTCTGGTGGTTCGAGGGGAGACGCGTTGACTGTGGCGGAGGAGTGCGGCCCCCGCAGTGACCCTGCGCACCGCGGCGGAATGCGCGGGAGGGAGCAGCACCACGGCAGCGGAGCAACAGCGCCGCCTGCTGGCTGCAGCCCGCGCCGCCGCGGGGAGCCTGAGGCGCGGGCAGGCCGCAGCTCCCCCGCGGCTCCCGCCTTCCTGCCATTTTGTGTCCGGAGCTGACAGAGGCCGGGAGCGCTGGTTTCTTTTCCCTTTTTCTCTTCTGCCGCTAAGAATTAAATATCCGTGGACTTTTTCTTTTTCTTTTGGTTTTTTTTTGGTGGAAACACGGCACGTTGCATGTACCAAAAGCCCCCAGCTTCAGCTCTCGTCCAGCATACGGGTGAGGCGTGTGGTGGCTGCTGGCAGAGAACAGCCTCTTCCTCAGGGTCCTCCTCCCACAGCCTTCCCTGGGCCGGGGGCTGCTCCTGGCTTGGCCAGCACTGGGCTTTCCTCAGGGTTTCACTATTGCTGCGTTTTTATGTGAATCATCTTGGTTGCTTCTGCCACGCAAGACTGCATCATCGCCTGCCTCATCGGCCCTGTAGATAAGCCCATCTCTCATTTGTGATAAAATTCCTCCTGTCTTATTTTCCCATTGCACAGATATTTTAGCTTATTTCAGCCCTGAGTCTTTCAAGTCTCGTACACATTCGTGTGAGAAAAAAATCCCAGAAACCCAGAAATAAACAGAAGCGTATTTATTCTGTAGAAAGCCTTGGGCCACACAGTTTCAATTCGAAAAAAAAGTGCGAAGCGTGAATAATAAAGATACTTCTCCTTCCACCAGACACCGGCAGGAGGACGAGGCAGCAGGAGTGTGTTAGATTTTAACAAAAAAATATTGTTATTCTTACATCTTAACTATGAGTACATATTACTGTGTTCCATTTTACAGATATATAAATATTTGCATAAAATTTCTTACCTTATGGCACATGGAGAATAAATGACAGACTTGAGATTTCAGTTCAGGCATTACCAGGTAACATGTGGTAACTTAGAAATTAAATTTATATTAAAGGTACAGCATTGAAGAAATCTTCAGGGTGGAGTGTGGTGAATATGCAAGGAATCCATCCCACAGAAGTTCCCTAGGCAACCTTAGATGTTGGCAACACCAGGGGAGCTGCATGGAGGGTAGAGCGGAGTGGAGACACCGCGGCCAGGCTCTGTGAGAAGATGGGAACTGGAAGGTACTATGGAACTGACAAGCTGCATATTTACTACCCTGAGCACCATATTTACCACCTTGAGCCAATAGTCTGTAATTTTTTGACAAATTACTATCCTTTGGGTGAATTTTGCTCATTATAATCTCATTATAATACCAAAAAGCACACCTCCATCCCAAAGCTACCCACCTCCAAGGTGCGACCACCGCTCACTGAGCTTGTGCTCTGGATTTTTCTCAGTCTATACCTTTAAAAGCAGAACGAGAAAATTTTACACCAATTACAATAGAGGTATGTATGACTGGAATCACTCATGCTCCACCTGTAAGGACAAATAATATAAAAATGGCTTAAGAGAGGAGGGATGCCAGGGAAGATACCATTGCAGACCTGCTCTGACACCTGGGATTAGTTGACAGGCTAAGCCACTCTGCTCCCCCACAGGGACACCTTTGGGTAAGATTCGAACACTTGGTTATACCGAGTGCTTCCCTGGGAAACTTAGAAATCTCTGTAGAGTTGCTTTATAACTTCACACATTTGTAGCCAGGCTATATTACTCATATTCTTGTATTTGCACACGCTTTGCAGGCAGTAATTTTATCGCTGGCACTCCAAAAGAACTCGTGTATCTGTTGCTTCAATAAACTGCACTATTCAGTAATCTAGCCGTGAGAGTTCTCATTGAACGCCACCAAATCCCTGAAGCGTGGCTGTGCTAGTTCATGGAACACGACTAGACTGAAAGTGTATGGTGTTACAAGTGTATCCGTAATCGTGAGTGTTCAATACACTGAACGCAACCAGACTTGTAACACAGAGAATTGGGCATCACTCAGAATCTAAGCCTAGCCACCCCCAGCTCCTCTGATACCTGAGGACAAGCTGGAACGCAAGGGGTATATTTTCTGCCAAATTGCCTTGCCCTTTAATGGGACACCCTGGGTTCAGGATCCAAGGATCTAGGAAGCACTGTGACCAGCTGAACATGTTTATTACTGTCAGGGGACCTCCATGGGTGCAACCTGGCACAAGTAATTTGACACACTTAGTTTGCCAGCTCTCATTGTCCTCTATACTGGGTCAGCTGCAAGTGTCATCCAGGCAGGAGGTTTGCACAGATCCAAGATTTTGGAGGAATGAGTGGGAAGAAAGCATCTGGTCATTTAGTAGTCAGAGATGCCACAGAAGGAAGGCCAAGAAGAGGAGAATAAGGGACAGGAGGTGAAGGTAGTCCTTGCTAAGCAGCTTTGCTACAGTTTGTGTGGTTCCCAGATGAAACTGCCTCCTCCATGGCATAATCTCTCAAATAAGCATGATTCCTCTTTACCTGTCCAATAGTGCAGGAGCAATGTCACATCTCATGTACATGTATGTGGGGTATGATCACTCCATTTTGTTGCATCTTTAGTCATGGATATATTCATGTGGGGCTGGTTTCAGGCTGTTAAGTTCATTTGGAAAAATTTAGATGCAACATTATATAAATACAGCTAGACTGCTCCCTGTGGCTCAGCATCTTTTCACCATGTTCCCCAGCACTAGCAGTTCTAGATTAAACAAGAGAAAAGTTAATTCAGAGCTGCCAGCATGGTAAGAAAAATTACAAAGGTAATCTAGAACTCCAAATTTAATTCAAACTAGAAAGAAAAGCTGTGGTATGTGTCCTACAGTACATATACTATATATGCATATGATCCATGTATATATACAAATAGGCACACTGCAGATTATATTGGATATCCTGCAAAGAAAGTTCAGTGTAAACATTTCAGAAAAACTGTGTACTTTATACCCAATTGATTTGTTTGAGCAGTCTTACATTCATTTCAGAGGAAAGGCTATATGCATTTAGTGTTTACAATACAGAGAAAGGATAGCTCAAACTATGTAAGAAATGAACTTGCCCTTTTCACTTGGCCATACAACAGGGATGTAAGCAGGTATTTGAGCAATGTAAAGCTCTTTGCTGCCTTTGCTGCCTGAGCCTTCACTTTTTGGAGACAGGCAGAAGAGAAGAGTCCAGACAAAAAAAAAAAAGGTATGGTGACAAAAGGAAGGAGAGAGAATACAGGTTGACTTCCAGAAAGAAAGTATACTCTGGAGCAACAGTTGAAGACGGTTAATATAGGAAATAGCTTTTTTTTGTTACCTAGATTAAACTTAGGACTTAGCTATTTAAATATTTGATATATCATATCTATTAAATAACAATATATTTAAGTAGTTCTTGCAAATGAAATGAGACTGATGAAAGATTTTTTAAAATATTTTGAATGTGAGACTTGTACATATGGAAATAAGCATTAAATATTCTATATATAGGTAAAACAGTAAATTAAAGAAATGTGGTTGTATTAGTGTTTTCCTCAGCTCTTAGTTTACTTTCTGATGCGGTAAAGATTTTACATAGAAGGTTCCCTGGAGTTCACTTCAATTTTATTGAGAAATACTTGGAAAATTTGATACATAAAGAAGTTGCTTTGTGTTCTTGGATGCTCATTTCCCACTTGTGTTCTGTAGCCTTGGCACAGCAGGTAAATAAAGAAATTGGGTGGGAAAGTACAAGGGGAAAGAGATAATACAGTAATAGGATATATACGGTTGGCACTGTCTCTTAGGAGAGGAGGCAGTTTTACTCCTCTCTCTTAGGAGTGTGCAGACAGTAAGTGGAATCTCCATTCATATGGGCACAGGGAAGCACACTTTTTTGTGTAAGTTGACTTTTTAATTTGAAACTATCACATGCATTGGCAAAAGAAGACAGAGTAGTTTCAAGCCAAAAAACAGAGTAAACCCCATATTTTTTTGAAATGTCATGATTCAAGATGGAAATCTCATAATTTTTGGGGTCTGGTTTGTGCCATTTTTTTGTTCCCTTTGAGGTTTGAGCTGTTAAAATACCTGACAGGTGGGAAAGGTAATTTTTAACAAAAAGGTGTTTATCATGATAAAATCACATTGCAGGAGTAGTCTCAGCTGTAATCAAACAAACAAGTGGTGCAGACTTTAGCTAATTCTACAGTCTGTAGCTGATCGCTCCGTGCTCCCACAACGCATCTCTCTACATCAGTTTGGCTCCTCAGGGATATATGAGGAAACAGGACTTTTTGCTATGTCTCCTTAAGGTCAGATGGGATCCGAGTATCTTTGCAATGGGGAGGGTCTGGGGTAGGCAGGGCTTTGCCACTGAAAATTTATGGGAGACTGGGTAGATGCATGAAGCATTTAAGGAAGAGCAGTCCTACACAGAGGAGTTTGATCCTAGCAGGTATTTCTTATCTAAAAATCATGGAAAAGTAAGTCTAAAAAACAGCTTAAGAGATCCTCTAGACTATTTGAGAGTGGATGACTTACAACTATTGAATCTATCTCAAATGTTTGCCTACTCCATTTTTCAAGACCTGCAAAACCAGATTCCCATGATGTTCCAGTCTATCTCAGTACATCACTGTTACTGACTTTTTTTTTGTGAGGTATAGCTTGAATCCTTCCTATGATATGTTTTTAACCTCACTCCATGCCCACTTTGGGCCTGGAGAACATTTTACTACCTTCATTTTTATCAGCTTCTTTGCAGCAGCCTTTCATCTATTAGAAGGCAGCGTGTCCTCCTTCACGTTCTCTTTTCTAGAGAATCTCTATATTTGTTCTGTCCCACCTCATAAGTCCTACAGTCCCTGCTCTGGTGGCATATCTTGAGAGTCTTCAGCCCAGGAAGTATTCCTGTAGGAAGTACAATCCCCTTCAGACATAGAGCTGAGGGACTTTGCACACCCCTGTGCACACTTTTCTGTGGCATGACGTCGTGGTTTAACCCCAGCTGGCAACTAAGCACCACACAGCCGCTCGCTCACTCCCCGCCCTGCCCCAGTGGGATGGGGGAGAGAATCAGAAAAGTAAAAGTGAGAAAGCTTGTGGGTTGAGATAAGAACAGTTTAATAAGTGAAATAAAATAAAATAAAAATAATAATGATAATAATAATAATGAAAATTGTAATGGAAAGGAAAATAACAACAACAACAACAACAACAACAAACAAGAAAGGCAAGTGATGCAAATGAAAACAATTGCTCACCACCCTCTGACCGATGCCCAGCCCAAGCAGCGGTCCCCTGGACAGTTTCCCCCTCGTTTATATGCTGAGCATGACATCATATGGTATGGAATATCCCTTTGGTCAGTTGGGGTCAGCTGTCCCGGCTGTGTCCCCTCCCAACTTCTTGTGCACCCCCAGCCTACTCGCTGGTGGGGTGGTGTGAGAAGCAGAAAAGGCCTTGACTCTGTGTAAGCACTACTCAGCAGTAACTAAAACATCCCTGTGTATCAACACCATATTCAGCACAAATCCAAAACATATCCCCATACTGGCTACTATGGAGAAAATTAACGCTATCCCAGCCAAAACCAGCACACATGATCAGCTGGTATGATTGCTAGTCTGCATGCCAGCAGCTGACCTTATTTTCCCTTCTCCCTTCCCTTCCCTTCCCTTCCCTTCCCTTCCCTTCCCTTCCCTTCCCTTCCCTTCCCTTCCCTTCCCTTCCCTTCCCTTCCCTTCCCTTCCCTTCCCTTCCCTTCCCTTCCCTTCCCTTCCCTTCCCTTCCCTTCCCTTCCCTTCCCTTCCCTTCCCTTCCCTTCCCTTCCCTTCCCTTCCCTTCTCTCTGCCCTGCCCTTCCCTGCCCCCTTGTGTGCTTTTTTGTTCCATTGAGCTTCTTTCCCTTGAGCATCATGGCTCTCCATCCTTGCCTCTTGTCCCATCACTTTCTGATACCTGTTTCTCAGTTCGTGTTGACTCTGCCACTTTTCTCATCCTAAATCTTAGCAGCCATGCTCCAGTCTGTTTCCCCTAAGATCTCCTTAGTGGAAATTATCCTTTCTGTCACGAGTTGTGAAGTCCCTCCATGTTCTGTACTTCTAGCTCTGATTTTAGACAGAGAAGGATACTCAATACTCTTAACTTCCACCCCCTAAACTGATTTTTGCAGGCCTTGCACTCCTCCAAGAGAGCATTCCTCAGCTCCTGTTCCTACGCAGGTGTTCACAGTCCACAAATGCTGCTTGGTTGCAGTGGGAAGCCTGGCTGCTCCATCAGCACACAAGGGAGCTGCTGAGATGATAGAATTGCAACGGTTTGTGAAAGTCAAACAGCTTCCTGGGCCTCCCTGCCTCTCCTCCTTCCTGCAGACCTGGCTTTGGCTCCTGTACAACCAAGTTGTATCAGGTTGTATCCTCCAGGTTTCTAGACTCAGCACTGACAGCACAGAACTGAGCTCTTAGCTTTGACTTGGCCCATCACAGCCCAGACCTGCAACTTCTGGGGCTGTCACCTGTGTATAGACTCTGCTGTTAAAACCCAAGTTTGCATATGCCCATATACAAATTACAGTCTTTTCAGGACTTGCAACTTGATAAAATTGGGCTTGTGCAGACAAATGTCCACTCGCATCTACATTTTTTCTCCTTCCAGAGTAAACCCTTTTTTAAACACCACTCCAAAGAATTCCTGAGCATGCTGGAAAAAACTGGTAGAGTTGTTTAACATAGGCAATACAACATATTTTTTTCTTGACCTCACACTTGGAAGCTTCTGAGCCCTTTGGCTTTAATTAACACAAAATACGTCTGGGGCAGATATTTGGCAGGGGAGAGCTTAGTTTTCAAAATACACAGATTAGCAAAGTTATGAGCTATGAAAAAATGGTCTTACAAAGTAATGGAAAAGAGAAAATACTTGTAAAAAGCAATTCTGACAGCACACTGCACAATTAAGGATGTTATCAAATATCTGTATTTATTAACGACCTACTGCTGATAAAAATACAATTTTATAACAAACAGCCTGATATATACAAATAATAAAATCCATATTTCTGTAAACTCACACAGGCATGTAGTACAGAATCTAGCATGTAACGCACTGTGCCAGATCCCAAGGGTTATTAGTAAATGTACACACGTTGCGGGCAAAACAGTCTCAGCTTGGGGAGTTTCACTTAATTTATTGTCAATTAACATAAATGTTTAATTACTGATTGGGGTTTTGAGAAAACAAGATGACAAACAACTAAGCAAACACTAAGGGAAATGCCTTTCTTCCCCTTTGAGCTTCAGTCCAACACCTCCCCTTCCACATGTCTCCAACAGCATCTCCTGCACCATTTCTCCTCTGGTTTTCATGAATCATATGCACATAGTGCAAAGTGCAACACTTTGCACGCCACAGACAGTAGTAACTTCTGGTTTCTGGTGCTTCGCACCGATATCTTTTCCTTTTTTGGAACATTAATTGTGTCTAAACATAGCAGGCAGTTTTATACACATGAGGAAGGCAATGCAATCAATGACCACTTTAAGCATTTAAATTGCCTATTTTTGCGAAGATCAAAGTTGATAATAAATCTGTCACTGGAAGGAACTAATGCAATTTATAAGGAAATGAATGACCAAACTGCATCAATTTTATATAAAGCAGAAGCAGACACACCACAAAAGAATAAAATCTATTAAATATGGACATCAAATGCCAACTGGTGTGTGCTTTTACAGTACAGCAGAAAGTAGCTGTATCTTTAATAATCACATATTTAGAAATGCCATGAGAAGGTAATAGACCAGTACTTCTGTCCTCCCACAAGATGTACAGCTTGGCTATTAATAGAGGCCCATATACAAATGCATTACGTTACTCAAGCACGTACAATAATAACAGAGAAAAAAACGCTACTTTGCAACTGAATGGCCTTTTACATTACCCTTGTGCCAAGATGACACCATATACAGTGGAGCATCAGGAAATGTTACATGATACATGTTTTCTAACATACATTCCTTGTTCTTACATTACTTATACAAGAGTACAAAAATCGTGGTGAGACAGCCTTCATTACAAGCAATGGCAAAAAAGCTAGCAAAATAGTACGGTTCTTAAAAGTTATGGTATTTAAAAATAACATTTTCAAAATATTCTTTTTTAGAATTCTCTGAGGTTTTTTGAATGATTTCTCATGTTGTTATCAACCAAAGAACTTTGAGTAGTAGTGACCAGTCTACAGGACTAACTGCACCAACATTTCAGTTTGACTGACTGTCCAAACAGCAGTTATGACAGTAGAGAGACAATTCTGCATGTGACTAAAAGACTAACATAGTGAGGAAGGAAATATAATGGACAGCCTGAGGTTGTCATTTGCAATTGTTGACCAAAAAAAACCCAAACCAAAGCCCAGTTAAAGGATAATTTTACCTGAAAAAGCCTTGTAGCTGAGAAACTGCAGTATCTATTGTTTTAATGACAGACTTTGTATGTTGTATGCCAGGAGACCAGCAATGGAAAACCCAAGGTAGAAAGACACTCCTTCTATATTTGGGCCATTTTTCAATAGGCATGAAGGAACAGGCTGCACTGGTATCCTAAAGGTTTCATTGCTGCCATAGTCTACGTAGATAACATTACCTTCAGCTCTTCCATCCAAAGGAAGCAAAAGATCTTGAACAGCTTGTTCCTTCCAGATATTTCCACTCTGCCAGAGGGAATTCAGTTCCTGTTCTGAAAGTGAACTAAAAAGCTGATCTATTTTTCCTTTGTGAACAAATCTGTTCAGGCCACTGCCTTTTGCCAGATAGAAAAGAGTAAGAGGTTGCCTGGAACGACACAGGGTTCCATAGAGCTTTTTGAAAGACTCACTTAAGCGTCTAACAAAAGTTTCCATTTTCCTGGAATCTTCATTTAGTTCTTTTCTATTTTGGGGCCAGAACAACAAGGAGGCTAGGAAGAAAGGCTCTACATACTGAGAAGTTGGTTTCACTTCCTGTAGAATGCTTAGAAGCAGACTTCTCAGCACCTTAGAAGGATGTAACTTAACAGATTTAGGTTTAATGCAGTTCAGAACAACATTTGCCAAAATCAAATTCTGTTTGTCTTTCAGTGTTGCTTGTACATCCTCCTCGCACAAAAATGCATATGCTTCTACTATGTCTTCTATTTCTCTGTCAGCATTTCTGTGATTTCTGTGGAGGTATTCCAAAATGCCAGAAAATGAGCCTGCTCTGGAGGCCTCCACAGTGTCTCTGTATGCTTCTATATACTGAGACATAGACCACTTTGAGACCTGTGTACTTTTCAGTTGCTCAAAACTGAAATCACAAAATATTTCTGTGTATTTGGTAAAACGTTCTTGAAACTTCTCATACAATTTTGCGTCTACAATTTCTTTTTCATTGGTCTGTGTTTTGAAAAACATGAAGTAGTTTTCAAAAAAGTCAAATGCCCTTTTCAACCGTGATCGCAAATGACATAAAAAGCTGGAATAATGCTCAAGAACCTTGAACATTTCACCCTCTGTGTTAGGGTTATCTACATTCAAAACACTATTTCCTGATAGATACTTTGTCATATTTTTTCTACACTGTAAGTCTTTTTTGTTGAAAAAAGGAACATGCCAAAGGACATCAATAACATAAAGACAAGTTTCTATCTCTCCTTGATAACCAGCAGTATTGTATATTTGAAATTTTCTTTTAAGCTTTTGATGCTGTGAATATTGTACATTGTCCGCATTTTCAGCTTGCCACTGAGATTCTCTGAAAGCCTGTGAAGCATTCTCAGCAAGCTCTAGCAAGTGCTTCAGTTCCTCAGCTGTCAGGACTGTGCTCTTTGCCTTGCACTCTACATAGTATCTTAGCTTACTTTTGAAGACTTGACCTAGTGTATCTGATATGTATGAATTGTGTTGTGCTCTTTGTTTGGCTTCTTTGGCCCAGTATAATGCAGAGTCAAATTTCCTTTCTTTAATGTAGAAGTATCTTGCTAACGCTTGGCAAATGTAACCATTTTGCTCAAATCTAGCGGATGCTTCTTTTAACACATATTCCACATTACCACACTTCTCTTCCCTATGAATGGCTTCAATTAAGGGGGAAAACAATGTGTCTGACTCATCGCCATGTTCCTTGCGCTGCCTAGTAATCAGCAGGGTTTGTATATCATGAGTAAGTTCGTCTTGCTTTAATGAAGTCTTATAAAATAAGTCTTCTTTCAATAACTGCAATGTAATTTCACTTTTAGGCAAGTCATAGGTTAGTTTCAATTCTGTTAGGCAGTGAGATGCTATCAATGGGTGAATGATACGAAGACCTTTGTATGTCGTGTATTTGTGTACCTGATTATATATTAGAATATTGGAACAAATTCCCATCTTTTCTATCAATTTGTCTTTACTGCAGCCAATCTCTTGAGAATTAATTCCTAAGAATTCTTCACATAGTGATATTGAAACTGTAGATGTTCTTACATATGAGTTTAACAGTGTCAGATAGCAAACAAGTTGTGCTGGTTTAGAGGCAGTATTCAAGTTACACAAGGTATTTTTTACCACTTTTTCTATGTACTTTGGATCAAAGTTTTTCTTCATAATCATAAATGAATAGAAATTTTCAGGATTTGTATGCACCTTTTCAATACATTTTAGTTTCTGATCAAAGGCCCTTTGCTCTTTTTGAGAAAGCATATGTTTTAAAGAAATACTGTTCAAGAAATTGATTGTTGAACTTTCATCAGGATTCTGAGATCTCATGCAGTTTAGAATGATCACTAAAGGAGTTACATACCGAATGCATTTTTCTGTTATAGCCGCCTGAATTTCTTTCTGCAGAAAATAAACATTTTCTTGCTCTTCAAAATCATCCACAAGAAGTAACACTGGTAAATAGCCTGAGTCATTGTTTGCTCCACAGGTGAGTAAAGTTGTTAGCTGTGTTCCAAAATCACTTGGTTTGTTTTTCAGAACAGCACACCTGAATCGTTTCCGGAGATCCCAAAGGATATGCATAGCTAATGTTGTCCCACCACAGCCTGGGTGGTGGTAAAGGTTGATAATTTTTACAGGTGATTGATTAGCACTGTTAGATGAAGACAGAATTAGGTGTTCAAGCTTTTCATAACTGTCCCTTCTGATAAAATCTGAAGTATAATTTTCAGAAGAAAAATAGAAATTCCACCATGATACTTTACCACCTCGATAAAAATCTTCTTCCCGCTTTTTCAGGAAATTTTTAAATTTGTCTGCATCCTTCTCTATTCCTGTGTCTTTGCATTCATTTTCACAAAGTATTTCTAATGATGCCATGGAGTCTTCTTGCTTCTTTAGAAGAATGGTAGAATGACCAACAGAGGGCAGAAGTCTTTCAGAAGACTGTGTCATTGATTTTAATTTTATGATGGTACCATTTACCATTTGCAGGGTTAAATTAGAAACACATTTGTTTGAAAGTGCTTCCTCACTAATGCCTCTGGCATGCAGAAGATCTTTCCATCGCTGGTACGTACCTGCACCAATGCAAATGCAGACCATGTATTCTAGTCCCTTTAATTCTTGGTAAAATGCCACAAAAGTCTCAGTAAGGGGATCTGCTGAATCCTCCACTGTGGAAAGCAAAAGAAACACTATTAAAAACTTTCCATTCTGCTTTACATCTTTGTGTGAAAGAAATGAAATCATTTTTCTGACACCAGCAGCTCTGTCTCGTTGCCACGAAGTGGGATCTAATGGTAGTTCGTTATTGCCTTTGAAGTCTGATCCACCATTGCAGAAAATCCAGTTGGTCTCCTGATGCAGTTTCAGCTTTTCAGCTTGTTCTGAAACTGAACCCACCTTGTTTTCATAATAATCTGGGAAGTGAAGTTTGGCATTTCGATTTTTTTTGTAAGTCTTGAACACACCATTCATTTCTGATTCAAAATCGAAGTCAAGCACAGCAAACCATTTTATTTCCTGTAAAAAGTCTAAGTGAGAAGTTTGACTTGGGTTGCACTTGTTTGTTACCAAAATGTAGTAGTCATAATAAGAACTATCTAGTGAGTCCCTGTTACCTGTGAGCAGACTAACTAGCTTTAGTCCTTCATTCATTGACTTCTTTTGCTTTAAGTTATATTCTTCCTCTGCTCTTTTACGAGAATCTGCTAAAGATGTCAAGGTACCTTTAAAAGTTTCAAATTCTTTTGTATTTTGAATATTTTTGGAACTAGCTCCATCCCGGATGAAGACAGCTTTTTTCCAACTCTTACTCTCATATTGGTATATGTAGGTAGAGAAATATTTTGTATCACACATGCAGTGTTGGGGAACCACATCTATTTCAATGACAAACATATGTGATGGGGTTCCATTTTGTAATAATACTTCCACAAATCTAGGTTCTCTAATGCAAGCTTTTGCAATGCTAGTATATTGCTTATTAAAGTACTTTCCGATGGATTTATTAAAATGGTCAATGTATGCTTCTTTCTTGGTAACTTTTATTCCTACAATTTCCCCATGTGGATTGTCACGTACTCCAAAATGAATAGTGCCATTTGTGCGGGAGTTCATGCAGGCTGCAGCAAATCTAAAGACTTCGTTGCTAAATTTCATCATGACATCCTCTTCTAGTGCCTTCTCTGTGTTGGTAAGTAATTTGAATTCATGTGCTGGATCAATGAGATTGAGTGGCCCAGTTTCAGGGACATTAAGAATATTATACTGTGTGTATCGAGTACCATCACTGAAATTGTCAAAAGGATATGGCATACACATCTTTCCAGTTGGGTGCTGGCTGCTTGACAGTGGCTTCTCTGATATGTTCTCTTTGTCAGCTGACTTCATTGCTTTTCTGTCTTCTATGGGCTCCATCTCAGAATCCTGCAGTATACTGGAATTAAATGACCCATATTTCTTCTTGCACTCTTTCTTTGCAATTTCTCCATCTTCTCCTTCTCCATGAAAACTCTGTTCAATGCCTTCTTGTTCCATAGCCTGGTTTGAACCTTTAGCTAGAATGTCATGCTCTTTCAGGAAATACATTATTTGAAGAGCAGGCCCATGAGGTATGCCCATTTCCACAAAATCTGCTTTAGTCATCAGTTTCAAAGTAAAACCAGTCACATCTTGGTTAAACAGGATTTCTGCGTATTTCTGGTCAATCTTAACAACTTCAGTTGCCCATTGTCTGACTTCCTCTTTTGTCCACTGTTTGATATGTTGACATGAATGTGAGTTCTCATTTTTTTCACTGTTTGCATTTTCCATTCTTTAAGGAAAAAATCACAAAATTAATAAACAAGTGATTTATGATAGACTATTAACTGAATAACATGTATTTCCTTGCTATTATCGACCATTAATTTCATTAGTGTAATCTGCCACATGCAATACAACAGTTCAATTAGGGGACATGTGGGAATGCAAAGTAAGATCATATATAAGGCATTAGCTACTTACAGTAGACGGATTTATTACAAAATAATTTTATTTGGGTCCTGTTTTTAAACCACTTCTGTAGCTGACACTACACAAAAATTGTGACTGAAACCTATTTGTGGTCATTTGGACACCTATTTGTGGTTGTATAGGCCATCCAATAATTAAAAAATATTCATAAAATCATAGAATCATAGAATATCCTGAGTTGGAGGGGACCCATGAGGATCATTGAGCCCAACTCCTGACTCCACACAGGACAATCTAAAAATTAAACCATATACCTAAGAGCATTGTCCAAACACTTCTTGAACACCGGCAGGCTTGGGGCCATGACCACTTCCCTGGGGAGTTTGTTCCAGTGCTTGACCACCCTCTCAGTGAAGAACTTTTTCCTAATATCCAATCTGAACTTCTCCCGATGCAGCTTTAAGACATTCTCTCGTGTCCTATCACTGGACACTAGGCAGAAGAGATCAGCACCTCCCTCTCTGCTCCCCTTCATGAGGAATTTGTAGACAGCAATGAGGTCGCCTGTCAGTCTCCTCTTTTCTAAGCTTAACAAACCTAGCATCCTCAGCCGCTCCTCATAAGTCACGCCTTCTAGTCCTTTCACCGTATTTGTTTCCCTCCTTTCGACACATTCTGATATTTTTATATCCTTACATTGTGGACCCCAAAACTGCACACAGTACTCGAGGTGAGGCCACACCAATGCTGAGTATAGTGGGACAATCACTTCCCTCGAAGGGGAAAGGGGATGAAGCCAGGCTACCCAGAGATGAGCCTAGGGGTGACGTGCCACTGTCGGGGGCAAGACCGGTAGCCCAGCTCAAGTGCATCTATTCCAATGCACGCAGCATGGGCGGCAAACAGGAGGAGCTGGAAGCCATTGTGCAGCGGGGCAGCTATGACGTGGTCGCCATCACAGAAACATGGTGGGACGACTCGCATGGCTGGAGTGCTGCGATGGAGGGCTATAAGCTCTTCAGGAGGGATAGACAAGGAAGGAGAGGCGGTGGGGTGGCTCTGTACGTCAAGGAGTGCTTTGATTGTATAGAGCTCGATGATTGTCACGACGGGGTTGAATGCTTATGGGTAAGGATGAGGGGGAAGGCCAACAAGCCGGATATCCTGCTGGGGGTCTGTTATAGACCACCCGACCAGGGCGTAGAAGCCGATGAAGCGTTCTACAAGCGACTGGCAGAAGTCTCACAGTCGCAAGCCCTTGCTCTTGTGGGGGGTGGGGGGGGACTTCAACTTACCGGATGTCTGCTGGAAGTACAACACAGCTAAGAGGAAACAGTCCCAGAGGTTCCTCGAGTGTGTGGAAGATAACTTCCTCACGCAGCTGGTAAGCGAGCCTACCAGGGGAGGTGCCCTGCTTGACCTGGTGTTTACAAACAGAGAGGGTCTGGTGGGAGAAGTGAAGGTCGGAGGCCGTCTTGGGCTTAATGACCATGAAATGATAGAGTTTTCAATTTTTAGCCAAGTAAGGAGGGGGGTCAGCAATACCACTACCAGGGACTTCCGAAGGGCAGACTTTGGCCTGTTCAGGACACTGGTTGGGAGGGTCCCTTGGGAGACGGTCCTGAAGGGCAAAGGGGCCCAGGAAGGCTGGACCTTCTTCAAGAAGGAAATCTTGAAGGCGCAGGAGCAGGCAGTGCCCATGTGCCGTAAGAAGAGCCGGCGGGGAAGACGACCGGCCTGGCTGAACAAGGAGCTTATGCTGAGGCTCGGGGAAAAAAAGAGAACTTACCACCTCTGGAAGAAGGGGCAGGCAAGTGAAGAAGAATACAAGGACCTCGTTAGGTCATGCAGAGAGGGAATTAGGAAGGCGAAAGCCCAGCTAGAGCTCAACCTGGCCATGGTCGTGAGGGACAACAAAAAAAGCTTCTATAAATACATTAACAACAAAAAGAGAGCCAAGGAGGATCTCCATCCTCTACTGGATGCGGCGGGGAACATTGTCACGAAGGATGAGGAAAAGGCTGACGTACTTAATGCCTTCTTTGCCTCAGTCTTTAACAGCCACACCAGGTATCCTCAGGGTATCCATCTCCCTGAGCTGGAAGACAGGGATGGAGAGCAAAGTAGGCTCCCCACGATCCAGGAGGAAGCAGTTAACGACCTGCTATGCCACCTGGACACTCATAAGTCTATGGGGCCTGATGGCATCCACCCAAGGGTGCTGAGGGAGCTGGCGGAGGAGCTTGCCAAGCCGCTCTCCATCATTTATCAACAGTCCTGGTCAACGGGGGAGGTCCCGGACGACTGGAGGCTTGCCAACGTGACGCCCATCTACAAGAAGGGTTGGAAGGAGGATCCGGGGAACGACAGGCCTGTCAGCCTGACCTCGGTGCCGGGGAAGGTTATGGAGAGGCTCATCTTGAGGGCGCTCACGGGACACGTGCAGGACAACCAAGGGATCAGGCCCAGCCAGCACGGGGTCATGAAAGGCAGGTCCTGCTTGACCAACCTGATCTCCTTCTATGACCAGGTAACCCGCCTAGTGGATGAGGGGAAGGCTGTGGATGTTGTCTACCTGGACTTCAGCAAAGCCTTTGACACTGTTCCCCACAGTATTCTCCTGGAGAAGCTGGCGGCTCGTGGTTTAGACAGGTACACTCTTTGCTGGGTAAAAAACTGGCTGGATGGCCAAGCCCAGAGAGTTGTGGTGAATGGGGTGAAATCCAGCTGGCGGCCGGTCACAAGCGGAGTCCCCCAGGGCTCTTGTTTAACATCTTTATTGATGATCTGGATGAGGGGATCGAGTGCACCCTCAGCAAGTTTGCAGACGACACCAAGTTGGGCAGGAGTGTTGATCTGCTTGAGGGTAGGAAGTCTCTGCAGAGGGATCTGGGCAGGCTGGATCGATGGGCCGAGGCCAACCGGATGAAGTTCAATAAGGCCAAGTGCCGGGTTCTACACTTTGGCCACAATAACCCCATGCAACGCTACAGGCTTGGGGACGAGTGGCTGGAAAGCTCCCCCGCAGAAAAGGACCTGGGGGTGTTGTTTGACAGCCGGCTGAATATGAGCCAGCAGTGTGCCCAGGTGGCCAAGAAGGCCAACGGCATCCTGGCCTGTATCAGAAACAGTGTGGCCAGCAGGAGCAGGGAGGTGATCATGCCTCTGTACTCGCCTCTGGTGAGGCCGCACCTCGAATACTGTGTTCAGTTTTGGGCCCCTCACTACAAGAAAGACATTGAGGTGCTGGAGCGTGTCCAGAGAAGGGCGACGAAGCTGGTGAGGGGTCTGGAGCACAAGTCTTATGAGGAGCGGCTGAGGAAACTGGGGTTGTTCAGTCTGGAGAAGAGGAGGCTGAGGGGAGACCTTATCGCTCTCTACAACTACCTGAAAGGGGGTTGCAGAGAGGTGGGTGTTGGTCTCTTCTCCCAAGTGACTAGTGACAGGACAAGAGGAAATGGCCTCAAGTTGCGCCAGGGGAGGTTCAGGCTGGATATTAGGAAAAATTTCTTTACTGAGAGAGTGGTGAAACATTGGAATAGGCTGCCCAGGGAGGTGGTAGAGTCACCCTCCCTGGAGGTATTCAAGGAGCGTGTGGATGTGGCATTGTGGGATGTGGCTTGATGGGCATGGTGCTGTGTGGTGTTGGGTGGGTTGGTTTTTGGTGTGTTGTGGTTTGTTTTTTGTGGGTTTTTTTTTTTTTTTTTAAGGTTGGACTTGATGATCTTACAGGTCTTTTCCAACCTTAGTGATTCTGTGATTCTGTGATTCTGTGAATGTTTTTTTTTGACCAGTTCGCTATACTGTGCTTAATGCACCCCAGGATACGGTTGGCCCTTTTCGCCACCAGGGCACATTGTTAACTCTTATTGTGCTTACCATCAACTAAAACGCCCAGATCCCGTTCTGCAGGGCTGCACTCCAGCCTCTTGTCCTCCAATCTATACATACATCCAGGATTACACTGTCCCAGGTGCAGAATCTGGCATTTGTCCTCATTAAACTTCATACGGTTGGTGACTGCCCAGAACTCTAATCTACCAAGATCTCCCTGCAAGGCTTCTCAACCAATGGCTCCTGTTAGTATCACTGGCAAACTTGCTTAGTGTGCACTCAACTCCTGTGTCCAGGTCATTGATAAAAACATTGAAGAGAACTGATCTTAAGATTGAGCCCTGGAGACCACCACTAGTGACTGGCCACCAGCCAGATGTTACTCCATTTACTACAATGCTTTGAGTCCAACCCTTCAGCCAGTTGTTCACCCATCATGTTGTGTACATGTCACAAATGGCTCTCATTCAGTACCCAGTTTGGTGAAGAAGAAAAATCAACTGCACATGGAAATTCAACTTTTTTTTTATGCTTAGATGTGGTTAGGTACAGAACTTGCTTGAATAACACTGTAAAGAGACATTGGGGTAGAGAGATACTGCTGTCGTTACTTAGCTGTTGCTATTGCAAATGAAAGGAAAAGCTTTTCGGTATTACCTTTTCAGTACCTTTTGAATTCACTAAGGTTTCTCAAATTAAACAAAAGCAAGTAGTTCAGCAGCATTTGTGGAGATAAGCGACAAGGAGAAAAGTATCTTACAGTCCACTTGGACTTAGTAAATGTGGACTTTTTGCAAAAACTTTAAGGAGACAAACACAATAAAATAAAATAAAATAATTCCCCTTACTAGTGTCTAATTTTACTTCATCCTCTCACTTTCTTTGGGAGAATTATATTCATTCATCTGAAACTTTTACTTTATGAATTTGCACCCACCTACAGTTGTTGCATTAGTGGTAATGGTCTCCTCCATGCATCTTTTGTTATTCACAGCTGAGTATTCCTGAGACAAAATGACTTCTTAGATTTTTCCAGTGAAATTTTGTTTTCTGAAAGAACAATTGGTTATCTAAGCCACCCTAGCAACATGCTTTCCTCAATTTATTATTCGATTTCCTAAACTGTAAATATTAGTTACGGCTGTAAGTAATACTGCTGTAAAGATTTCTTACGGCTAGTGGGGACAAACAACTGTCTTACCTTTGGCCAAGCTGCCTCCTGATTTAACTAACGAACTGTGAGAGCAGAGGAAAAAGGTGGGGCTGTGGGCTATGGAAGCCTGCAGTTGCATTTTCTCCCTTTCGCTCACAGAAAAAGAAAAACTAGTTTCTGATTCTTCAAAATGCCACTATGGTAAGCACATGCTATCAAAAATTGAGGGTTCAGGGGAAAGAAGCTCAATGTTTTTATGCCGTGACTGAAGTAGCTATCGTATTCACCAGTAACTCCACCCAGGGTATCTAAAAGCTGAGAAAAGAAACTGAAACTAAAGCACTTCTGCTCAGAGGCAGTGTTCAACCCAGCAATGTAGAAGTATGGTTTTAATTCTCACGAAATTTATACTTTCTAATAGAGGTACAATTTACTCCTAACATAAAAGCAAACATGTTTATATCCTTAAAACAGTTACTCCATATTTTAGTGTTTGGAACTCCCCTAATGAGATAAAGCTCCAGAATGGGATACTTTCATTTCCTAGACATGATGCAGTGTTTCTACGTTTCACGTTACTGGGTAGTTAATGATTCTGACTAACTGAAATACTTTAAAGATGTCCTTTTCCAACATGGGATAACTCTATCATATTATTTCTGCAGAATAATTTCTTTGAGGACATATTCCTTGGGATTATTTCACTGTAATCTCATAGCAACCACTTTGCATGTGCAGATGTTCAATAGATTTGGAAGAGTTTATTTTAGTAGTTTATAGATCATCTTATATATAAAATTAATGTCTAAAAAAAAAAAAAAGACATGCTATCAGACTAAGCCATCAGGTCTTCATAAAATATTTCAGCCTAGAAGTAAATATGCATGTGCTTACTGTAACTTTTCTGTTCTACAGGTTTTTTCCTATAGTTGTTCAATACATGTATTTTGTTCAAGCAGGAAATCCAACAGCTAAAATTCAGCTGAACTGCTTTTCTAACGTATGGGACAAAACCCCCTAAAATTAGTTCATAAACTTCTAATGGAAGTCTGGGGTCAGAAATAGTAGGAAGGAAAGAGCATCAATAGACATATGATCAGTTTTTCCCAGTGGCAAACACCCATCTCTAGAGAAGAGAAATGACAGTGCCTACTAGAGAATAATCATTATTCCTTACCTTTTCCCTGTGTGCTTCTAATTTACCCTTCCAACATGGTGTCTAAATGCTGTAGACTGGGCAAGTCAGAAGCTGGGTGATGCAGAGAAATAGGAGGAAATAGATGCAGGGTGTTTGAGAGGTTCTTCTGCTCTAATCCCCTTTTGCTTTCTCTTTTACCAACCTACGTTGCTTCAGGTCTGCCTCTTCCTAACTTCCTCTTTGGGAAATCATTGTTCTCTTAGGAAATTAATGCAAGAATTCTGTTCTAGGATGCATTTATTAAAACACACAGCACTGTCTTGAGCTGCTATCCAGAAACTTGAGAAATTAGGAAACACCGTCTGAGCAATACTTTGCTAATAAAACGCAATTAATGAGACATATGGTCTTAAACCAGCAGAACTTTCTTGGAATGAGGGGGAAGAAAGGGAAATAATACAAGAGGTGCTTTTGAAAAATGTGAATATTCTTCAAGATAGGCATTTTTGAATAGTCAGGCTTACTGACTTGCTCCTCATCTTGGTTGCTTCATATCCCAGACTGCAAATATGTTAGTTTATTCCTGGTCTCCTTCTTCAGAGCAAACAACTAGTTTGATTTGAAGTGCAGCTTGGGTATAGCTCTGTGGATAGTTTACTCCAGAAAAGTTTTCCCTTACGCAGTGTGCTCGTATTGCACTGTACCCTCTTCCAGCACCCAGTGAACAAGCTTTATGTTGTAATACCCTGCTGTTGAATGCTTCTACTTCCAATCTTTCACAGTACTGACACCAATCTTACAATACCCTACTCCACTGACCATTGCCATTACACTGTTTTTTCATCCTTTGCCCTTGACTGTCTTGAATGACCATGATAAGCAGCAGGCATCTGAGGAAGATAATGACTATTAAAACACATTTGTTTAGAAGGGTGGCAGCAAGAGTGCTCGCACTAGCAGTTGTGTGTCCAATCCCACAGACGAAGAGGTTGAAAATCCTTGTATTGGGGGTAAGGACCCACATTGGAGCAGTTCATGAAGGACTGCACCCTGTGGGAAGGACTCAAGCTGGGACAGGGGAAAAGTGTGAGGAGGAAGGAGCAGCTGAGAGGAACAGCTATGGACTGACCAAACTGTTATGAACTGACCACAGTCCGCCATTCCCCATCCCCCTAAGCCAGTCGGGGTGGTGGAGGGAGGAGGTGGAAGAGTTGGGAAAGAAGGAATGAAAATGAGCCTGGGAAAATGGAGTAGGGTGGGAGAAGTTGTTTTAGTTTTTTTCCTTGTTTCTCACCATTCAACTCTATTTTAATTGGCAATGAATTAAATTCATTTTTCCCAAGTCAGGTCTGTTTTGCCTGTAACGGTAACTGGTAAGTTATGTCCCTGTCTTTTTCTTGACCCAGGAGCTTTAGCATCTTATTTTCTCTATCCTGCTGAGGAGGGGAAGTGAAAGGGTGGCTGGGTGGGCATCTGGCAGCCAGCCAAGGTCAATCTATCACAATGCTTCGGAATGATATCTGTTCTGAGTACAACTGGGTGAGGTCACCAGGGTACTGTTTTAGAAAGCAAACAGCATCTCCAGCTACCACAAAGCCCAGCTAAGGAAAAGCTAGCATCTCTTCCAGTTGTTGATGCTATCATAATACTATTGCTTTCTATTCTTATATGCTTCCCCATGTACTTTAGCTACTTATATTTCTTAAGTCCTGGCATGCACCCGTCTGCTATTGCACAAATTCTTACTGGAAAAATTATATCACTACCTGTTGAATCCCTAATTGCTGCACTTTTCAGGAATGCATCCTCAGCAGATAGAATGGTATGGCTGTACATTAAAAACTCCCATATATTCTCATGTCAAGGCCAAGGGATACAAACTAATGCTTGATATGATGCAATAAAAACATCACCTTTCCAGGCTGTGGTGCAGGTCTGACATTATTTTAAGCGCTCTGGTATGAAAAATTTTAAGAAATAACAATACTGTCTTTGACTCAGCATGTGGGACTCGGAGAACACCAAGTGCCATGAAGTGCAGCATCTGCTTTAGATGCTGCTGGCCCTGAGCACTGCAGATGTGAGCCATTGCTGCACCCTTTTGCTTGGGGGAGAGTGACTTCTTTCTCTGGCAGGTGCCTTTGTTTATAGAGGCATAGCCTGCTTCCCTGGAGATCATTAAAGTTTTCTCCCTGGAGCTGTGTGAGCTTGCTGAGGCAGCTGGTTACTTCTCATCTGTAGGAATTCAAGCAATGCCCAAATTGAGCTGTTGCCCCAGAGGGGCAAAGTTTCCCCAGCTTCATCCCAGTTTACGGAGCTCTGCTGCCAGTGAGGGGGACTTGCCTGGTGTTACAGATTACCTACCCCATGCTTGAGGCTGCTGGATGAGAGGCTGTGCAGACAATATATCCTCATATTAACCAGATCATTGTTGGCACACCTGGCTAGCTCTGTTTTCTTATCTATCATTACCACTACTCAGCTTCAATCCTACCAGTCTTGCGAGACAGACTCCTCTTTAGCTGATCTACTCTCTGTGCTTTGACTAGAGTTGTTCATCCATTGTTTTCACAAGGTTTTGGGTTAAGGGTTTTTTTTTTTTGGTGTTAACTATTTCTATTAACCAGGTCTGCTGTTCTGGTATGGTATGCCTTGCCTATTTGGCCATCAGCAGTATCCCTTTCCCACAAGTTTTTTCCCTTCAGATGCCATTTGCAGACATTGAAGCACGAAGTTTGTTGATGTGGTTCTCCAGCATAAAATCAACTCTTCTAAAATGACTTCATTGTTTAGTCAAATAAAAATTCTTATTGTACATCAGGTCTTTCCCTGTAGTCTCATTATTCAGCAAAACTGAGTAATAAATACTATCTTGTTTCTCAGTGACTGGTGTGGAAACTCACCACTGAAATCCTGTCCCCCGCTGCAACTCATAGGATTTGTTCTCTAATGTATATTAGTAATGCCCATAATGATACCATTCCTTCTGCATTTTCTTTGCCTATTGAAATTAGAGATCATTGCTCATATCCAGTGTGATCTGTAGATCAGACTGCCAGCAGTTCTCAAGTTTCCAGTTATAAGAGCTTCCAGAGTTATTTTGATTCCTGCTATTTCCTAATTCCTTTATATTTGTCAAATCATTATATATACAATATTATTCTGCCATTTCAACCTTTACTCTATCTTTTGACACCTATATTCCATGATTATTACCCCACTGTATTTTTGTTACTTTAATAATTTCTCCTATCATATTCTGCACTAACACTTGAAATAATCCAGCCAGCTCCTTGAGATCTTCTCAGTAGTGAAAAAAAATTTGCATGATCTTTTACAGAACTTGTTTCTTCTTCCCTTTTTTTTAAAAAAAAAATTCAGCTCTTTTCTTTACTCTGTTCCCTAAGTTACTACTCATCCATTTCTTATGCTGTTTCTCCTTGCTGTCCTACTGATACCTACTGATATATATCTGTTCCAGCATCTGTTCTATTTTTCAGGTGTGGAGGTCACACAGAGAGAGGTCTCCAGAGCTTTTTCTTTTCGGAGGTAAGTAACTTCTGTGTCTACTTTGGTGATAGCCTCTCAACTTTTCTTTAAAAAGACTTAGTAATCACATAGGCCTGTATTTTTGTGATGCTGATGTGACTGTCTGGCCATTTCTCTCATAGTTTCCTCTGTTTGCCCATCATCCTCCCTTAAGTTCTTTCTCAAAACTTCCTGCAAGTTACTCTCCTTCCTCCTAGGGTTGTGCTTCCTGAGGCTTCTCTTTAAAGAAAGGAAATGAAAATGAAAGGACAAATGCCAATCAGAAACACCCACAAATACATATACAGTGATCACTGCATTGTATTCTTCATGGTTTTCTGCCTGCTGTCACTGGCCCACAGGAAGATACATTCTCTGGCATTTACTTAAATTCTCAGTTGCTGAATAGGGAAAGTTGAGTGAACTGCAAATGATCCTTTTCCCTGGGGACAAGTCTTGTAAGCACTGTAATGCTAATAGCTACCAGTCCAGGGACAGCAGGACTTGCTAGTCTTTTGGGAGCAGTAGGCAGGTCAGCATAGATCATTTCCTCGTAGTTCTTGGTTTATCAGTCAACAGAACTCATGTTCAGATTGGGACTCACACTGGCCTTGCTTGGTTGTGCACTCTGATGAGCTCACAACATGAGGGAATCTCCACAGGCATAAGCCTGTATCTTCATAATCTTAGTGCTCATGTAAAGAGCAGCTGTACTTCTTTGATTATTGCAGGCCAGTTATCTGTTGAGCCACTCTGTGGGTGTTAGCTTCATGTTCTTAAATTGCTGGCTGTTTCCTGATTGTATGGCATCCCTCCCTGCACCAACATTTAACAGACGGCTCTTAACCTGACATTCCCCAGCAGCTTGTGATCTTAGTGGGGTTTGAAGCAGTATCATCCTTCTCCCAGTTCTGGCCTCTTCTCTTGCACTGTATGATTGTGTGGTGAGCTGGTCCAAGGAACTGTAGCACTCTGTTATATGTCAGCTTAGTCTATGGACAGATCAGATCTGGTCAGCTTTCTGTGAGGTTGCTTGAGCTCCTTATTCAGACCAGACCACTGGAAGGAGTGGAAGGTGCTGTAAAACCACATACTTGTATGGACATGTGCATTTGCAGGCTACCAAAATCTACACAAAAGCCAGCTGAAATTGTTATGCATATTTTTTTGTGTTCTGCAATGTCAGTCAAAGTATGAGAAGGCTCTAACAGGTAATTGTGAAATGGCTCTGATTGATTGCTCCTAACTTGCTTTGTTCTTTGCTGTTACCTTTCGTAAGGTAACCACCTGCTTAAAAGGCTTGAGCATTGTGATCTGAAATACTGCTGTTACCTGCTTAGCTGTGTCTCTAGGAAATACACAGCTCCTTTCCTACCCTCACAATTTCTCTCTTTGTTTATGCCTTTTGTTATAAAATTATACCTCACAGCCCTTATTAATATTACTTGTGGTGGAATTCCTAAGTATATGACATCCTTGACTGATGAAGTTGGAACAAAGACATTTCTTGAGTAGTCTTTTTTTTCTGGTTTCCTACATAGACACTGGCAGTCTGTGTGCCATTCCTATGCTGGCAGGCAGGTGGAGACAGGTGCTGAAGCTCAGCAGTATTTTTGTGAAGATGCATGCGGCTATGACTGGAGGTTGTGCAAACCTAGCTGAATTAGTTAGCTTGAGTGCTGGTAGCAGTGCAGACAGGCAGCAAGGATCCTTGAGGGGCTGGACCCCAAAGTATGTTACTCAGGCTACCCCTGAGCTGTGTGGCCAGCACCAAACACCCATGTCCGAGGCACCTGGGGAGTCAGAGAATTGGAGGAAGCTGGGCTACCAGGTCTCTCAAGGGAACAAACATGCAGACATCTCAGAGGATCCGAGCTATTTGAGCTAGACTAGACTAGACTATTTCAGTAGGAAGGGACCTACAATGATTATCTTGTCCAACTGCCTGACCAATTCAGAGCTGACCAAATTAAAGCATGTTATTAAGTGAATGGTCCAAATGCCTCTTAAACACTGACAGGCTTGGGGCACCGACCACCTTTCTAGGAAGTCTGTTCCATTGTTTGATCACCCTCTCTGTAAAGAAATGCTTTCTAATGTCCAGTCTAAACCTCCCATGGCACAGCTTTGAACCATTCCCATGCATCCTATCACTGGATAGCAGGGAGAGGAGATTGGCATCTCCCTTTCCACTTCCCCTCCTCAGGAAGCTGTAGAGAGCAATGAGGTCACCCCTCAGCCTCCTTTTCTCCTAGCTAGACAATCCCAAAGTCCTTAGCCGCTCCCCATTGGATGTTTCTTCCAGCCCTTTGATCAGCTTTGTTGCCCTCCTATATATATTAAGTAGGTCTTTCCTTTTCCTTATGTTATTAGAGATCAAGAAAAAGTGATCATGGCCCCTTTTGTTAGAAGAATTTTTTCTACATACTAGAAGACTTATTTCATCTTTCTTTGTATCTTTTCCCACCAAGATAAAACATTTTTTTTAGGCCTTTTTTAAACTTTTTTTCTCATTTATGTTGCTTCTTAAAGGCTTTCCTTATTTGGCTATATCTTTCAGACACACTTGAAAGGAATTTCAAATGGAATCCAGTTTTCTAACTGTCCTAGCCTGCTGTTTAGAATAGTGATCTGGAATATTTGAATGTAACTGGAATTTTCTGTACTTTTAGATACAACTTGTGGATGGGACTAAGCCTGACAGGTTTGAAGGACTTGGAAAGTGCTTGAAAGCCAGGTTTTGAATTGAATGTGATTTGATAAATACAAAAAATCATCAAGATGAAGTTAAAGAGGAAAGTGTAGCTCTAAGGAAAACACGTGAGTGACATGCAACACAATTTTGGTTTTCTCCCAGGTAAGCTTTTGTTCTGACTTAGCAAAACAACCTTATTCATTTACTCTTAAGATGGAAAGAAGCTACTTTTTAGAACTACAGGAAATATAAAAGATGTACCTTGATGAAAATCTCAGTGTTGACATTAGACAGTACTTTTCTAAAAAAACCCATGTTTTCATTTTTGGTCGGGGTATGCTATTGTACAGAGGCGCTCTAGTTCGGAAGCCCTGTCCTAATATTTCTACGTTAAATCATATCTGAGTTATGAGATCCACTGTGACCAGCAGCTTTGTACTTTGCCCTGGAACACAGCACATGGCCTGAATAGATACATACATATTATCTTTTTAGGTGGAGCAGGATTTCCAACATGCTGGTATTTGCATTGAATGTTTAAATGAACTGTGATGCAAATTTGTACTTAAACGGACTCCTTCGATGCCTAATCTTTTATTTGTCTTCTACACTCCTTGTCTATTCTTTATTTTCCACAGATTCTAATCAAGAAATGATCCTTTGCTTTTTTCCTCATTATCTTAATGACACAGCACAACTGTCACTTTCCATCCCAAGGCTGCATCAGTTTCATTGCTTACAGTGTGATCCCTTTATATCTGTCTGTGGAGTGTTTAGAAACTTTTGCTGCAGTTCTGTTGCTTTCCAGAGGCTTTACGGCCTTGACAAAAGGGCAGCGAGGGAGCAGGGCTTCTACTCTGTAGGAGCTGGCCTCATTTCATATACTCAGGAGTCTTTATGAAGAACTACCTGTTGAGCAAACATCTCTGTATAGACTGACATGGACTGTTAAATTGTCAGCCAGTGATAAAGATTGGATCCTGCACTTCAATGTTTTTAAGAGATGCTTATAAATAACATTCTGCAGTTTTTCAGGTGTGAGTAGAGAATATACTCAAAAATACAGCATGACTTACTGTTCAAGGGCATTTTAATACAATGGCATTAAAAAAAGTCTTTGGTTGGCTACAAAAATATTCTCAACACTGCCATTTAGCTACCTAGAAAGTAGCTGTTGCAAATCAAGAAGCTTTTTATAGGAGGCAGGATTGAGGAATCAGTCCCCCTTCAAATGTACAAGTCATCTGGGACATGCTCAATTCACGTGTCTGTCAGAAAAAGCTAGTGTTTGCTAGTATTAGCTCCTTTCCCTTTCTTCTTCTCCCTGTCCCAAGCATAGTTACCCAGAACCTCCTGCCATCTCCTGTGGGAAGCCATTGCCCTCTAGCTCCCAGAATAATGTATGATACAGATGCATTGATAGCAGTGTGGTGACAGATTTCCAAAGGAACTATGCTAACACTGAAGAAAGTCCATAGAAAACATGTGATTGTATTTTATCTGAGTAAGGCAAAAAGAAATAAAAAAGAATTAAGCTACTTAAAACAAAAAAGTTTTTTAACCTGAGATTATAAAACAATGAGCTCTTTCCTTTTCAAGGTTCAGCTTGCTACAGGTAAAGCATGGAGATAAATGCACAGTGCTGTGCTTGTATTTTTCCTTCATATCTAACTTATTTGGCCATACATGTTTCAAGGGGTGGTTAATGTAAACATACATTCTATTTACATTAACATGAACTAATTGTGTTTTAACTGCTAGTGTCATTTTTGCTGAGAACTACCTACTAATCATCTCTCTCTCTGTGCTCACAGAATCACAGCATGGCTGAGGCTGGAAAGCACCTCTGGAGATCATCTAGTCCAACTCCTGCTCAAAGCAGGGTGTTAGGAAAATCTCATTCCCTAACTACTATACCAATTAATCTTTATAGTATAAAATCGTATTAACTTTCTTTAAAAATATATATATTTTACATTGTATACTGAATATATGCTTAAGCAAGCAAACTAAAGGACACCAGCTCATCATAAGGAGGAGAAGGACAGCTTAGCCCCTGAGATAAGGACTTTGCTTCTCGGAATCTTACAAGCTGTCCATGAAGGATAAAAGATACCCCTGGACAACCAAGATAACGCCAGCATCCTAGTCCCTCTAGCATGTCTTTGAAACCCTCCCATTTTCTGTCATCATAGATAAGTAACTATAGCAAGACCATCTGATCAATAGAGAAGCAGGTGGCTGATAACACCATAGAACTATAGCTGCTTTGCAAAGATTTACTGTGATTAGTAAATGGTAGTGTGTGTTTATTAAGTCAAATCATGTTGCACCTGAGTGCTTGAAACGCTTGTAAAACTACATTCAGGGTGCCCCAATTTGAATGGGACATCTAATGCATGTGAATAAAATAATTCCTCTTGTAATTCCATGCTTTGCGTCCTAGCCTCTCTTGTTAGTCGGCATGGGCCAGCTGTGAATTTTTGTAAGAAAAGTCAGCTACAGAAGGTTGCCCGGGACTGTGTCCAGTTGGGTTTACAGTATCTCCAAGGATGGAGACTCCACAACCTCTCTGGGCAGCCAGTTCCAGTGTGTGAGCACCTTGACAGTAAAAAAGATTTTTCTTATATTCACACAGAATTTATTGTGTTTCAGTTTGTGCCCATTGCTTCTTGTACTGTCACTGGGCACCACTGAAAAGAGCCTGACTCTGTCTTCTTTGCACCCCCCCTTCAGGTGTTTAGAAACATTGATAAGATCCCCCTGTGTCTTCTCTTCTTCTGGCTGAACAGTCCCAGATCTCTCAACTCACCATTGTATGTTGGATGATCCTTTATCATCGTTGTGGGCCTTTGCTGGATTCACTCCAGTGTGTTCATGTCTTGTACTGGGGAGCCCAGCACTGGACTCAGCACTCCAGATGTGTTTCACCAGTTGCTGAGTAGAGGGGAAGGGTCACTTCCCTTGTCCTGCTGGCAGCCCTTCTCCTAATGCTGCCCAGGATACCATTGGCCTTCTTGATCTTGCTGTAGTCTTAATAGGATTGTGGAATATTAGTCTGTTGCCCTGTAAGAAGGGGTTAATATTTCAAAGCCATAACGAAGTGTAAGATGGAGCATTCTTACATAAGCAGTGGTGAAAACCCAAAGGGACATTCTTCAGTATTCTTTTGAATTGCCTTTAAGCCATGTGGTAAGAAAAGACCAAGTACTACACACCACCTTGTGATTTGGTACAAGTGCCTGGAGTTGCTCTGACTGCTGTTGCTGTTCCTACACTCTGCTTCCAGGTATGGCTTATCTTCCCTACCTTTAATCTCAAGTCCACAGCCTCACTTCATCAAAGAAAGCCATTCTTCACCCTCCTTGGTGGAGAAATGAAATGGCAAAAACCTCCACCAAAGGGAATGAGAAGAAAATGTGACAGGACTTTTTCTAATTTTTTCCTGCACATTTCAAGTTTTGTACATACTACATTCTATTATCCCCATCTCACATTTGAATGTCCCGATGTACACATCATCTAGTTTCTTAGATGACTCTCCATTTGGAATAGAACTTACATCAATAAATAAAAGCTTATCAATCTCTTTTGAATGTGGTAGTACCAGTGAGAAAAGGGCAAGAATCCAATATGAAAAGGTTTTCTTTTTCATCCATTAAAATTCTGTGACATTTCAGAGCTGTTTTTTCCCCATAGTTTATTGTTTTTATACCTCCACCAAAAGGATTTCTCCACCAAAAGTAGCTGAATGCACTGTGCAAATTTTGGAAGAATAGTAAGAATAAGCATAGTTTGAATAAGAATTGAAACTGCTAGTGTGTTTTTGTTTAACAGCCAGTAATACACAAGACGCAGTGAAACAAAAATAGATGAGAACAATATAATATAAGCAGAAGGCAACTTGCCGGTGTTTGCTCTGTGTCCCTTGCAATAACATATTTCTATCTGCAGAGCTAGTTCTGCTGTCATAGCTAGAATAATTATTTAAACCAGACAATGAGCTTTTCTTCTTTCTATAGCAAAATAAGGTTCCCCCCCGGATGAGTTTTTGTCAGTAAATTTTGCTTGTAAGTGGGGAGTAGGAACGTGGCTGCCATAACCTGCACGCACATTGACATTTTTACAGAGAGGTTGTACCTAGATGCAGAGAGGAAGGCCCAGCGTGGCAGTGGGGCTGGGGGGTCAGCGGGGCTGGGAGGTACAGCGGGGCTGGGAGTGCTCTTGCTGCGCTGCTGCCTGACAAAGGTAGGGAGAAGGCCTCCAGGGGACATTTTACTTGACCTTCCCCAGAGCAACAGGCAGATTTTTGTTCCTTATTTATAAACCTAATGATATATATCCTTTCCAGTGAAAATGCATAGCCATACCCACAGACCTATTAGACATTATGTGCTGCATAAACAAAATTATTTTATTAACATATTGTACAGGTATTTTGCAGAAGTTTAAAAGACTGTTAAGGTGGACTTTTGTCCTAGATTGCTGAAGTCATCTCACATTATTGACAGATGGCTTAATTTGAAATGACTTGCTGATCTACTATCAAGACATGAGCACAGAATCGGAAACAAAATGTTTTGGGAGCCTTATAATGCACTTAGGCACGGGCCAAATGTGCCTACAGTGAGCTTAAAAGAATGAAGAACGGAACTGATACTGAACTGATTTATTTTTGTTTGTCACAAAAATACTTAGAACAATGTATACTACCGGCAGTTTTAAATACAGAGGCTCCAGAGGTGGAGAAACAGTTCTCTAAATCCATATGCATTTTTTGCCCTGTGGCCCTGCAGTGACATCAAATGTGGTAAGATGGAATGGTATCGAGCACTTCAGAAATCTGTATGCTCATTTCAGAGCAATTAAAATATCCACTCCAGCAAGAAGAAGAGGAGAAAAGAGGGTGAAAATCAGACTTCACACATCCCAAAGGGCTGTCCCAATTTGAAACACACAAATGAAGTCAGCTTTGAATGAATGATCGAGGAATTTGTGGCGATGGTCCCTGAGCTGCTTGATCCTTCAGGACAACTTCAGTTCTTCAGAGTTCTGCCCAAATGTTTCCACTTACAGCCTCTGCCTGATGCTTTCATGTCAGAGGGTTATTTCTTAGGGAGTAAATCTGGTGACTACGTTATCTTTGAGATCACCTCAGTACTTCTCTCAAATCTGGGCAGCACCAGCTGCCTCTGTGAAGTGCCAAGTCCTCTTTTCCTCACACGCAATGGTGAAGTTGTCCTTTTCCCTTTTTTTCAGCATCATGAGATCAGAATATTCACTGAAAACCATGTTATTTTTCCTCATCTTTGAAAGAAGGAGGCAGGAAGATTGTTTAGTAAACACGGATTAAGGAGGTATTTTAAATAAGTGCAAGTTATTTTTCATAATACAGAGCGCTTTAAATAATCCCATACAGACTGTCTTAAAGGGTAGACACACTGTATTCTTTCTCATTACTCACCCTAATGATTTTCCATGCAATTAGCTGTTACTGAAGTATCCTTTTTTTTTTTCTGTAGATTATTCTAATTCAATTCATAATTCCTTTTTTTCCTGGCTGCAGCTAACTGATACCATCTAATAGATGACCCTGTGGAAATAATAGTGAATTTTCCTGCAGGATTCAGACAGCTGCTAACAGAAGCTTGTGAAAGAGGATTCTTCTATTTGTGAAGGGACTTGTCGCACACTGTCTGTTTAAACAGAGTAAGATTGGTTTCATTTGCACTGGAAAATTATAATTTTAATGTATAAATAGCCCGAACATTCTGCAGCTTGCAGAAATTACTTGAATATTACTTGCTTCTCTAGTCAATGAGAAATAGATTCTTCGGCAGCAAATAGAAAATTAGGTCAAATGCAAAGGAAACAGAATTTAATAAGAACACATTATTTTGAATAATATACATATGTACCTTTTTAAACTGTAACTGCCTGACAGATCAGTTTCTATGTTTGTAAATTAAAAGATAATGTTACATTAAAAGAGTTAAAAGAATAACTTTATTTTAAACCCCAAATGTATTTTGCAAACTGACATATTGCATTTATTACTTTTCATGCCAATATACAGACATTCTCTTGTAAAAGTAAACCCAAATGAAAAACTCCCATACACATTTTTTTTTCCATTTTTTTACTAAAACAAGTGTGGGAGGCATCTTGGGCCTGATTCCTCCCTCTGCCTCCCACCCATTATTGTAATAAAACATATAGGGTTTACACTGCAATTTTTAAGCTGTCCCTTTGTCTTTTGTATTCACAAATAAGCGAAAATATGTACAGAATGAAAAAACCCCATATTTTTCAAGAAACTATGAATTAAAAAGAAGAAAAAAAAAATTAAATGGGCAATTTGGAGCACCCGAAGGAAAGGGATTGTCAGTCTGAAGAGAAATTGCTATTTCAAGAAAAGCTGGCATAACCTTTTCCCATTCTTGGAGTTGTTGGCATTTCCTTTCAATGTATAATAAAGGAAAATAAGTCACTTCTGTATTTTCAGATGCTTTGATTTCCTGTTCCTGTGTCTTCATATACATCTAGGAAAGAACATATATATACATATATGTAATATTTGTCCACAATGCTGCCTTTCTTTTCTTTAAAAACACTGTTGCAAACATATAAACAAACCAGCAGTTCTAAACACAAAAGTAAAACAGTTATTCAGTCTGAATGACAGCTCCGGGGGCATATTTGTAACACACTGATATTTGACTGAATTTTTAGCATGCACAAAATATCTAGTTTTGAAAAGATAAGACAGGTCTGAGCCATAAAGAATATAATGGCTAATATAGCATGCTGCATTGCTGCTTTTTCAGTACAGATATTTCAAGTTGCTCATACTTATCAACAATAATGTACTGGAGCACCTGCTACAGGGTAGTAGTAACGGTAGGCTGAGTCAGTATATTCCACAGTACAAACCCCATGCTGAAATGCCTGGCAAGGGTTTGCATCCTCATTGCTCTTCAGCAGTTGGCAGAGAAGAAATTTGTGAAATGGTTAATGCGTGATCTGAGAGAAATAGAGTGTATGAGAGAAGAGGGAGATGATGTAAATTTTTCTTCATTTGAAGTGAAAATGAAACCTACGTTACAAACAGTTTCTGCTCGCAGAAGAGTTGTGAGCTGTCAGCGCTTATGTATAAAAGCTGGCTAAACTTCTTGCTCATTAGCTTTTGCAGATATTTTCGCATTTCTTTCCTATGTGGAAAAGCCTGTTGTCGTTTTCACTGGACAGGATTTCACTGTCACAGGATTTATATTTAGTTAAAAAAATGTCCAAGGGTCATAAACACTCCCCCCCTAAAAATGGCTTAAAAGAGAGTCTTTAATGAAATAGTTGAGTATGTGACAGTCGTGTAACACCCTGTGACTGTGGAGCCCAGAGACGGAGCAGAAGAGTTTCGTCAAAAACTGATTTCATGTTTTCCCTTTGATTCTTTGGAGGAGCAGGAGAGGCAAATCTGCAAAAGACTGTTGTGAACAGTGACTAATATCACCGTGTGAATGTAAAAGTGCAAAGCCAGCTATCATCTCAGCTCATTTTTGACTACAGTTAGGTTATGAGTCTGTCAGTCCAAACCCAAGAGAGTTTAAGATTTTAATTAGTTTCCAGCAGTATTCTTACTTTTTAAGAGCTGGGGCACATCTAAAATTTTGTAATTATTTAGAGCATTAGAGGCATATGTGCATGTGTGGATGAATGGATAAAAAGGCTGATAAAAGCATAAGGAAAAGTGGAAGGAAAAGCTATTCCCAGAGTGTTAGGCATCGGCTAGTCCGTGAATTTGCTGGTACTGTCACTGGGATTTCTAATAGCAAGAGAGAGAACATCAGCTAACGCTGTAGAAGTTGGATTCAAAGAGAGAC
Organism: Gavia stellata; assembly: GCF_030936135.1. Classification (NCBI taxonomy): domain Eukaryota; kingdom Metazoa; phylum Chordata; class Aves; order Gaviiformes; family Gaviidae; genus Gavia; species Gavia stellata. The sequence continues at coordinate 26,655,784 of NC_082599.1, forward strand.
TGCAAATCTGAGAATGAAACAGTGTTTTTGACTTATTTTTCTTTGCATGTTAATTTTAATAAGTTTGTGAAATTACAGCAGTTCTGGACAGAACCACCGGGACTAAGAGTAAAATGATCACTTTAGCAACAAACCTGTTTGTGTCCCATAGCGTCCGTTCTTTTGTTTTGCACAAAGAGAAATTCCTGCCGTAAGCAGAGTGTCAGCAAGTTCTGTATCATTTTTCCCATGAACATTACTGATTACTGTACAGATGGCTGCATACCAAGTCTGTGGGATCCATCCATAAGCAATCAATACTTCGCACTACAGGAGTTTGGATTTACTTTCCCAGCTCCGTTCCTTATACTGAATGCTGAAGCATCCTGCTGCAAGTACCAGTATCAACTTAGGCGTCCTTATTTATTTACCACTCAGAGGAAAATGATATTTCTAATCTGAGTAGTTTAACCATTATGATGTTTAGAGGATTTTATTTGTGAAAATTTTGTTCCTACATTTCTTTTCTAAAATCTTGATGTATGAAAAGAGCAGCAAAATGAGTTTATACAAATGAGTCCTTTACAACTACAGAATATATTTTATGAAGTTTGAGTTGAAATCTGAACTGTCACAAAGTTCAAGTTACCTTTACTTTGAATTTATTCGTTTTTTAGAAGGGTCACTTATCAGTGAGAAAGTTAAGGAAGACATGTAGGAGGAAGAATAAGAAAAGATGCACTTTATGAATACTATTTTTTTACATCTGGTTTAAAAAATCATCTTAAGGTTCAAAGTGAGTAACTCCAAGCAGAACAAAAATGTCATTAGTAATTCATTATTGCTTTCTCACTGATCAGCTTGCTTTGACAAGCATGGCTGCATGTTTGCTTACATAATTTGGGCACACAGTTGAAGATGTAACCTGCACAAAATCTGTAATAGTGTAAGTACTGAATGCTAATACAGTCACATAAACATTGTGATTACTCAGCCAACTGGTTAGTATATTGGTAAGAGTGTGTATTTTCCTTTTCAACTGTAAAAGAAATAGAACATATCATAAACCCATGGAAAATGTGATACAATAGGCTCATTACCAAATAAGGTCTTGTGTGTTGTTCTTAATTTGTAAGAAAGACTGTCGATATTCACAACAGATTTATGGCAGCTACACTGCCATTACAGAAACTTTACAGTGTATTCACTCTTCTTATGCCAAGAAGTGCTATGAAGTAGGTGATTTGAACAAAACCAGGACTACCAGACAACTAACTGCATAAGCATGCTGTGGTCTTTCTGGCATTTAACTCAGTAAAAGTGTTTCTGTGGAGTTCCCAGTACTGCAGAACAAGAATTCTTTTGCTCTAAATCATTAGTTAAGATATAAATTAAGATATTGCTTACTCAGGTAACTAGGCATTGTTCGTTAATATTTCAGTGACCATTTTAACAACCACTTGTTATCAATCCGCTGACCAGTTTCAATATTGCAAGGAAAAACCCCCTAACTCTACTTGGCACACAGCTGGCAGGTCTGGAAGCCTGCCAATTAAACTGCTTTGATTGCAGATTTAACCTGCTCAGGGGGAAGTGCTGATGTCTCAGTGCTGTGAAACTATAGCCACCCTCTTAAAACATTTGGGAATTTTCATTTGAAATTGTGTTTGAAGATCTTAGCTTTTTTTTTCACACTTAGACAAAACTGGCATGATGAAACCACAGACAGGAGTCTTGAGGAAAAGTGAGGGATTGGATAGGAAATGCTGGAGGAACTGATGCAGCTTACACCTGTTTTCCTTCCTTACCCCTCTCGCTGGAATCAAACACCAGCTACCAAAATGTAAATTGTTCTGGATGCAAAAGTATTTGTCTTTGAGCTACCACATGAGCGCACGCAGGCTTTAACTTACTGTTGATGGTCTTGTTGTGTCTGCTCAGGAATATGCTGAATAACTTCATAAACTGTACTAAGCATATCCTGGCCTGGGACAAAGTCAGAGCCGGGAATAGATTGACTTGAAACCTAAAAGTAGCAAAGAGTATTTCTACTGTAAGTACAAATGGGAAAAGGTTCAACAGAAATTACACTGACAATGTAGCTTCTCATTTTTTTAACTTTTCCCTATCAATGGTTTGCGTGTGGATTTAACAGTTCATCTCTATTAGTTTACATTTAATTTTGAATAAGTTTTCAACACATTTATGGTAAGGCAAACAATAGTTTTAAATTCAGTTAGGATCTTAGAAGATTTAGGGTGCAGCTCTTGCATTTAATATAGCAAGTATTTTATGTTAGTGTACCACAAGTCAAGGAAGGAACATTTAATAAAGAGAGAAGCAGGAGAATAGATAGTAAGAAAGCAGAAAAAATTCAGGGAAAGGGTTCAGCATGAAACTCCCACCAGCACATCAAAGAGAGGGAACTGCAAGGAATTTCCATAAATGAAGTAATAATGAAATTGTTCAATATGTTAAGTATAAAATCTGCTCTTACACCAACACAACACCTAGACTCCCTATCCATAAGGAAATCTCAGTCTTTCTGCCTATACCCAACCTCCAGTTCTTCATTATCTCCACTTTCTTATTTTTCCCGTTTTCTGCTAACTAACTAAAATGAATCTGCGGATCAAATGCTGACTTCATCTGCAATGCCATAAATCTGAGTAACTGAACATAAACCAGTGGGGTTTCTCCTGTTTCTTGAAATCTTACTGGAAATTAGAATAGATTTCATTGCTTGTACACCCATTCTGTTGTCCTTGTCACCTCTCTCTCCCTCCTGACCTACTAAGGCCCCGATTCTGCAAGAATGTGGCTTTGTGATATGATCAGCCTAGGGGATATCACAGTGTGCCTAAGGCTGGGATGATTTAGAGCCTGATCTCCATACTTAATAAGCCTCCTACGGTCACAGACTTTCACAGATACAGTTCAGCTCCTCTGTTTTCTAAAAGCCTTTTATCTCTGCTGCTGTAAAAATCTGGTCTTTCCACTAACCTTTACGATAGCATTCTAGCCCTAGAAATGTCTATTTCAATCATCTAACCCCACCAGAGAAAAGGGTTTATTAATCTATGACTGTTTTTTGCTAATACACCATGTATTATGAGAACTAATCACACTAACAAAATAGGTGTGACTGTTGATGTGGCCCTTTGTGATCATGTTTTAAGACCTCTCCCTTACCTGACCATATTGATGCTCTCCAAAGGTACAATATTGTATTGCCAGAAATTTTCCCTAGCAAAGGGAAAGTGCTTTGTCTACTTCCTCTCGGTTTAAGTCTGTTGTCCCTAAATTTTGTGGCCCTATTTCTCATTTTTTCTTTGTCCTTTTACACCACATCAGAATGATCTCCAACTGCTATACAGTAATGCCGGCAAAGTGACAAAGCAGAGAAGTAGCATATGTAGTAGGATTTTTTTCTGCTAGCAAAATTCCTGTGCTTAAGTCCTCCCCCGCAATACATGAAGCTAGCAAACTAATTCTTGTGACATATAGCTGAGATTTAGTTTGCATATTTTTACAATGAAAACTTTAAATACCCCCGCCGAGGCTTTTCTGCACTGCCGAAGTTGTACGTTGCATGAGCAGCAGTATCAGGGCCAATGGAGAAAGTGGCATCACAATAGTTAATTTGCTTGTCTGACACAAGTGGTTCAGTGCTACCCATCCACGCAACACTAATATTCTTTTAATATAGGGTAGCTGAACTGAGACTGTTGTCTTTAGAGCTTGGTATGTTCCTTACCGCACCATGTTGATACAAGTACTGGACTAGTAACACAGAAAAGAAAGAGTAAGTACCAGGTAAACAATAGCCATGAATATGGTGTCATATAGACATCTGTAAAAAGCAACAGAAGTAAACTGACAGAAGGATTCTAGTACAGATATTTAGTACATCTTAAGAAATAGAAAAGAAACTATTGGTTTATGATGTAAAATCACATACCCTAGAACCAGTAGCAAGATCAGGAATAGTGACAAATTCATATATCCCAAAATCATCCAAAGCACTTTCATGTCCTAAAGTTAGAACAAACAAACACGAAAAAAGGTATCGAGATCTAATATGACCCTGGAAAATAATGACTGGCAAAGTAATTTGGCCTAATTTTAAAAACATCTGTATATTGCTTGTTTGATCTGCTTTAAATCACTTCCCTGCCAAGCTCCTAAGCTGGTGTGGGGCAAGGCAGGGCAGCTGCACAGCGGGTGTGCACAGTGCTTGGCTATCTCCAACACCTGGACCAAGTGAGGAGCCTCTTGCTAACCTCAGTAACCATTCTGGTAGAGCCAATGGGACTCTCTTTGCTGGAAGGCTAAGCAGACCGATTTACTTTCATTTCTCATAGAAAAGAGGCCCAGTCCATAAGCTCAGCACATCTACACTGTAGTGAGGCAGTACCACCTGAATCCTTTATAATGCTGAGAATAAAAAAGGGAACATGATACCAATAGGTGCCACATTATTAAACCAGTTGACAGATTGTATCTGGGGCTTCAGATACAACTTGTAATTAGGGTGGGAGTCTCTTTCTCTACCCTCCCACTGTCCAGGAGATCTGAGACTCTTGGGCATCACTCCACAGCAAAGGCTGCAGCACTGAAGACAGTGCTGAGATTCTCTCCTCTGATACCACTTGCTGGGCTGAAGGATGCTCTGTGCTCAGGGGAATTTCTTACCTTCCTAAGCTTCATATACTTCTCTATCCTCTCGCATGTAGCAGCTTATGGCCTGCTCTGATGCTTTGGTAGAAAGGGATGGGAACAAAAGTGCTACCCTTCCAAAGGATGGCCGGTCTCCAGCCTCTCCTGCCCAGGATGATGGGGGAAGGATTGTGGAGGGAAGAGGCAGTGACAAAAACACACTGGGTCCTGATGACACAGAGGAAGGTAGTACAGAATGTGGTAGAGGCTAAAATATTTATACTGTAATGTCATATTAACATCTCACAGTTTTGGTACTGACTGATGCCGTGAACATTTAGAATTGTGATGCTCCCATAATAACACTAATTTATTTTATATTGGTGAGAACAGCAGAATACAGGTGATTCTAACAGAGATTAACAGCTAGAATTCAAGCCAACAGGTACATAATGCTGTGAACTACAGGCATGAGCTAAACCCATGCTGGCCTGTTGTCATTTTGCTTTTATCTTAAGTAAGCTAACAAAGAGGTAGGTGTGCAACCCAAGTTAAAAACACACTTCCCTTCCTTTCCTTCTTTCTTTTTGTATGTGGAGATGGTAAATTTTTGCAGGAATGGATTTTGACCGTATGCTCACACTTCTTTCATTAGCATTACCTGAAAATGTCTGTGCCTTCCTGTAATCAGCCTCTGGCCTAGAAAACATAAACATGTTTTTCAGTTTGATGTCATAAGCCAAGGAAAGAAAATTAATACGATAAAATGCAATTCTCTTGGTGGAAGAGACTTCAAGACCTACGAATGATTTCTTTTTGTACCTGCTCTGCAGCTTCTGTTGTATCACTGAAAAGAAAAAAAAAGAAAAATAATTCTTTTTGCTCTAATGGTCCACAAAAAGAGCTGCAGTGTGCTTAACTTTTACATACCTTTATGTGGCTGATATCTTTTCCATATGAATAAAAAGGTCATAGCTAGGATCAAAAATAATGAAATTCCCGTTATTACTGCAAGAGATGACAAAGATTTTCCTTTCTGGGCCAGCTTTTCCAATCCTGTGACAAAGAAGATGAATACTGTATTTAGTGTCTTGTTCTGTATTACAAAATTTGGATTCTTGTGAATCAGTAATATTTTTTTTTCCCCACAAATCTCCTGAACTGGAAAAGCAATGATATGCATATCAGAAATGAGTCCAGAACAGATTGGCACCTAGAGCTAAATGAAGGTCAGTAAACATAATCCATGAATTACGGCATCACAAAAAGTAGATGAATATTCTAATTTTAGGCACAGAGACACCGAACTACCAAGAAATTAGGTGACAATTAGGTGAGCAGTTTGTGCTAGATGGGAGGGAAATCCTCCTAGCTGTAGGAGCTGTAGAGTAGGAGTTGTATTTTTTTCTAAAGATTTTCAGATCACTGTCAGTCTTGTTGTTTCTCAAATCCCATCAGAAGCCAATAAATTATGTTTGTTTGTATTCATATCTAAATATAACCAAAGTATTTCTTTCTTTTGCTCAGATCTTTTGCTGAGATATGCATTAGCAGCAGTTTTCCAGCAGGATTTACTGATAAAACACAAATACAATATGTATTTAATTACATACACAAAACCATGTTGAAAACATTTGCATAAAATTTGCAAAGACAAGAATGTGAAAATTAGGAAATACCAGACATAGTTGCTTGTGCACCCTTAATTTCCTCCTTTTGCCCTGAATCGAGCAGAATTCATGTCACAGAAGGCCATGTCACAATCCATACAGGTAAATTAATACTGCATATTTGTTAGTGCCAGCTTTACGAGTACAATTCAAATCCGTATTATTTAGCTGGATGTGTTTCCAGCACATCTATGAACTCCTGTGCAGACAGACAGTGTTACTTACACCTACTTACACCTCCATGTAATTCACTGGCATTGTGCTGGCTATGTGTGCAGTGGTTATCACAAAGATTACATATGTGGATTTCAAACCAGATGAATCATGAAGATATGGGAAAATAAATCACTGCAATTTCACCAAATTTCTTTCATACTCCTTCAATGTACTGCTTTCCTCAGAAAAAAACCCCAAATGCTGGAGAATCAGCTGAGTCCTTAAAAGTGTTCTTTCAAATGAATAATTTCAAATTTAGACTCAATAAATCTTATCTCCACAGGCATACCAGTGCAGAAAACAAAGACGTGCTCTTTAGGTGCATTTAACACACTCAAGTCGACTCAACATGAGAACTGAGCAATGACTTGTGTACATAATGAGATATATCCTCTTATTTTAAAATCTAATTAGTCTTGGCTAAAACTGGGTAACAGCTTAGTGCAATGATTGATATAATTGTAACTTACTGATATATTTGTTTTCTTGATAATCTTTAGCATTAATTAGGTATCTGTTTATAGCACCATATAGGTGAGTTTCAGTCCCTTAGGTGGGGAAGTTGTGTAAGGTCTTCTGGAACATTAAAGGTCCTGTTGCTGCTGAAAACGGGGTTGCCAGTATTTTGAGAGGCACAGTCCAGGCTCTGTAGCTAGGATTATGGGGACAGGGAGAAGGGACATGGAATAAAATTCATAGTCTTTTCTTAGTATGTTTAATCAGTTCCAACCAGAATTTAGCCTGAGCAGGGTCTCTGAGGTTTAGCCTCGTGTGTGATTTCATACTTCTTAGAGTCAATCAGTTCAGCACTGCAAAGTGTAGGCTCGACATCTGGATTTAGTGCTATATGAATAAATACTCATCAAGAAGAAAATTACTAGGGAGAGGGAAACTGATATTTTTAAATTTTTCAATTCACAGGATAAAATGTTTTCAAAAGGTTTATTTAGGCAAAATATTTGTAATTAGGAAATGCATGTTTTTAAGTGCAACTAAACATGAAGCTGTGGTTTTCCCTTCTTTTCAGCATTTGAAAGGAAATCTCAGCTGAATTTCTTAACACTTGTTGATGAATATACACATATATATCATAGCTTGCATGAATTTCCTGGAGAAATGTCATGTTTATTTCTACTGATACATAGCTCTGATTACATTTTGTTTTGCCACTAACCACAATGTTTAGTTTTAAAGTGCAGTATTCTCATTGTAAAATTGCAACTCATCTTCCTTCCAGCATACTCAGAGACATGGATTTCTGATGAATCCATAAGTCAGCCTGAACGATGGACATCTGCTCTCCTTGTTTACCTGACTAACAAATGGCTGAGCTCTTTGTTCTACACAAGCGAAACTGCTTTGATAAATTTTCTAAAAGGAAATCTATTCTATCTTGTTGAACATTAATAGCATACATTCCTTATCTGAAAATACTTGTGTTGATCTGTATTAATAAGAGATATCAGACTTCCTCAATATCTTGTTCTCCTCTGTACGCTTCTGGAGTTTTGCTGCAAAACTGCTTTGTTGCTGTTTAATGCAATCTGATACAGGAACTGAGGTTATAATGTATGAGAAATAAAGGTGTGCATTCAGCAGAACCTAGCAGTCAATCCATAATTTCATAAACATGACAGTGAAGTAATTTTTACGAACAGATTGTAATAAAACCATTCATCATCACAGCTTGCATTATTATCATACGCTAAATTAAGGTTCTTATAATACCTAACCACACTGGAAAAATATTAAAGACCTTCATTGCTGTGAGTCTGTGCCTGGTTATTTTAGTCAGTGATGTATGCTTGAAACTACCCCACGTACTGGTCACCTGGTGGCCCCAGGGCTCACAGCTCCTAAAAGCTTTGGGACAGTGAATCCTGGACAAAATCTGCCCTTGGGAGGAAAGGCCCACCTTGCATTCGGCAAATTTCTGCATCATTCTCTCCATTCATCTTTATCATTTTTAAAGGCAACAAGTAAGAAACAGAGTAAGAGACATATAATTCTGCCATGTTACTTGGTCATGATAAGGTTTGCCTACCGAGGAAGTTTTTCTACCCAAGGGACAAAGTTCCAAATGGCCAAATATATTTTAGCGTCAAACTCCCACAAAACTTCAGCATCTTAGCGGGTCTTGTTCCAAGCCGTGTCACACTGCAAGTAAAACCCGGATCCCACTGAATGGCTAAAATCCCCTTTACTACATTGTTAGCAAGACCTCACTTCTGATACATATTCTCTCTCTAAGAATAATTTCCTTTTTCTGGAGTTGACACTCTGCTCAGACGTTACAGTTACAGCAATGAATTAACGTTCTTACCTACAGAAGTAACGACAACTGTGAAGCGAGTTTCATCTCGTTTTCCAGTCACGTTGTTGAAAGCACGGCACATGTAATCTATTGTCTTCTGGGCCACCTTATCAGATACAACTTCCAGATGGGGTCCATATTTGATTACCTGAGTGGTATTGTCAGCCCTTTGAATCCACGAATAAGTATTTGGTGGATTTGAGTCTGCTGAGCAATCAAACAGTATAACTTCCCCCATGTCAACTGTAAACACCGCCCCTATATTCAGACCTTTATCTGATTTAACTCTAAGTCCATAAGGTCCATCTGCATTGAAAAAAAAGAAAACACAGTGGAAAAATTAAAATCAAAGTATATCATTAAACTTTAAATAGAAGCATATCTCTAAACTTAGAATTTTTAAGTTAGACTAACCTTTAGAATGGCTGGCATTGGATTAAATCATTTCAATTAAAAGGCTTTCAGTTCAATAACTTGATCTGTAGGTTTATCTCAGACTACAACCACTTAATACTGATCTAATTGCTGTTTAGGGAAAAAGCACAGATCTATGCATTGTTCTGTATGATGAAAAAAATGAAAACTGAAAACAGTTGGAAAAGATGTGCAGTAAAGAGGCAGGTTTCTTTCAGGGGCATATTTGACCCTTTCTACTGAAATACCAAACTTATTGGCATAAGTAATTTCTCTGCACATTTAAAAGTGAACAAATTAGCCTTGAAATATATAAACATTCACTGCAATACTTTGCAGTATAATAATTATTTGGGGAACTAATCTACAGGTATAATATAGAGTGGGGTGTGCCTTAGATAACTTCATAAAAAGTTTTCCATAAATGACTGCTAAAACAAACTTTAACCTTCCCTCCACTTTAGCAGGCCTCTACTATTTCAACATTTATGTTTCTTTCAAGAGTAAGCCCTTGTGCTGAAAGAAAACTGTGTTTCTGAATATAACTAGAAGAGGCATAGATTGTCCAAGAGTCATGTGTTCATTACTCAGAAAATTGAGCAGCTATGCATTTTTAGGGTAATCTTCATAGGAAAATGGGAAGGGAAACAATATATTTAAATATTATGTTTCCCGTGCTATTTTTAATAGATCATTTCAGATCACAGGCGTTTTATATCTTTACATGTTAAAATCTATTTTTACAGGGATCTATGTATAGAAATTAATGTAGAGAATACAATAATCAAAATGTGCCTTACTAAATTACTTTTTCCAGTCAAAAGAACTAATCATTTTAATGTTGCTAATTCCCTAAGGGCTTACATGCATAATCAAAAATGCACAGACCTAATATTGACAGTAGCCAAAAGAAGAAAAGATGCAGAATGAGCAGGAGACATCTTTTTGTTGGGATCCCTGAAGTTCAGTAAAGCTGCTGACAAGTGCCTCACACAGAATGGCATGGCAAAAAGACAGGTAAGTCAATATTATGCCCATTGTAGACAGTGCAATCAAGTAATATTTCCACCTTCCTAGGGCTGTCTGGAAGCATTAAGAAGTGGCACACTGGCACGTTTCAGACTCTATTTCTCACCAGGAAATTCAGACTGATGTTAGACCTTTCCCTAACGTGCACACTTCTATTTGCCTGTCTTTTTTTAAGAGACTGATTAATTCTTCAAGAACACACAGGCAAACAGCACGCAGCACAAAACAGGCCATTTTGTGTGTGCCTCTGGGTTTTTTTCTCTGTTTGTGAAGGCTTAGACAAGAGAATGTAGACTATCACACCATGACCTCATTTTAGTCCACTTTTAACCACATGTCCATGTTTCACTACATAAACTTGTAAAACTTTTTATTATTTTCTCTACTTATTTCTTAGTGATAAGCTTTTTGCAGCCTCATTTTAAGGAAGGCCCAACATCATGCATAATGCAATGCACTTGGGAAACGCAATACAGATTCACTTCAGCATGAATTAGCGCTGCTCCCACCTACATGACAGTGGCCACTCTGAAGAATCAAGGCATTTTTTAAACTCTAGGTGCTGGGCTGCTTCTTCACAGGCTCTGCAGTTCCCGAGTCATTTGCTTTACTGTATCCAAGAGCCAGCTGACCCTGTAATGAGCATTTCTGGGAACTGCAGACCTATCACCACTACTTTGGCTTGGCTGACCTCACTTGGACTGCACGTTTCTGTGGATGAGGAGCTCTCCCAGAACACCAGCCTCTCATGAGGGCTCACCCTTTATAGGTATTTACTTCCCTTTTTTTCAGATGGGAAAGGAGAAGGACATACTGAACTTTGACTCTTTCATAAATGAAAGTAAACCCCCTCATGCGCTATTTATAGGCAGGAACACACTTTTTTACTTTTCAGAGCAATTCAGTGGTTTTTCCTATCCTTCTTTCTTGGAAGAATTAGTGCTTATTTTCACTGATAATATAACCTTTGGTATATGTAAACAGAGATAAATGGTAAGAATAGCTGACTGGTCTCTGTGCCCTCCCACTATAATGGGCATTTTGCTACAGTCTGCAAAAGAATCAGAATGAAGTTTTGCTTTTTTATCAGTATCATAACACTGCAGCATAAATAGACAACACTAACATAGCTACACTTGTGTAATGAAAGCTGCAAATTGAACAAAACCATTATAAAACCACTGAAGCACACTGGCTGGGAAAGTATGTTTGAAAAAACAAAGAAAGGTTCTCTTAAAAATAGTCAAATCTTAGCAAGGTCTGAAAAGTGGCATTCCTTTATGAAGTCAACACAATCATCGGGTAACTCTTCTGCTTCATCTGGATCAGTCTTTTGCCTCTGCTGGGAATCGCATGTATCATCGCAATCCCTAAACACTTGGTAGCTGAGGGATACATACAATTTCAGGGATGATTCTGAAAAGCTGGTAATTGACCATTTTCTCTCTAGGATTAAATATATTCTAGCTTTGGGAAGTCCCAAGGAAGGAAATCCCACTTAATCTGTTAAATTCAACGCTGTCACCACAGTACACAGTTTCTGCTGCAGCTGCCATGACAGCAGCTTCTTCCAGTCTTGAAGTAATTTATTTCTGGGTCACACTACTGCAACAGCCAGCCACCCAATCTGGGGTGCATTATCATCACAGGTAATGGAGAAGCGGAATAATACTAATGACGAATGAAGAACAAAACAAACCCTTTTGATCCTCAGTAAAAAACCACAATGACAGCCTTCATGGATCCCTCAGCTCTACTTCTCCTTTCCAGTATCGTTCTCAACAGAAACCTGCCTCTTGTCTCAGTAAAGCCAGTTAACTAAATGACTTGTAAAATAATAAATCACCTGCTCTGAGTAACAATTTACTGTTCTGTGGGAATATTTCCAATTGCTTCCATCACCACGAGACTGTTACAGTTTCCAAGCAGATGGCAGGTATTTACTGTGAGTGACCTTTTTTTTATCACCCCCAGTAACTCCCCCGCAGCAATGACATATGGCACATAGAGATCCCAGGGCCTGTTCTGGATTGTTATTGACAACTGGGAGCTGGGAGACAAACTACCTCTGCAGGCAGAGGTTGGACCGAATTATGTGACTTCGCACAGCTCAGGAAGTAAGACCCCAATAATGTATCCACCAATTTGGATACAGATAGTAGCGCAAGTATTGCAGTCTTTCAGCATTGCACGGTTTTCTCTTCAAATTTTTTTTCAGATTTTAAATTACAGACAAAGCAAACCCTCAGTTCTGATGAAATAAAAAGTACATTCTCAAAATGCAAATGCTTGTAACAGTATTTCCACATGTGGAGAAAAACTGAATCTCAAGATATTTTAGTATATTACTCGATATACTAAATCACTCGAACAGTAAAAGGTTCCAGAATTGTGGACAAGGAAGTAACTTTGAGATTTTAAAGTTCTGCGAAACAATGGGTCAAAAATAGGTTTTCAGTTTAGAACTTGGAAAGATTTTTCAAATTTTCCGGAAAATACATGTAGCTGAGTGAGGGAGAAGGAAGGAAGCAGTACCAGAACCATGACTAAAGGGTACACACCTTGTTGGTGTGAGTGTCCCAGACACCCATCAGTGAGATAAGTGCTCTGGAGCCAATCCTGCGTGCAACAGGTCAGAAACACGAATGCCGAAGGGGCCACAAACGAACAGAGCAGTCCAAAAGGTACCAACAGTGACAGATGTTTTTCTAGCCTGACCTGATTTTATTGCATTGTAAGAAGGCTGTCAGGTTGTGCTGGATACAGCATCCCCAAGTTTTGTGTTTGAAGAGAGAGGTGTATAAGGCCCATTCATAGCTCATTAAAGTGAGAAAAGCAGTAAGAGGCAGCATGTTCGTACACATGCAGCTCTCATTCTTAGCACTTTAAGTACTTAAGTGAGCTGAGTTGACTGTACAAAAGCAGGCATTTAAAAATGTGCTACCTTGAGGAAAAAATATGACTCTTTTTTCCTTAAAGTAATAGTAAGTTAAAAAACCATCAGTGCTGGTTATTTCCTTGTAGAGCATTTTATCACGATTCCTCTGTCTATTGCGAATGGAAGCTCAGTTCACATCTGCCCCGTTTAGGACTCTTTGCAGCAGCTCCTTCATCTTCACCTCTGCATTGCTGTCAATTTTACAAGCTGCACCTAAAGGGTAAGCTCTCATCTAACAACGTCCTTGTCAGTCTTCGCTAATTTAGTCAGTCTTTTTCTCTTCTGCTGCTGCAGTGTAGAGACCTCCACACACACTTCAGATGCAAGCCACTCCCTCATCCGACTCTTCCAAGTTGTAATTAAAAATAAATAAGTAGCAGAATGGGTATCGGAGAAGAAAGGAGGAGGAGGGAAATATGACGTAGTAAGAGGTGTAGGTTCTGAATATGCTGGTAGTGCCATCATGACAAGTCTAGGGCATGGGCTGTCTACCAGCTGCCAGATTACAGAGCCCAGCAAAAGGAAAAGCGAGCACCAGCCCTTGGCTGGAAAGGAATCCAGTTCCAGTCCTTGCACTGTGCCATCCACACTGTGCCACTGGGGAAACTGGTTATATCTGAACAGAGCTGGTGGCAAGGTAGGTCCTGACCTGTCTCAGTTCAGCTCTCCTCTGAGAAGGACAGTTCGACCCCTGAGGATGTGAGGATTAGAGCCTGGCAAGGTCACATACACAGCATGTGCTGCTTGCAAATCTTGGAGGCACTGGGAGCTGACATTACAGGAGGGATAAGGAACAAAATGAGAGTGCCCTTTCTAAGATTTAAAGTTTATTGTTGAATGCTGATTAAGCCAATCTTTTGTTTCCTCCAACTCATTTCATTCATGAACTCAATCTACGTTCACAGTTAGCTTCTCAGGTGCTTTCATTTCCAGTCAAAATATATGGCTACTTTATGGTTTATTCTTCTGACAGTACAGGTCTTTACGCAACTCTTCTTGCTCCCTTGTGCTTCCCACTTGACGTGGAAAGCAGACACTCCTTTCAGCTCTGATTTTACTAAGCCAGCCTGAGTTCTCTGGGTCTCTTCTCCATTCCTTTTTGTTCTGTTTCTTTCCAGTTCGAGATCAGTACTCTGGGATGTGCAGGGACTGCACACAGTATCCTACATGTGGTCTCATCTTCCATGCGCCATTAGTATTCCCCATATTTCCTTGCTAGAAATACTCTGCCAACACACCCTAGAATTACATACGTCTTTCTCATGCCTGAATCACACTGCCAGTTCACAGACATCTTGTGATAGCTCAATCACCCAGTCTCACTGCCTCAGTTATTTCCCAACCAATCTCCATCTTATCAGCAGAAGTTCATGGTTTTTATTTTCTAAAAGTGCATGCCCATTTATTTTTTACTAGCAATTTCATACCAGTTCTAGTACTCTGTCGAAGTCATTCAGTCCTCCCAGTTTAACGTCACAGGTGAACTTCATTGAGATACTCCCAATCTTTATGCTGACGTCATTAATGGAAGTATTAAACAGGACTGGACTCGAAATGATGTTGAGGAAAACCACTAACACCACTCATTCAGCCTGGTACTTCCCGTACTTAGCTTTTTGATACTGTTTGCTGTCTCCATTTTTAACGATATTTTCCTGTATACCCATGTGATTATTTTTTTCCTTTGAGTCACATCTCCAGATCTGAAGATGTCTGTAGTGTAGAATTCTTGAAGTTCATATTTGAATTCTGCAGTTCAGACTCATCTTCACAACTACATAACACTGAGTAACTTTTTATTATACTGTTGTAAGTTAGAGCTGTTACAAACAAGCTCATTTTGAATGCAAGCTCACATATAATGTTGACTCAACTGTTTTCTGCCTGTTTCCATAGTTAGAGGCACTCTTTCCAGCCAGATCATTTATACAAAGGTAATTATGAATATTTCATATACTCACAATATATGGTTGGTGCAATTATCTCACTTTCCATTGCACTGACAGGGTTAGATACCAGACAGCTGTAATTCCCAATGTCTTCTTTTACAACAGGAACAATTAGAAGTGTTGCATTGTGTGATGAAAAGCTGTAATTAGGGCCAGCATGGAGAGGCTTCCCATTTTTCATCCACTGGTAAACTACCCTTGTACCTTTACCCACAGTACATTTTAACGTAATATTCCCTACATACTCCACTGCCCCTGAAGATGGTTCAGTATGTACAACTGGCTTTGTGACAGGAACTGTAAAATAAAGAGATAAGAAGAGTTATAAAAATGACGAGCCAGTACATTACAGTCTTCATTGTCAAGATGATACAAATAGCAGTCATCATCCTCTCCGGAAAGTTTTCAAATTTTATTTATTAAATGTGGTTAAAGGTTGAAAAAAGAAGGCCATATTCTCAGCTGGTGACTGTAAGAATTGTTCTAGTACTCAAACAAAACTAGACTGTTTATATTACTGGTAATAGGACAAAGGCTGCAGTCAGGTATACCTTGGCCTACAGCTCCTGCCTCATAAGCAGATCCCTGTGGCCACAGAAATGAAAAGAGTGTAAAGCGTGACATCGCCCACAGCGTGCGACTTCCTCAGTATGGCTGCCTGCCTGTCAGCCTGCTTGCTGACACCGGGCATTGCTGAAATACGCTGTCAATCTGATCGTGAGGATGGCCGCAAACTGGGATGAGTATGGCAGTTAAATGGCAGCTACAACTTTGCCATGCCAATATGCCATTAATTTCATTATTTCAAGCCCAACAGTTACAGGACTCCCTCCAGATAATCCATAAATTACAGTAGCCTCTTGCCATTCTTTTAGATCATTCTTTTCTATTTCCCTTTTATTTCTATCCCCACCATAAGGAGCAGAGTAAAAAGAGGGAACTTCAGTATTTTAGCAATTCAGATCTGGGCTTCTTTTACAGACACAAGGTCACCGGCAAAACTCAATGACTCCTCTTCGATAGTGACAGAAGGTAAAAGACATGGTAGGCCCAAGTAGAGAGCTCATCTAACAAAACAGAGAGTCAAGAGGCAGTCAGCTCTTCTCTGTCTGACTGGCTGTACAGCATAGGGAATGTGAACAACAAATAAATCTTCCGATAAAAAATCTGGAGACAGTGGAATAAGACACTGCAATAAGATTCTACAGGTGGGGTCAAATTTTGCCCCCTCAAATCCCACTGTGGTCTTTCCTTTTTTAGGGACACCTTGCCACAGTCCTCTAGCTTGCAGGCAGAATAAAATCCTGAGTTGGCAGATGGTTGCAGATTCCCTTGGGGAAGAGTTTTTCAGGGAAAAAGACCATCTGAAAGTTAATACATCCTCATGACTGACAGCACAGCAGAGCCTTATGAAACATCATTTCTTAGAAGTTTGTCTAATTTAATATTAATTATTGGTTTCTATACTCCTTCAATTTTTTACTTATGATCCTGAAACATTAGTCAATATATTAATTTTGTTTAAAGACAACATATTGCAGCATTCCCTCCAGCAGCAGTAGAAGATAACATGACTTAGTTGTTAGTATTTATTCATGAATAAATGGATTAAATTATATATTATTGTAACTGGATATGAAGAACCAGTACTTCAAAACTATTGCAATTTTCTTTTCAAAATGAAGATACTATATTTTACTAACTTACCATCAACAGCTACTTGAATCTTTTGACTGGCAGCTATTGTCCCATTTCCACGGACATTGACTTTTACAATATAATTGCCCTCATCACTGATATGCAATGGATTGATCATCAAAGATGCATTCGGCGGTATGAGGGTAAACTTGTGCTGGTATTCCAAGTCTGGAACTACAGTTTGATTTACAGAGCCAAGCAAGTATTTTGGATTATTTTGAGGCCTCTCAAAAAGCCAAATTATCTGGATTTCAGAAGCTGTAGCGTTGAAATTGTAGTCTACAGTAAGATGGAGTGGTTGCCCTTCAATACCATGGATGGTATGAGACGGTACTGTCAACTTTAAGGCAGAACAAATACCTGCATAAAAACGGAAGAACAAACAAATAAACAAACCCAAAACACAAATGGAAACCCTGGAAAACTCAAATGAGAAATTCTCACAGAGAAAAAACTCTCAAGGTTAAAGCTTAAACTTTTTTGTATGGTTATAACTCAGATTTCAAGTAAGAAAGGGGCAAAAACTTATTGACCCTGGTGAAGCTGAATCTAGCTATAGAGCTCCAGCTTTAAAATATATGAGAAGCCAAAGGAAGGATATTTGCAATTTCTGGGCAGAGGATATTTTATTGTTGAAAGTTTGACGAAAATGGAAAACGTGCATTTACCTAAATGTTGAAAATATTTTCCTTTTAAAAAATTCCCAATTTCTAGGTCTTATACTGTCTCACAGTCTTGGATTGCAAACTCAATTTTTAGGATTTTTTTTTCTGGGTTGGTTTAGCTAGAGAGAAATTTCTTAGTGTTACTTTGCCAGTTATACTGAGAAACTGACTGAAAATCAAACAAGTAGCACTTCTTTGAATTTGTCGGATTAAAATTATGTATAGTTATTATTGCTGACTGCTCTGTACATGTAAGACTAAATTCCAGAAACATTACTAAGCTTGCAAAAGTCAAGTATTCCAATTTTAGGAAAGATCCGAATTAAGGTTTGCTGCTGGTATGCACAAAAGCAAAATTTTCAGCCACATGATTAATCCTGTTCTCCAAGAATCCTGCCTCCATTAGGGTGCAAAAAGGCCACTCTTCAGTTAATCATCGGCTTTGCCATATATTATTTTTGAATCATTTTTCTTTGTGTTGGCCTGAGACAGATTTATAGAACTTTATTAAAAACTTTACTCTTAGGACTGAGTGATCGATTTCCATGTGAACTTTTCCACAGCACTTGCAAGTACAGCAATGGTGTAAAGTGTCGACGTTAATGAATTGATTTCACAACACCATTATAATGGATATGACTTTACAGATGAGGAATTTAAGCACAGAGAAAATTAATAGCAAAAATACCCACTCATTTTGGATGATCAATTTGAACTGTTAAGGACTTGATTTTTCAAAATACATATAAACAGATTTTAGTATGTTCAAGATGCAACTCCTATTGACTTCAGTTGCAGGTTTGATTGCTCAGCTTTGAGTGCTCAATATTGCTGAAAAGCACACTGCAAGTGCTAAGTCAAAACCCTAGGAAAAAAGCAACCCCCTATTAGGAAGAACATGTGAAAAACGTGATTTAAGTAATCTGTCTACCACTGTATAAGAGCACACTGGAAACTAAGAGAGAGAATGCGCTGCTCAGGGCAACATGCAATGCTTTCACCATGCACCATCTATTCTTTTCCTGCTACTGAACATCTTCGGTTGAACCAGATGATCCCTGAGGTCCCTTCCAACCTGGTATTCTATGATTCTGTGATTCCTGACACGCTTTCCAATACCTGTAGCAAAAAAGTAATCCCCAGCTGAAGTACATATACCCTGGAAAGTTGGGGCAGAGGGAGCTATGTGTGAAAAATATGTGACTGTGCTATTAAAGATTAATATAAGCACTGATAACTTTGTTTCTTAAATTTCCTACCTTCATAGCATATGTCTTTATGGCAAAAAGAAATTGTTAAAGGTTCATTTGTGTCTAATTTCCTAGGTTATATAGCAGGAAAAGATAAAAACACCAATTCAGTAGCATAATATGGTATCTGTATATGTCTTTTGGGTTAGAATCTTCAAATTTCACTGCACAGCTGTTTGCCACTTGAGCTAATCGCAAAGAAAATTGTCGCTGGGGATCAGTGTAGGGACACAAAAAGGGGGTGAGGGTAACAGATGCACCATGGCAATATGTAATGCCAGTAACTAATGTTAGAGGTACTGTGGAAGGGCACGAAAAGTTGCAGAGCAGAAATGGTGTGGGAGGGGACTAGCTTGTGGGTAGCCAGCAATGTTGTCCTCGCTGCTGAAGGCACCCACAAAACCATCTGTGAGATACTAACTGTATGTCAGGAAAACCCCCGATTGCTAGGAAATCTCTGGTCGTATTCTGTCTATTCAGGAACGAGTGAGTTTTATAGTCAATACAAAGCCAGCCACAAAGTCTACCCAAAAAAAGTAATTTTATGGCTGGCTTCACTTTTCATAAAGCTGAGCAATACTATACTCAACTAGAGAAGACAGCTCACAGCATTTCTGAGGGTATGGCAGGGAAACCAAAGGAAAATGTGGCAGGACACTATAGGGGTCATGTGTATAAAGACAGTGAAATCCTTTGACAGACTGGCAAACCCACCTTCTCAGGGGCTAAAGAGGAAGCGGGCAGAAGACTTCAGGTTGCATGGACATTGATGTGGAAAGGTCGGTTGGGGATCAGCTGAGATAGGAGGAGAATGGGACAAAAAAGGAGGACGAGTGTAGAAAAAATCTGGAGAAGCTTAAGTGGAGGATACACAGGACAGAGATGTTTACATGCTTAACTTTTTCTAGATCAAACACCTGAAATGGCTGAAGCACATCAAATGGAAGCCTCCTCCACTACCCTTTTAATAATACTTGTGGCCTGTTGTTCTTGCACTGTTTTCTAACACTGCACAACTCTTAGTGACTTGCTCGACTCCGGCTAATGGGAGGTTAGTTCTGTTGGTTGTTGTAACATTTCTGAGAGGAAAATTCTCTCCCTGTGAACCTTACAATACAAATCAGATTTAAACTGCTGTTGCCATTTGAAAAAGAGAAAAAGAACGTAATTCCTCCGTAAATATTTAAAGCTGGAAATATATTTCATATAACCCATTGAATACATTTCAATTTTTAAATCTCCTTGAATGAAGTCAAAAACATCTGTCAAACACTGGGACATCTGTAAATGATCAATTAAAAGATCTGTCCATATCCTTCGTCATTCTTTAGGCATGACATTGCTCAATTTTTGAGTTTATTTTGCTCTTGGTAACAGATTATGTTGTAGGACAAGAAGCCAGTAACAGCTGCAGTGTAATCAAAAAATATGCATAATAAATAATATTTCTCACAGATCTGTTTGTGCAGAAAATTAGCAAAAACCAAGCAGGTCTAGTGAGCACTAGCATTAACTGGGACCACCTGTGTAGAAGGTGCCACCATAATACAGTAAGATAAAGAGAATTGTGGCTGGAAAACTTAATTAATTCTTAGTTAAAAAATGTGGGAATAGAAACTGTAAATTAACTTTGTTCCACTTGATTCATGGGGAAAAGTGGCTCAATGTAACAGGTTGGAAAGGAAAGACATTTTGATTTGCAGTTAAGGAAATTCTTTTAGCAAAGGCCAGAGGTAGTGAGGGCAGAAACCATGCTTTCCCCGGTGTCTGTTCAGGAGTGACTTTGGGCGACTGCAATTTTTGCTGCTCCCTCCGAGTCTGCTGGGGTGATTTCATGGAGTGCCACCAGCATGCTGGAGCTCCTCCATGGCCGGTGGGCAAGGAGCTGGGCAGGCTGAGGCTCGGAGAGGTTACTAGATAATGGTGCTCTGCCGAAAGGCAAGGGTTTTACAGGAGCAATGCTGGGAGACTTCTGGCTTTAACAGAGATCAGATCTTTCGCAGTCTGAAATATTATTCACTGAAAGGGTTATTCTTCACTGAAAGGGTTATCTTCTTCACCAAAAGGGTTATCAAGCACTGGAACTGGCTGCCCAGGGAAGTGGTTGAGCCACCCTCCCTGGAGGTATTTAAAAGACGTGTGGATGAGGTGCTTAGGGACATGGTTTAGTGGTGAACTTGGCAGTGTTAGGTTTACGGTTGGACTGGGTGATCTTGAGGGTCTTTTCCAACCTAAATGGTTCTAGGATTCTATTGTATTAGACTAATTTTGATTTGTAATTAAAACTGAAGACTGTTATGACTAATCCTTGAATTAATGTTAACAGTGAAATCAAGCCAACATGCCAAAGTCTTACTTCATTCTCATTGGGCACAAATTCTATATAATTTAACCCTATCTCTATAGCTTTCTAAATATAACACATAGTTTTCCAAGACAATGGAATTCCAAAAACTAGTTTTTGTATCATGACCGTAAGGGTTGTACCAAAACGACCTCCATTTGGAGCTCAGTGATCTGTGCTTTGCTTCCATCTCACTTTGCTATCGCCAGTATTAGCAAGCACAACAGAATCATTGTTGACATAAAACAAGGGCTGTAGCTTTAGTTTAAATAAAAAACTATGACATAACTTTTGAGTTTACGGCATAAACTGAAACCTGCTTAGCAAGGTTTTATCATTATCTGAATTTAACATACACATCTCCTTGTCAAAGTGAGTTTGGATTCTCAACTGCTTTTCACCAGAGTGTTCATTTACCTCTTCAGCTCTCCAAAAATCCCAACTTGGTGTAAAATGTCACTAGATCAGTGATAATAGTTTTTACACTTTTTTGCAAATATGTTCATTTATGAAAAAACCCAGATATAATGGACCAGGGAATCTGCAATTCCTATACCCCCATTTATATCAGCAGAGACTCAGTCATACTCTTCCCCAGTTTGAGATTTTGCCCAAGAAGAAGTTCCACTGAGCTTTGTTATTAGACCTAATTTTTGCTTCTGAATTCAATGTCTTTGGTGGGCTTTGTGTCATGTCCCCAATGCACCTGATTCTTGTCATGATATGAAGTACAAGCTGCACATTTCCCATACTAGGAAACACGTATATCTGAGTAAGGGTATATGATGAGACTTCCTGGTGAACAAATGTGTACTCTAAAGCACTCTGCTTGCATATGAGTATCTCTTGTAGAATTTTAATAAAAAACATCCAATAAAGTTGTAATGTAGGTAAAGTGCACATTCACTGTGATTTTTATCAACCAGGGTTTTCATTTTTGAAGAAGAAATCCAATAATCTTAATATAAAATTTTTGACAAAGTATTTAGCTCAAAATCAAGGAAACTAGGAACTGTATATGAAGTTCACAAAAAAGATAAAAGAAAAATTGTCCTTACACATGAATCAGTAGAGGATGCACTACATTTGTAATAGTATATATTCCCTCTGTTGCTATTTACAAAAACAATTAAATACAGAAAAAGTGAACTACAAGAGTTTGTAGAAATATAAGTTTATCTAACATTTGATCACAGGATATTCCTGTCAAAGTGCATAGAACATCTATTTTTTATCAAGTGCATGGAAAACAAATGTATACTTACGAAAACTGCACCCAGATACTAAACAAATGTACTATTAATGGAAAGACATTCTTCAGTTGATTGAAAGCTTAATTTAGTTTTAAAACCAAGTACATTTAAATATTACATATAAATTTTCCCTATTAGCTGTAAAGCATCATAATGAACTGAAAGATAATGCATCAGCAGTGTCTCAACATAATGCATTTTTAAAGAGATGTGTAACAGCTTCTGTATAAACCCTGGTACAGAACCTGTCTGGCCTTACTTGTTAAAAAGAATGCATAATGTATATACTAATTAATAAAACGTGACCATACATATGTAATCAATGCCTATGTTTTATATACAGATTATGTATAGCACTAATTTTTGTCAGTTGCTAAAAGTTTATAGCACCACTCATAAAACAAGGTGACACTATCTGATTAAAAGCTTTTAGGCTACTTTCTTTTAATAAAAACATCTGACAATACAACTGAAATATTTTTAAATTTATGAGTATAAACCCAACCCACATCTCCACAGTGACAATCAAATATAATTCATGCTGTTTCTTACCTACAAGCAGAAAATATATTTTGCACTGTAAGTCCCAAAAGAAGTTGGCTAAAGGGCTCCGTGAAAACATCCTGTCCCACACAAATTCCACCTTCTTCTCAGCGCCAAGCCAGGGCTTGGACCTGCAGCTGCTCGTTTATTTGCTAGGGAAATCAGCAATGAGTTAACAGGCCCTATCCTGTCCCCTGTCTTATGTGATTTGAATATGTGTATACAAAGAACAAAGGGAGCGGAGCACCTGTTAGATGAGCACCCATCTTCATTGCCTGTGACTATTGTAACCCTTCGCCTGCAGTCACAGCAAATATGACATAGAATGTAATAAAAGGGGCGCAAAATACAAAGTATGTTCAATTAATAAAAATAAGTGAACACACCCAATATACAGGTTATATAGGTATTAACATCCTTTAGTTACAGTTTCATAAAAAATACCGTGCTGCTAGATGGTTCTGCTTATTTCAAAATACTATTCAGAAGATTCTTTTTTCGGATCTTTTCCAGTGACAGCCTCTCCTTTTCTGCTACTAAAAATATTAAAAGCAAGAGTGTTGCTTAAATTTTTTTTCTAGCACTTTTGAGCCTGTAACTTTTCTGTATTTTTTTCCTTAACATAAGCATAACTTGGCAATGATTTTGTTCCCTTTCTCTAAACAACATGTAATGTGAAGTGTCTGTCAGGCATCTTGTAACAAAGAATCCTGCGGCTAGAGTGGACAGCTTACTACAGTTGTTCGGTTAGCTGCTGATTACTGTTTATTCTGCATTAACTTACATGGGTTTAATTAATATTAATGTATGATTTGGATTTTGTTCAAGGCTGTCACTCACTGTGCAAATCTAATCAGCAGCAAACCAGGCAACCTCCCACAGTTGCATGTGCAGTAACAATTTGCAACAGCAAATATTTGCATCAACACGGATGGTTTATCCATAGAAAAACACATTAAATTTTTGCTATACAGCACTTAGGCAGACTATTATAGATTAACAAATATTAGACTAGACTGTATCCTGCCTTGTGCAAGAGGGACTGGTAGCAAGGAAGTGCTTCCCCCTCACTGCAAGGGTCCTGCAGGGTGTTAAGCCCCCACCAGAACAGCGGAACACTCAATTTTTACTTAAGGGAGGTGAAAATACCCAGATCCTTCCAGAATTCTTAGCAGGTCTGTATAATCAAATGTAAGAAACAGGAGGGTTATTTCAGGTGAACAAAAATGTAAGTACAGTGGTCCCACCAGAAATAATGGCACCACCTGACATGAGCCAGTAGATGAAGAGGGTGTTTTGCATATTCCCAAAGGCTTCCCGGGTCCACTGCCCCGCCCCACCTGAATGCGGCTCTTTATAACCTGCTTAATCCACTTAACTGTAAGCTAGATATATCAAATTGCAACCTTTTATAAAACCTGAGTTAGAAATTATCTACTTGGTTTCAACACGTAATAAAATATTGGTCACAGGTTCCAATTAATTTCTAACTGAAATGAATGGGAGCTTTCACACTGGGATAAAGTCTGTGTTGGTGTTTTAAATGCCCTACGTGGGCAAAGAAAATCATAACAAAGGACAGATTAGCACAGTTATATTTTTCAAGTGTGTCCCTTATTTCCAGCATTTGGATATGCTCTCGATGTCATTAATATGCTGCAATTTTTTTTACACTGAATAACTTACACAAATAAAGTGGATGCTAAAAAAGTACATTATTTTTACTACAGAATTTTAGCTTGTGCTGGTTGTTAAATGGCATTTAGACTTAATCAATCAAACCTCACTCATTTCTTTTTAATATAAGCAACTACATTAACGCACCTTTATTTGCAGCAATAACATTCTGAATACTTTATTTCTGCAAATTTTAGTTATTTTATTACTAACAAGTAACTTTGCTATGTGCTAAACTTGTTAGAGGTTTTCCACAGAAGTAACTATGGATTATATTCCCAATGGTAGTCAGAAGCCATGAACTCCTGCTAAAGAGTGCAGGGAGGGGACCACTGGTCCCGACGTTCCCTTCGCCACTGTGTCGGTTCAAATGGAGAGCAGCACGACCGCTTTTACCTGTCATACCCTGCAACAAGTTATCAGCCAGCTGGAGGGCCAAATAATAATGGGATTAGGAAACGTGTGCTGAGATGACCTATGTGCAGACTCCAGTAATTCCAAAAGGAAAGACCACCTTTTCTGCAGGTATTACTATGCTGCAGTGGATGTGTTGGTAGCCCTGTTATTGAATGTCATCTCCAGTTAAGCTAAGACTATAAGATAAATTCTTCCTTTTTCTGGACTTATATAAAATAGATTTTAAAAGTTATCAGCTTTTTTTTGTTGTGGAGATCTATACAACCGAAGTACAAAGACATGCAAGACTGTTTCGGTGATGCAAAACTGCATCAAGGCCTGACGCCCTTGTGCATTAACGCCAGAAATAACCCGAGGCAAACAGAAAATGGTCATTATCCAAGTGTATTTTCCATCTCTTCAGACAGAGCCTCGTTTTCCCTTCTCAGACAATTGCCTTCAAAGTCTGAACAAGCAAACCTCAATGTTCGAACAGGCTGTAAACATCCCCCAAACCCCAGAGAAACCCTCGGCCTGCTGGGCCACCAGCGCCAGCCGAGGCGTTCGTGGATATCAACGTGACGAAGAGGCCACGGGAGAGCACGGGCTTTGGTGACGCGAGTTTAGCAGTGCTTCCAAATAGCAAGCTGCCAACCTACGAGCTCCTTCCGCTGCTCCTTCCGGCTGCCAGAGCCGCCCCGGAGCTGCCGTCCCGTGCCCTTCCTCCTCCCCGGCCCAGTTCCGCCTCCCCGGGCGGAGGCGCCTCCCGCAGCCACCGCGGCAGCCGGCTCCCCGCTTCCCGGGAACGGCAGCGGGCCCGTCCCGCGCCTCCTCACGGCGCGCCCAGCCCGCGCCCCGCTCCCCTCCACGGCGCCCCCGCGCCTCGCAGGCAGGGGCCGCTCCAGGGCTGCCGCCGCCAGCCCGGCGCGCCGCGGCGGAAGGAGCCCCTCCCACCCGCTCCCTTCTGGGGTGCCCGCCCTCTCGGCCGTGCTGACGGGGGTTGTAGTTGGGCGCCGCCGCCCGAGGACTACCGGTCCCAGGGAGCAGCGGGCGGGCTCTGTCAGGTGGCGTCCAACATGGCTTCCCCGTGCGCGCCGGGGCCCCAGCCCGCGGCCGTGCGGGGCTGCTGAGCGTTTTCGGGGCGGCGGCGATACCGGTCCCATCATGCAGAAGATCAAGTCGCTGATGGCCCGTCAGGTGAGCGGCTCGGGTCGGGAGGGCAGCGGGGCCCTGCCGCGGGGGTTCCCGGGCTCTCCCCGTGGGTGCCGTGCCTGGACCCGGGGGGGGGCCGGGGCCGGGGCCGGGGCCGGCGTGTGCAGCCGTGCCCGGGCACCCTGATGGGCCTCCGGGGCGCGGGCGTCGCCTTCAGTCCTGCTTGTGGGGAGAGGGAAGTCTTAGCATGTATTAGCTCTTGGTACGCATGCATCCAGCTTTTTTTTTTTTCCCTCTTTAAATCAAGAAATGGAACCATGCGCAGGTGCCAGCACGTAGCTTGTGCGATAACAAATTGGCGTTAAAGATGACGCGACTGGACAGTTTCCTTTTTCACGTGTAGTTCTGGAGCGCTGGCCCGTGGCTTTGTCTGAGAGCAAACGCTTTTGATCGAAAGGGAGGGAAGGCTGCCGAGGTGCCTGGGAAGTATTTGGGTGGGCGCATATTCAGTGTGTCCTACAGTACTTAGTGTGTTTCTGTTAGCCCACTTCTTTGTACCAGTTGTCTCTAGGATTATGTAGGTCCAGTCTACATTTGGTCCAGTATTTATAAGGTTGCGAGCCTTTTTAGAGGAGTGTATTAGAAGAGCCTTCGAGTCATTCACGTATATGAAATACCTCTAAAATAAGCCTGTTTGCCCGTGTGTCTAAATTGGAGAACTTAAAAAAAAAAATCACTTGAGTCACCCACCACGTCAGATATTCTAGATAGTTATAGAAAGTCAGAAACTGAACTTTGGTTTTTTTTCTAAACTATGTCCTCAGAGTTGTGATGCTTATGTGGGAGACAGGGTTTAAAAATGGACACCGGCATAGAAGCTTAGGTTCCAAAATAATGTTCTGCTCCCTTTCAGTAGTAGGGGTAAACGATCAGTTTTCAGCTTGACTAAGAGGAGTTGTGGGAAGCCTGCCCAGTGTGGAAGTGTTGTGGTCTGAAAATGATGCGACTCACGCAATTTTCAGCCTTTGGAAAAGATTAAGTTCCATTTAGCGTTCGATAAGTGAAACTTTTTACTGCTGCTGAGGATAAGCTGCTAGTACTGCAGATTTTTCAGAGGATGTGTGGAAGATTTCATGTGAAGTATGAGAAGCTGCAGCAGTTGCTTTGGTTGTTTGATATCTTGAATTTCTGATGCATAGAGGTGAGTCACCTTTGGTGGTTGTTACTGGAAAGGAAGGGTGTTTTGAAATGATGCACAAGGAAATCTGAGAATCAAAACCAAAATGAAGAAGTTGTGCATCCTAGGAAGATAAAACAATTGTGAAACATAGTAGTTACCACAAAAGTGGATGAACTTGTAAAACACTTTATCAGTTTCAAAGGATAAATACAAACTGTTCTCATCATAAACTCACATAGTAATTGCATAGGTCCTTTTGTTTCAAAGAAAGTGTAGGTACCCAGAGCCTGAAAGGGGCTTGGAAACAGTACTGTTAGCATCAACTACAAGAGTAGGAGGGAAGTCTGCCTGAAACTCGTGGCTCATGTGAACACCCTGAAGTCTCAAGGGAAGCTGGAGTCAGAAACATATCTGAAACTTGAATGTTTAGATTCATGTCTGCCTAGGGAGCTGGGACAAAATGCACTAAGCAGCATGTTCTGTGGTATTGCTTCATAAAATTGTGAATGTGCTGGATATTCAGCAAACACATACTCAGCTGGTTGATTGTTGCTTCCTGTACAAAGCTTCAGTCTACCAGAGCATATTCTATTTATGTGGCTGTATGTGTTTTAAAGAGTAATAATTCTATAAAACATCTAATGTGGATTATGCATCTTTTTCAGTTTAGCTACGCATAAGGAAAACCAGTCCTAATAGTGTTATATGGTAAATAGACAAATACGCCGTCAAGCAAAAATAATGTAATTTTGCTACAGAATAGGTGGCACTTAACTTGAGTTCAATAATTTGATTCCATTAAACCATTAAGTTAGTGGAATGAAATATGTTATGTTTTTTTGGACACATGTATTGTTAAATTTAAAATAACATCTGGAAATTGAGAGGAGAATATAAGTGAACTTTATGAAGGGAATGTTAGTGAACTGTACTGCAAAGGTACATATTGCAGCATAAAGTTGGAAATGCTTAGATGTTCGAGGAGCATAATTTATACACCAATGGTTTTGCTTAAAAGTTTATAGAATAAGGTCTTAGCCTTTCAGCCTCATGTCAGTGTAATTTATTAAAGGACCTGTAGGTATATATTCAACACCAGGTAAGACTTGTGCAGCTTGATTGCAAGATACATAAAGTAAGCAATCTTAACTGACTATTAAAATTCTTTTAAAGGGTCTAAGAAGTCCTCAGGAGAGTGTTCATGACCTCAGTCCTATTGAAAGCTTTCGGATTCCTAGTAAGGTATGATATACAGTCCCTCCATTCCCACCCCTTTCATTTTTAGTTTTTCATTTTATAGTTAGATGTTTCTTTTTTTTTAATGCCAGGTTTGCTGTTGTTCTTTTTGACAGTTTTATTTCTTGCTGAAAATACTTTAAAATATTTTTATGAAAGAAGAGCTGTGAGGCAAAACAGTTCACTGACTCAGAATGAACTTGCATTAAAATTTCTTTCTTGGAACTTTTGAGTGGTCACTGGATGCTGATCTTAATATTATCTAGGTTTCCTGCTGGAATGAAGGAAAAAAAAAAAAGGAGGAAAAAGAAAAGTACCTTTTTTTTTTTTTTACCTTTGAAAGTAGATTGTTATATGGGTAGCCTGTATAGTTCTAGTCTTGATATTTAGTCTCTTCATGGTTTTGGTGGCATAAATATATTTCATAGTTTCATGGTTTTAATCTTCAGCATAAATAATTAATTTCATGTTCTACTTTAAATGTTATAGCTTTAGAGTAATAATAGGTTTTTGGCTTTTTTTGGGGGTCTCTACTTACATGATGCCAGCTCACTCTTGTCTCACAAATCATGCTGAATAATCTGGGTGTGAGGGAACAAGTGTCACAATATTTGACTGCTCCTTATACCCTGTTGATCTGAGTGGATGATTCACAAGACTTGCTGCAGATTTTCTTTATTATTTTTCCCTAATTTGGACTTTGCCTTTAACCAATAAGATATTTAAATTACTGGCTTGAATTTGGATGCCTTATTTTACAATAGTTTAAAAAAAAACAAACCACAAACCAAAACCCACCTTGTGTTTCTTTGTCTCTATGTAAGTACTGTGTAATATGTTGCTTGTGCTGAGGCAGACCAGAAAATCAGTATTAGTGTATATTTTAAAAAATCAAGTAACAATCTCTGAATTGGTACATAATACTCTGTTAAACAGTGGCCAATATATTGATTTCAAAGAGTGAAAGTATTCATTTGCAGTGATGTTGAAAGAACTGTCTCATCTCCACGGCTTAGATTTCAAAATTGCAGATTCCTGCCACCCACTAAGCATCCAGTTTCAAACTGTCTTTTTTGCCAAGTTGACTATCCAGGTAAAAGTAGATGTAGGGTATCTTGGCTGGATTTCCATTCTGTAGTAGTTGGATGTTATGTGTCTGGTAAGCCTATGCCTTGTATCAATAACAATGGGAAAACAAATACCTCTCAATAATTTGTATTTTTTTCATACATTTATGTCAAATATTTGTAACGTGAGAACATTATCTGCAACTGTTCTGCAAACAGAATCTCACTGCAGTTACGAATTCTGTGCCTGAAAAGACAAGATTGCATTGACATTAGAATTTTTCACCTGATTACTTTTTTTTAAAGTTGATAAAATTAGAGTATTATTCTCTTTGGTGCCACAGAATAAGACTTTTATATTTTTCAGTTTTTTTTCCTTCCATAATGTTTTAGGTGAGTAGTTCGCAAAATAACTGTACATTGTATATTCAGAATATAGATTCTGAGTTGCTTACGTTAACTTTTACCTTCTCAACAAGCTGTATTGAGTCTCTGAAACTCTTACAAATTTGCCTGGTTATCTGATTATCTGGATGATGCTCTTAGTCATATGGTTTAGTTTTAGGTGGTCCTGTGAGGAGCAGGGAGTTGGACTCAATGATCCTTATGGGTCCCTTCCAGCTTGAGATATTCTGATTCTAAGAGAATGTTGAATAAAACTACTGTGTTTTGATCAGCTTAACTCCTGGCTACGGTCCCAAGCCATTTGTCACGGTAACTTTACTTCCAGCCCTTTTCTTTTAGAGGAAGGATTTATATTGTCATGCCTCCTTAACTTTGCTAAAACCTTTATTGTAGGATGTTACTTTTCAAATGATGAGAAATTGGATGAGGCACTGTAATATGTCTTCTGTCACTGTACGCATACATTCAGATACCCTTTCTTGAAAACAGGAATTTTGGGGGGTGGGGTGGGGGGAGATGTTGTCTGTGTTTGTGGTATGAATAACCGTCAAGGAGATTAGGTTTCACTACTGCACAGAAGTGGAATGTCATTGATCTTTCGGATATTGGTATTTGTTTTGAACTGAAGCTATATTCGATGCCATGGCAACATACTGATGCCACAAATCAATTGCGTTATAATTATACGGTCAAGCAGCTTTGCTGGGTAATTGAGGTTAATGCCTCTCAATAATTATTTTATAATAATGGACAAGTTTGGTAAAGGGAATTCACTTTTGAATGCAAAAGTAAAGGCTGAAGAAAAGGTGCAGATTTTTAAAGGCAAAGAGTAAAAGCATAACTTCATACTGTTGCAGGCTGCTATTTGAAAGCATATGTTCTCTGCTGCCATGTTTTAGTGACTGTTTTTGTTTGTATCTTGAATAAGAAAAGTCTGAAGCTCACCAGCCAAATACTGTTTTAATGATAGAATGGTTATGTTGTTGCACTTTCATCATCACACTTCCACATTCAAAGTGGTATCTCCAGATTGATTTAGGGCAAGTTACCGAAAATTTCAAACGCTGAGTTAAAGCTATACAGGAGTATACAGAATGAAAGGCCGCAGAGCCAGCATGAGTTACTGGAAAGATCACAAGCCACTGATAGATAATGCTAACTCTAGGGACAAACCCATGTTTTCAAAATTAGGGACTGTCACACTAGTTTGGAGGTCAAATGGGAAATATGGAGCACAGGAGGAAGAATATGTTGATGTTGCATCCCCTGAGGGGGAAAAGCAGCAAAATTAATTTGGGTCTTGGTATCTGAGAGTTATTGGTTTGCTGACTGGTGGCTTGCTGGCAAGCATGTTAAAGTGATCACTGTGCTCCTCAATTTTTCATTTTTTATTTTTAAACAATGAAATGATTTGGTACCTGAATATTTTACTGAATACCTCTGAGTGTATGCACTCACATTAACCAGTACTCCAATAAGTTCTGCAGCTATCTTGAAAAATTTCAATTTGCTTTCATCATATGAAGGAAATCGTCAGCAAACTTGCTTTACTTTCTGTTGTAATACAGACTCATACCACCAACTCGGTCACAGAGAGAAGTAAGTGTATAATAGTTTAAGTCTGTGACATAGTCTGTAGATAAGGCAAATCTGAACTGCAAGGCCGGATTTCTAGAAGAGAAAGTTGCCTGCAGAGGGATTTCATACCTTTTTTGATTGAGATACCTTACTTCATCTGTGTGCCTCGATCGCCCTGGGGAACTGTATTTCTTTTTGAACCATTCTGTTATTGTCAGCTTTGTTGTTTCCCAAGCTGGTAACAGTCTTTTTTAGTACATTCTGTCAAAAAAGGGTGAGATAGGTATTCTGTACGCTTGAATTCAAGTGTGTGGGGTTAATAATGAGTTGACTTTGAATTGGGTTATGTTTATCTTGATGATAATCAGCTCATACACAATATACAAATATTAGTAGACTTTGTGGCTTGTGGTGGTAAACAACACTGAAAGTTTATTTTTTAATGCTTTTCCTATAGATATAGAAGTGTGGCTTTCTTAGTCTGTGTGAGTTTCTATTTCCCCAACAGTAGCTGAGTGCTTTTCAGGAGTGCATTAAGCAGTGTTGTGACTAATATCTGTTCTATGGATCAGGCTTTGTTGTTCTCTCCACCAGCAGAATTGTTTTCACAGTGTAATGTTTGTTTTGGCAGAGTGAGGGCTTTTTAATAAGTACTCTGTATACATAGTGAAGAAGGAAAGATCAAAAGAAGGTTCTGGGCATTTCATGTGAAAGATAAGGGAATACCACAAACTTCCCTGTGGGACTGCCTTCCCTAGTGGCAGTGGATTAGCTGGGTGGTGGATTAGCTGGGGGTGGGGGAAAAAAGGAAAAAAAAAAAAAAAGTTTTGAGGTGAGCTTATAGATATAGTTATACATAAATGATGAGGCATATATAATATTTATATATATATTTTATTTAGATAAAATTAAAAGATTGTGTGTGTGTATATATATATTAAAAAATACTTTTATACTTTATTTCATGGTGGTAGGATGTTGTGGTGTACCTGCTGATTGAATGTGTTGAGCAGGGCCCTCATCCTGGTATTTAGGATTAGCTTTTAACATAGATGTTATCCAAGTTCAGAATGGAGGGATATAAATTGACAACATCTTCATTAGTGTGTTTTTGGCTCATGACAAAGAGAGGGAGGCTGTGTCCAAATGAGTACAGCGCAGACTTGGCCCTTAGCACTCTCTGTGTAGAGGTGCATAGGCTATTGCTGACCTTCAGCTTCTAATTAGATTAGAAACTTTTTAGATTTTTTTTCTTTCCTCTGAGTAGTATCAGTTAACTTTTTTCAGTGTCTTCACTTCCCAAGTCTTTTGGTTGATAGTGACTGGAATGCAGAAGGTGTTTGCTTCAACTTTCTACCAGTAATGCTTCATTCAACAGAGCAATATTGGTTTTGGTGTTACAAGCAGCGTAGAATACAAGGATGGTGGGAGTGTGACACACTGGGAAATAGCTGGGTAAGTCATCTGAAACTTGCTGAACTGCATTTCAGATGAGTCTGTAATGAAATGACTCTTCTGAAATGTATTTCAAAGAATTGCCACAGGCTCCTAGATCTGTAAACTTCTGTTTCCATAGAACAGGAAGGCAAAATGATGTCAGAACTGTGTGGACCACTGTGTTTTATTTGGTAACGGCTTCTCCAAGTATGCAAACCTGTCAGACAGATACGGTTTTCTTTTTCTGTTTTTTTTTTTTTTTTTTTTCTTTTTACTTTCTCTCCCCAGAAACTTGTCTCTCACTGATCTATTTAGGTGGCATTATGAGAGACCTGCTGCTTAGGGTTGCACTAATCGTAACCTGAAAGGAAGTATGTTTGACAGGATAAATTGTCTTTCTATGAAAGTGTGATCTAAAGTACTGACAAAAAAAAAAAAATTTGCACATTTGGCACCACAAGTGATGCAAGTTTTATGTAGGAGGTGAAGTCTCTTGCTGAACAAAACTTCGGAAGAATTAGTAGCCCATGAAACAGCATCTTAGATGGCTGTGTTGGCCCATTATTGCTTGGAGAGTTCCTACTGCTGAACATGTGTATTAACCTGGGCAGGTGGCTTGGAATGAATACTATGGGGTCCACCTTGCCAATGTGCTGCTCTTCCTGATCTCCTGTGTATCTTATTGATTCAGTTTAGCAATGGTGAAGTTCTTTCTGTGATTGTCATCACAGAATGTCCCAATTTTTTATAGGTTTTTCTGCTCAGAATAGCACTTGGAATTGCTGAATTTACACAAAATTGATATAAAATTTACTGACAAGTGTGTTTTAATGTTGACTTTTTTCTTTAAAGGCAGAAATTTAAGTGGCAATAGTTAGAAAACTTTTGAAGTGGAAAAGTGCCGTGAGGGATTTAGTAGAGCTTCTTTCTCTGCCTTTGCGAAGTGTGTGAGTACTAGCTCCACAGTGCCAAATCTGGCCTTCCCTGAGGCCCCTGAAACTATGGGCTTTGTATGTACATAGTAAAATTTTTTTTGTATCTCTAATTGAAGGGATGAAGAAAATCGAATACCAGCAAATAAACTTTAGCCAAGGATGTTTGCTTCCTTCAGTGATGAGTGAATAGATTGGCCTTGAGTGTGTTAGTTATTTGAAATTAGTGGAGCATGATGCACTGGAAGCTGCAGTTTATCAAGGCATAAAGTCTGGTGGCAGATAGTGTAATTTCTATGGGAGCTTAAGTTTATCCTGGAGAGTTGTTCTCACTAGTCTGCTTTTCTAGAAAGAATGAACAAGATAAAGAAAAAGCATGTCCATTTAATAAATATTTTCCTAGGTAGTG
Organism: Gavia stellata; assembly: GCF_030936135.1. NCBI lineage: Eukaryota > Metazoa > Chordata > Aves > Gaviiformes > Gaviidae > Gavia > Gavia stellata. The sequence goes on from NC_082599.1 coordinate 26,690,174, forward strand.
TTTTCGCAAGAAACACGGAGATGAACGATCTTTCTGAGACAGGATAAAATGGTTTCTTAGTAATTTTCCTACCTGCATTGGCATCAGCTTTATTTTTGCGCTGAAAACTGTGGTCTTCTACAAAGACAAAAAGGTCATTAAGTTTCACTGAAATGCTAATATTAAAAACAACCCTCCCAATTTATTATCACATGGCTCTACATCCCAGAATGTGTCCACGATGGCTTTCTTAATACATCTTCAAGGGATGTCAGTCACCATTGACCTATGGCATTGACATATCATTTCACCAATATGACAAGATAGCAGTAGTCTAGAAATTCAAATGATCCTAAAGATTTCTTCTTGGGTTTAGTTTTTCTTCTTTTTTCTTTTAACAAACAACCGTGCAGGAACTTGTAGCCAAATATCAGATGATAAATTAGATGATTCCATTTGCAATGGTTCGGTGGACAAATTAAACTGACCCTGTTGTCTCTCTTGGGTAATTTTTAATTTTAGCTTCATATAGCTAAAACTCAATGTACTGTAAAGTGTTAATTTATAGAGGAATGTACAGCATAAAGTTGCCATTTGTTAGGGACTTCAGAGGGCAATAATTTTTTGTTTGTTTGTTTTAAAGGACAGGAATACATATGGTTAGATAATAGATTCATTGCTTTATATATAAAAATATTGGAAGAGCAGTATGCCATTGAACCTGAATGTGCGCATCCTTTGCCAATCCATGCACCTTCATGCGATGGAAACCAAAAAACCACAGATTAAAACTTGAAACAGAGTCTCTCTAGGGCCAGTTTTGTTTAATATCTTTATTGATCATCTGGATGAGGAAATCGAGTGCTCCCTCAGCAACTTTGCAGACAACACCAAGCTGGGCGGGAGTGTTGATCTGACTGAGGGTCGGAAGGCTCTGCAGAGGGATCTGGACAGGCTGGATCCATGGGCCCAGGCCAACTGTACGAGGTTCAACAAGGCCAAGTGCTGGGTCCTGCACTTGGGTCACAACAACCCCATGCAATGCTACAGGCTTGGGGAAGAGTGGCTGGAAAACTCCCTGGCAGAAAAGGACCTGGGCGTGTTGATCAACAACCGGCTGAAGATGAGCCAGCAGTGTGCCCAGGTGGCCAAGAAGGCCAACAGCATCCTGGCCTGTATCAGAAACAGTGTGGCCAGCAGGAGCAGGGAGGTGATCGTGCCCCTGTACTCAGTGCTGGTGAGGCCGCACCTCGAATACTGTGTTCAGGTTTGGGCCCCTCACTACAAGAAGGCCATTGAGGTGCTGGAGCGTGTCCAGAGAAGGGTGACGAAGCTGGTGAGGGGTCTGGAGCACAAGTCTGATGAGGAGCGGCTGAGGGAACTGGGGTTGTTCAGTCTGGAGAAGAGGAGGCTGAGGGGAGACCTTATCGCTCTCTACAACTACCTGAAAGGGGGTTGCAGAGAGGTGGGTGTTGGTCTCTTCTCCCAAGTGACTAGTGACAGGACGAGAGGAAATGGCCTCAAATTGCGCCAGGGGAGGTTCAGGCTGGATATTAGGAAAAATGTCTTTAATGAGAGAGTGGTGAAGCATTGGAACAGGCTGCCCAGGGAGGTGGTGGAGTTACCATCCCTGGAGGTGTTCAAGGAACATGTAGATGTGGCATTGTGGGACATGGTTTGGTGGGCATGGTGGTGTTGGGTTGGTGGTTGGACTTGATGATCTTACAGGTATTTTCCAACCTTAATGATTCTTTGGTTCTGTGTGATTCTAAAGGGATTATTTTTCAAGAATCTTTTCATTCTCATCCCTCATAAACTGCCTTCCTCCCCTCTGTTTCTCATGCTCTGAGTAAAGCTGAAACGTGAGGTGGAAAGGTGTCATTGCTGGGTGAGTTGTGTGGCTGGAGCTGGAGGGACAGGTCTGCCTGTGTGGAGCCCTGCCTGTCTCTTCCGTGCCGGCGTGGTGCCGCAGGCTCTTCCCTGCCGGCTCCCTGCAAACTTGTCCTGCTGGTACCATCTGCTGTCAGTGCCACACAGCTAACCCGGCCTTTGCCTTTGATCGAGTAAGATGCTGTTGCGGCTTGTGGTGTGGCGGATGTGCACTTGCTGAGAGCGGGACTGTGCGCAAAACCTGATTTTAAGAGTTTGCCTAACAAATAGCATCATTTTGCTTTGTTGTTGTTATTTATTGTTGTTATGTTGCTATTTATGTGTATTATTTCCTTATTTCTCTCACGTCTGTTGGTGCACTCCCTTCGTCCATGCCTTCCCTTGCGCAGCCCCATGCCGGGTGCCTGTGTGGTTGGGAGGTGGGTTGCTGCCTTCACCCCGTGGTGCAGGGCAGGTTTCTCCATCTCACTGCACACCAGCCAGCCGCCGCCGGGACGCGCCGGTGGCAGGGACTGAATCAGGCGTTTTCAGACGGTCCGCCTGTGGAGATCTGAGTGAGGCGCCTGGGGCCTCACGGGAGACGCAGGAGGTGGCTCCTCGATGGCCTTCCTCCGGGTTACCCTCTGCCCCATCTCGGCTCGAAGCCGCCTTGCAGCTGCGGCTTCGCCCGCGCTCCAGCGGGTGGCGCCCGAGCACCGCGCAGCGGCAGCGGGGCGGGGGCGGGGCCGGGGGCAGCCCGGCGCGCGGCGGGGCGGTGTCCATCTCCTTTGGCCTCGGCTGTGCCCGCTCGTGTCACCGAGAGGTTCCTGCCGCTCGGGGACTTGAAGTCCGGTTTTCTCTCTATCGGAGCCATTGCTTTTGCACCCCGACCCCCCCCCCCCCCCCTTTTTTTTTTTTTTCCTTTTTCCTGCCAGAGGTATTTTAGAGGAGCAGCGGCTCCTTCTGGTGCTCTTCCAAACTGTTCACTCATCACCCCTTGGTTGTCTCTAATTGCGTAGAGAAAGAGCGCCTTGCTTTGTATTTAAAATGTCGCTTTGCCTCATAACGTGTACATGTTGACCTTATTTCAACTGATGTTCAAAATAACCATGTTAGTGGTTGTTTAGTCAATCTAAAATCTGATGTCTCTAGCTGGTGAAATAAGCCCTTGAGCTCTTGGTGATGAAAATACTGGCACCTTGTCGCACTGTAACAACTCAGCGTTGTTGGGAGGCTTGGGATCTTTATGGGACACTTCAGACCGCTGAATTGCTTCACCAGGGTTAAATTCCAATATCGAGCAATTTGATCCATTTTATCTTCATTTTTGGTGAAAGCATATCCTGGCACTTCTCCCTTCTGAGTTTCTAATAAAGGATTTTCATTCCTTCGGTGGGAACAAACTCCAGGAGAGGGCTAGTATCAGTTGAAAAGTCTAGTAGGAGGGAAAGAGGAGGCTCAGGCTCAGTCCTCGGTTTGTTGCGATAAGTGGAAGCAGCTGGGTTGTTGAGAAGAACTTCCAGGGGAGATCGTGACAGCAAGGAAGGGCTTGCTTACCTTTTGAATATTAGCTTTCAGAAAGCTGACTGCACATCTCTGCTTAGACCATCCTGCTAGTCAGAGAAAAATCTGAAATCTGTTAATTTTGTGCAAAGAAGGCAGATCTGTTCTGGTTTTGCCTGTAAAAAATCCAAGTGTTTAATGGCATGACTTTTCATTAAAGTGAATCCTGAGGGCTGAATTGAAAAGTTACACGTTTGCAGTGACACTGTCTACCTTACGTTTACAAAGATGATTCTTCTGGTTTAAAAAATTCAAGTTTTATTTCTTATGTTTTTGTGTTGGGTTTTTTTTTCTTCTGCAGAAATAGCCTGCCAATTTATTTTTACTTTATTATGAGAATTTCTCAACTTCAGGAGGAAGAAACTGTGGACTCAACATGCATTTGTGCCATAAATGTATTGATAAAGAAGTGTTTAAGTGATCTGAAACACTGAAGTCTGCACTATGTTCTTTGAAAAGTTTTAAATATCTTACTGTTTGTAATGGGAAGAACAAGCCACAGTGTATTCATCTTTCTGTTCTTTGCCATTGCTTCTTGTACTAATGTTGTAAATGGCTTTTGAAAAATACTTGTTTTGGTAAAACGTTGTTCTTGTTAGGGTGTGATATTACATCAAGGAAATCCTTTTTTGTTTTGTGAAGGAAGAGCTCAGAGAACTACGAGAAGAACCAACTGATCCTCAAGCTCAGCAAGAAATAATTAACAGCATTGAAGAAGTTTATTTTTCCAATGATTCCTTTGATATTGTGAAGTATGAGTTAGAGGTAAGTTGTCGTCTTAAAAGAAAAGACAGTAATATTACAAAAAGTGAGGGTCGAAAGTGTGCTTGTTTCAATTAGCTGCTTTTCGTTGTGTTTCTTATACCTTGCGTTTATGCAAAACTGTACCCTCCCACCTCATCTTGCGGTTATGTGGAGCTTCTAGCATATAGTATTGGTATGGAGTCTCTTTTTTTAACGTGGTAGAATTAATACCAGTTTTGCTAACAGGCACTCATAATTTAAACTTTTGTGAAAAAGCCAAAATAGTTGGAGGGGGGGGAAAATAATCCATTCTGTATTTTGGGTATTTTTTTTAGCAAACTGACTGAGACATAATAATTCCAGTGATTGGGGGGGTTGTGTGTATGCATATACGGCTTAAAATAAGGTGACTTTGAGGTAATTATGATATTATATAATGTAATTATAATAATACATAGTTTCTCTTAAAACTGATTTATTTCAGTATCCATCATTTGAAATAGTGGATTAATTCTGCAAATTAGATTGCAGAAGCAATAAAAATGTTTCTTTAATGGAATTGATTGTTTAGTTAATACTGCATGTGTATTTAGCATCTTTTAATTTCTTACTGAATTTCATTTGTTGTTTCCATGCAGAGGCTTCCTCCAGTACTTAGTCTTCAAGAACTGGAAGAGTACAGAGACAAATTAAAACAACAGCAAGCTGCTGTAAGTAGTTTCCTCTGTACCCTCAGGCAATTTGTTGTATTGCCTGTAAGTATAGCCAGAAGTGTAACTGAAAAAGTTTTGATTTCTTAAACGCATTAGATATTAAGCATTTTTTCTTTTAATATTATGTTGTGTGGTTATTTTTTTTATCGTGGAAAATCATATCAGTAAATCATATAATCATATGAAAACATGGAAGTAAATCTTGGTCATAAGTATTGTAACAATGAGCAAACGTGCTAACTGTTTCTTTAGAAACTTGATTTTCTCAGTGTTCAGTTTTTCCTATGTATTGCAAGAAAAGTAATGTACAACACAGCGCTGAATAGTGCAGTAGTAACTCTTTTTTTGAGGGATTTCTGGCAACGTAAAACATAAAATGTTTGAAAAAAATCTTTCCTTAGAGTTGCTATTTTCTCTTATTTTTCATTTGCCAATTTGTTAATCATCCACAAGGGTTTCTAGTGAATACTGGTACAGAGTTATTACATAATAAAACAAATGAAATGGAACAATGTGTAATAACTATAATTACGGGGGGAAATCAGAGTTGCAGCTTGTGAAAAGTACTTGTTACATTTCAGGGTTTTTAAATTATTGATTCATTGCTCTTTTAAAGATGAATAATATGGTACAGGGAACAAATGTATTAACTGTGGCATTTGGAGAGTATCTGCAAGTAAAATAACGGTAATAATCCTAATTCATGTCTTTAAATGAATGAGATGTGCAGAAGGAGAATATTGGATGTTAACAATACATAGGCAACAAGTTCCTTCTTCCCAAGACTACTTTTCCCAGATTAAACCTATGAAATTTTCTAAAATATTAGCGAGAAGTTGAGCAAATGAATATTCTGTGTTTCTCACCAAGAGGTGTAAGGAAAGAAGTTGAAAGTGGGTGGTGGTTTTTGATTTTGTGGTGGGTTTTGGTTTTAGGGTTTTTTGTTTGTTTGTTTTGGGTTTTTTTGGTTTTTTAAATGTTTAAGAGGACATCTGGTAGTGACTTAGTTTTGCAAGGAAATACAGTCAAGTCTGAGAGACAACTTCATTGAGATATGCTGGATAATCCTAATACTTGTTGTCTATGTCTTGGCCATTCTGCCTAGGGGAGTTTGTTTCAGTGCATGCTGCTGCTGAAACGTGAGCTGGAAGGTGCATGCAGCTAAGGAATAACAGGGGTGAGAACTGAGCATGAGGTTTCCAGGAAATATTGCCCAGATGTGCCTTTCTTTTAGAAAACAAACAAACAAAAACGCTCAAAGCCAGAACTTTTGACAAGAAACATGTGTCCAATGCTTCCCCCACCATCCCCCCAGTCAGGATTAGGGCTTTCTTGTGTCTTCCTTAATCTAGTCTAAATGTGATTCTGCTGTAGGAAGGAAATGTTGCTTGGGTTTGTTCTCCTGCTTAGGCATGTTACAAGTTGCTAAAATTTCTTCTATGCTGTATATTATGACCTTGTGTCATATTTCCAGGTGGAGCATGAGAGACTGTTGCACATTGACTGTTGACAGGCTGGATTGATGGATGGGGGCCAATTGTATGAGGTTCAACAAGGCCAAGTGCCGGGTCCTCCACTTTGGTCACAACAACCCCAGGCAACGCTACAGGCTTGGGGACGAGTGGCTGGAAAGCTGCCCTGCAGAAAAGGACCTGGGGGTGTTGATTGACAGCCGGCTGAATATGAGCCAGCAGTGTGCCCAGGTGGCCAAGAAGGCCAACGGCATCCTGGCCTGTATCAGAAACAGTGTGGCCAGCAGGAGTAGGGAGGTGATCGTGCCCCTGTACTCGGCGCTGGTGAGGCCGCACCTCAAATCCTGTGTTCAGTTTTGGGCCCCTCACTACGAGAAGGACATTGAGGTGCTGGAGCGTGTCCAGAAAAGGGCAATGAAGCTGGTGAGGGGTCTGGAGCACGAGTCTTATGTTGTTCAGTCTGGAGAAGAGGAGGCTGAGGGAAGACCTTATCGCTCTCTACAATTACCTGAAAGGAGGTTGCAGAGAGATGGGTGTTGGTCTCTTCTCCCAAGTGACAAGTGACAGGACAAGAGGAAATGGCCTCAAGTTGCGCCAGGGGAGGTTTAGACTGGATATTAGGAAAAGTGTCTTTAATGAGAGAGTGGTGAAGCATTGGAACAGGCTGCCCAGGGAGGTGGTTGAGTCACCATCCCTGGAGGTATTTAAAAGCCATGTGGATGAGGTGCTTAAGGACATGGTTTAGTGGTGGACTTAGCAATGTTAGGTTAACGGTTGTGCTTGATGATCTTAAAGGTCCTTTCCAACCTAAACTATTCTATGATTCTGTGTTTTCTTCTCCTGACTCAATTACTGTCCATTTATCGTGTGATACGTCTTTTAGATTCATGTCTATCTTAAAGGACATTAGTGTCCTTCACGGAAGACAGTACTGCAGAATATTGTGTGTTGTTAGTTCAGTCCTAAAAGTATTTTAATGCTGATTGTGAATAGATTATTAGATGGAGGACTCAGGAAGTCTGTTGACAGATCACACAATACCTCTGTTTTTGAAAAAGAATAAATACTGGCTCTTTCACTTCAGTGCCTGTATCTATAGCTGACATACGAATTTACAGTAGAGATAATTCCAATTTGTAAGTTTTTGTAACACAAAGCACTCAAACGAGAGTGAATTATAGGTAATAGAGCTCTGGTCTTCCCCTTCTCACTGATTGTTACCATCTACTTTTGCACAGCTGATCTTGGTCATGCCTTTGTTTTCTGGGTCGCTATAGACTCCATATTTTCTGTAGTTTTCTCATTACAGTTTTCCGTTCTGTTGGATGGATTCCAACTCACTCAAGAGTTCTTTAATATGTGTATCGTGACAGCTTTAATTTGTCTAATCATCTTGGTACAGACAATTTGAATTAGGAGGCTTTTTAGTTGTATGTCTGTTTGGCTTCATTTTAATTAGTAGACTGATATCCTCAGCTGTATCTATTTTTTTTTCCTTCAGAAGATGAAATATTTTTTCCTGATGTGATTAGGAAAGAGAAAATAGTTTTCCAGAAAATTTTTTTGTCCCCTCAAAGAACATTTTTGTTTGCATGCATTGATAACTGCAGCCACATTTATTGCTAGCAATTGCAATTCTGGATTCCAAAAGTTAAGAATTAAAAAATAAGTCAACACAATTGTATTGAAGATGCCAAAAGGGGTGGGACAATTTGGAAATGAATGGAAGTAACCTGGGGTAATATAGCTCACCCAAAAGAAGGGAAAGACAATAGCTTGGAAGCTCAGAAAAGTAGTATCACTTAAGTTCAGGGAAAGAAAAAAAAAATAAAAATGGCTGTGTCAGATGCTTGACAGTGTTGAGGTTGTCATTAGTCAAGGGCAACTGAGAACTTGAAAACAAAAAAAAGCAATGTAAAAACTGAGAATGAAACACATCTTTTATTCATGTGTACTGCTTGATGAATCCCTTTAACAGTGAAGGATCAAACCACTAGATTTGTACTAGGGGAATGCATGACTAGCAGGTATATTCCTGTTCTAAAGTTTTTACAGGTACAGGACTAGTGGGAAGAACAGGTTGGAAAAGGGAGGTGAAAATTTCACAGCATATAGATTGTGCAGTGAACAAAACTTTAAAGCCCAAAGGTCATGTAGGCTTGTGTAGCTTTTGGTCTGATAACATCCTTCCTGCCCCCACCCTGCTCTGGAGTGGTTCTTTTGCTGTCCTGCAGAAGAAAGCTGTATTATTTACAGAACAACTAAGAGGTTTTAAAATAGTTTTGTGATTCTGGACGTTTTTTAATATGGAAGGAGGAAAGCATAGCTAGATATGTGCCCCTTGTCCAGATTGCCAACGGGTGGTATCAGAGTACTTTGAAGACCATTTGTGTGCAGGTGCTCTTCCAGAGGATGGGAACTGACCTGGGGGAGCCACTGTAAGTTTGTTATGGGAATGCTGATTGAAGATCCCAACTTTGTGCTATATTTGACTAAGCAGGCAAATATGTAAAAACCTCCTCATCTCTCTTTCCCAGTAGTGCTTTGTGGGCTGGCTGACTGTCGTAGGCAGTTTTATTTTGTTTTCATTTCTGGGAGTATTGTTCCCCAAGAAGAATATAGAGCAATACCAATAATTTCTTTGTCGTGTTTGAAACCGTTTCTTCTTAAATATTTGTGGTCCCTGCTGAAAAACAAAAGAAAACACACTATTCTCAAGCTTGCGTTTATGTGACTGTTAGTGTTGGATTTTTTTTTTAAGCTTGTGTGTTTGCGCACAAGAGACTGATCAAGGTAGCAATGCCCAATTTTAAATTCAGTACAGACAGCAGCTCTCAGTAGCATTCCGCTTACTGCTAGTTCAGAACAATGGAGAAAACTTTAAAATATGCATGTTCTGTGTGCTAAAGAAAGGGTATAATGTGTACAGGGTGAATATTCATTTTGACATGGATTTTATTTAATACAATGTCAGTCTGAAAGGTAAGTGTCGTTATGGTGTTCTTAGATCTCCATGGTAGGTGGTTAACTTAAATTTGTATTCTAGCAGTAGCATAAACAGAATGTAAACACTTGCAGTGTCCCATATTATTTCTATTTTCTGTTATAGCATGTTCTTTAACAAGCAGAGAGGTAAGGGATTAATTTAAAAATGCCCACTAATTCCTAGGTGGAACTGTAAATATTTTTCTTACCTTGCTTCTAAGGAAAGTTGACTGTAATTTTTAGGATTTTTTTATTTTGTTGCGGCATATTTATTAATAAATTTGAAAACTACAGAACTAAATGATGCAGAGTCGCAAACTTGTAGAACATTAGTATAGGGATGGCCTACTTAATTGAGATTGCTATGTATCACATGTAATATTCTTCTTTTTAAGGTATCTAAGAAAGTTGCAGACTTGATTCTTGAAAAACAGCCTGCATATGTTCAGGTAAGACAATAACAGGCGCTTTTTGAGAGTAAACCACTCCATTTTGTGGTGTTACAATGCTGCGTTTGTTTCATTGGGGATTAAATCTAGTAATTTGTTAGTAGAGATGCTAGTGCCTGGTTGGAACTAACTGTCTATGTTTGCTAAACCTCTATGTGTAGAGGGAAAAGAACCAAGGGCATATTGAGCTGGAGGCCCTTAGGATGATAAAGGCTTTGGCATATGACATTTTTAAGAAGGCTCTTTGAAAACATGAATTCACAGGCTTGACTAATATCTGTAATGGACTTAAACACAGGCACTAAAGAAGCTCCTGTTCAGGAATGGTTTCAGGTCTTCTTCCATAAGAGAAAACAGCAATGACCTTTCTTACAAGCACTTAACCAGAAACCTGCCACCAATCTCAGGCAGTCGTGAGAAGAAATCACCTAAGAGAAGACTGGGCTGGAAGTAGAACCTCAACATGTCAAAGATCTCTGAGAGCAAAACAAAGCAAAACTGCTTTAGCTGCTTGCAGTAGAATATTGGCACAGCTTCTTTCCTTGCTCTCAAAACATAATTGGAACAGCTGTCGTAATGATTCTCTAAAGAGAAGGTATTGGGTTTTTTTTTTCTACCCATATTTGTGGACGTGGCATTGTTGGACATGGCTTAATGGGCATGGTGGTTTTTTTTTTTTTTTTTTTGATGGTTGGACTTGATGATCTTACAGGTCTTTTCCAACCTTAGTGATTCTGTGATTTATTTTTAATAATGCCCCTATACATTTGGTCAGCTCTGCCTGATTTTATCTGGTCTTTCCAGGAAATGACAGTGAGATTTCTTCAAAGTGAAGACTTAGGATTGTTACCAAAGTAGTCTGGGAATTATCCTGTGGTGGGTAATTCTGTGTGTGTACACCACCTTGTGTAAGCATTGTCGTACTAGTGATTATGGCGATTCTCGTTTTGGTCAAGAAGCTGGAGAGGCTGTGGGAGGGCAACAATGGCTGCATTTGGTGGTGGAGGTCTCTCCTTTTTTATTCCTCCTCTCCTTTCTCCTCTCCTCTCCTTCCTTGTTAACCTTCTTCCTGTTACATCCCTCCCTTCCTTGCCTCCTGCTTCTCAGCCGATACACTGTTGCTGCAGGCTAGGGCTTGTACTTCCTGGGTGTTAACCTGCTGTAGGTGTCATGGAGCTGGAATTACTTTCCTCTTTCATCCAGGGGCACAACTTCCTCTTCTGGTCGCTTGTACTTGTGGCCCACGCATCCAGCCTTAGTGACCTTGCGAGTGTCCTATCTGTGCTCTGGCATTTTGCTGGGTAGAAGGAGGAGTGCTACCGTTTAAAGAAAAACGTGGGGGTGAGCATTGCTTGTGTCATCTCCTGCAATAGCTGGTGGAAGAAAATATTAGTAAGGGTAATATTATTTCAGTTTTAGTTAAAGGAGTCAAGTGGGAGGCTATTGCAGAAGGAGGCTGGGCAAGTGTTACTTACTATAAGATAGTGTAGAGGGGGGCAGAAAGGGTAATTGTACGGTATCAAATCCTTCTGGTATAGTTTCGCTGTTGTGCATGTTCAGAATTGATGTTGTTGAGCGAGTGCTGTTTTTTCTGAATCCAGCAGCTTCACTTTGAAACCCCCTTCTCAATGCATAATAGTATTGCGGAGAATGTGCTTCTTGCATTTTGCTGTGTAATGTTAATATTCTTATCCCAGCAACATCTTAGTGAGGTGCACGTCTTTTATACCAAGAAGTTCTTTCGGATGTTCCAAAGGGACAGTTAAAACCCCATTGTGCCAGTAAGAATCTTTTAAAAACATTTCTGGAACACATATTTGCCTGATTAAGAACACTGACGGGCTATTGACTTACGGGCACAGGCTTGCACAGAGTTATTCTTGTCAGTAGACTTACTTATCAGAGATTTCTGGTGGGCATCAGAGGACTCGCTTTCCCACTGACTCATGAAATGAATCTCCTGATGTGCTGTGGGTACTTTGTAATGGCAGCTCCAGTTCAGTGTCCAGTTACAGTAACAGGTCATTAGAAGAAGCAAAAATACAGCTGACACTTGTCTGCTGGACACGTTGTTTCCACTGTGCAAAAGAAAGTGTGATGAAGCCATGGTTTGCACCCCATTCCTATTATGAAGTACTGGTCTAACAGGCAGTACTATGGGCTGAGAGGGGCATGGCACAGACACAAGGCAAGAGGTTTACAGTTTTCCCTTCTCCTTAGGAGAGGCATGCTTTAGGAACAACCAGTGGGTGGAAGATTGTCTTTGAGAAGAGAAAAAATGTATTCAGCCTAAATGCTAGATGGAAGACTCCCTCTCTGGGGACCATTAAGCTGCATTTTCTCCCCATTCCTCTCCATCCAGTCACGTTCAAAGGAGAGATTTTACAGAATCTTCGCAAGAGACAAGATTGGAATGGAGTTGCTCCTGATTGTATGCGTTTCCTCATGAAAAAGGGGACAATGGCCTTTCAATAGCTCTGACATTTGCAAAGTGTGTTTTTAGTGAGAAGTAGGTACTGAGGAAAGTCATCTTTGAATTTGGTTCCTTAAGATATTATGCATATCAGCAAGTAAGCTGTCATTTTTCCAAAAGTAACGTTGTTAACCTAAAGGAGGAACTGGTTTTGGTGAAAGATGCAGCTCAGTGATTTGTCAGAATTACTTGCACCTTTGGAGACTGACCAGGAGTTGTTCTTAAACTGAACTGAACTTTAAACTTGTTTTTGCTTGTCATATCTTTAGAATTAGATTATTTTTCAAAGTGAAGGTCTCCCTTCTCCCCAGGGAAAGCACTTGACATGTTTTGAAATGATAAGCAGTATTTAAAAAAAAAAGAGGTTTTTTTTCTTTAGCATGGGGAGAGCATTCACTTTTCTGCAGTGCTGTTCCTAACAAAAGAAATCCTAATAGGTATATTAAAAAAATTATTTTTTTAAAGGAGTTGAGATTATGCTAGGTACTTCATGAAGTCAAAATCAAGCTAAATTCAGCTCACCCATGCTGAAGAGTTTTCAGCTGAAATTCAACAGGATACAATTAACATTCATTATGAAGTGACATCTATTAAATTGGTAGAACACCAGTGCTTCTAAACAAGAAAATGCTGGGTGATACATGATTTTTTTGTTTGTTTTGTTTTGCTGCTCTCTGGCATATTGATGCAAATTAAACCCTGTGCTGCTGTCCCTGAAGCTTTGATCATTCTGCTGTGGTGCATTAATGGTATAGAGATTCTTAGGCTAAATGTACAGTATATAAATGTAGAAGGTCCCACTGCAATGAAAATGGATTTCAAGTATCTATCTTCAAAAGAGAAATGTATTTTAAAAGATAGTTTATATTAATGTTACATTCCAGTGCTTAGCATATATAAAATGATGAAACAAATAATACATAAAGTAACTCTACAAAGTTACTATAATACCTCAAGAGAAACCTACTAATCACTAGTCTTAGCTGGTGTGTAGCACGACTTTTAACTTGTATATTTATTTAACCTGTTGTCTCTCTGTAGGAACTTGAACGTGTTACATCATTGCAGACTGGCCTTCAGTTAGCAGCTGTTATTTGCACAAATGGAAGAAGGTATGTTGCTTAAATAATGGCAGAGATTGAAAGGGGGGAAAAGTACTTAAGAAATCTGTAAACCCAGGAAGTTTGCTTGCTGATGATATTTCCTATTTATGTGCTGAATGGAAGCAGCAGTAGTAGTTAAAAATACTGAAACAAATACCAGCTGCTTTCTCTCTTGCAGCTCTTAGTTTTTCAATTGGGAGTTCTCTTTAAAACAGGAACCTTTTGAGATACACCTTTGATCCACAGACAAGTTCTGCCGAAGAGAAGATGTACCTTCTTAGTAGTCTGTTGGTATCATCTCAATTTCTGTGTTTCCCTAACAATGCTGAAAATCTTATTTTCTAGCATGTATTTTGACGGACATGTTAGAATTTGTTAGAAATAAGTTTTATTTTACATATTGTTGAAGATTATGTTCATTTTTAACTTTTGCAGACACCTGAATATAGCAAAGGAAGGCTTTACACAAACTAGCTTGGGGCTTCTTGCAAATCAAAGGAAAAGACAGTTGCTTATTGGACTGCTAAAGTCTCTGAGAACAATAAAAACACTGGTATGTACAATTGTTTTTGTTCAACGGCAAAATATTTTTCTTCATTTTTTGTGTAGTTATCACTTTTTTTTTTATTATTTTCTTTTTAGCAAAGAACTGATGTGCGTTTAAGTGAGATGCTGGAGGTAAGTCCCTGCCAGACTATTACAATTTGAAGCTATTCTAAGTCTACTTTTGTTAGTCATCTTAATTTTGTCCCTTCTTTCCTTCCTCTTGCAAACAGGCTATGGGGGGGTGTGTGTGGTGAAATTATATTTTTATTCTTTTTTTAAAGTGTTATGAGAAATACTTCATATCAAATTAGATAGCCCCTGTGCCGGGGGGGGGAGTATTTTCTGTTAAAGACTCAATCCTGCCTTCAGATCTGAGCACTGAGGCTTGAGTTAGTTCAGTAAGAGTGCTGTGGTCTTCACTCCCCTCCCTACTCTCAACTTACACTTCTTTTCTGGCCTTAACTTGATATTTGGAAGAAAAAAGAAGGTGAGATTTAGCTGATTGTTGAATATGCTGGGTCTGGATAAAATACTTCTACTGGTCTATTACTGTACAAATCTATATATGGGTTCCCTACTTAGTATTTTATTTGTAAGTATAGTAGCTTCTCTCCTTATTCATTGGGTTGGTTTTTTAATAGTCAGTTGTAGAAAACATTGCAGCATGCAGGCCATGTCACTGAAAATTCTACTTGTACAATATAAATATTACCTAAAAATGGAGTAGATACTGCACAGAGCAAAAATAAGATCTTGTCTTAAGGTGATTAAATTGTATGAAAGACAGCTTCAGGATTTTATTAACAGCTGTGTTTTAATCATGTAGCATAACAATTTTGACTTGCTAGTTTGCCAAATATTTACAGCTAATACTGGACGAAATGTCATTATAATAATCCCTGGTTACTAAATTTGGAAATTGAGTCTTAATAGCTGTAACTCTTAAGATTCTTTAATTCCATCTTGGGTAATACACCTTGTCTCAGCACACTTTCTTATTCTTTACCAAGAAAGAATGTATTAACTTACAGGCTGCATAAACATTGCCTTCTGCTTAGTAAGCCCTGTACAATGATTAGCTTTTCACTTCTGTGCTGTGCACAGGAAATCAGCTCTTCACTGACTACTGGTAGGAGTTGTCTTGAGGCAGAGGTGTGGGCGTTGCATCCATACACAAACCCTAATGTCTGATTACCATAATTTGCCGGTGATTTTTAAATGTTCAGGGCTGGAACTGCCCTTTCTGGCTAAGTGCAGTTTTAGAGCTGTGCTCAGTGTCTGCTCCCAATAAGGTATCCCAGATATTGGCCAGTTTACTGTCTTTACTCCAAGAAGTTAGTAGCTTGGAATATGCATGAGAGCTATTAGTAGCCATTCACAGAGGAACATTTAGAAAGGGTTCCCAGTTAAAAAAAGACCAGGCACGAAACTATAATAACTTATAGGGGTGAGCTGCATCTGGCATATATTAGTAATATATGTTATGCAAGCAGGCTTTCTGATTTGAGCTCTGTTGGACTTAATGGAGCAAGTTCCAGGTTTCCAATGGAGAAAGATGCAGAGAGCTGTAAATGCAGCAATCACTTTTAGACCAATGTACTGTTCTGTTTTCATCTAATGGATAATGTGTGAGGGTTTTTTTGTGTTTTTAGCTAAACTTGATCTGCATTAGAATGCTGCTGTTAAAACCAATTTCATTTCAGAAACTCCTTTATGATAATAGCCAAATATAAATTGCCCTTGCTTTTTTACTCTTTAATCAATGACTTTGAAATTCCAGTAACAGTTTTGCATTTGAGCTCTCTGAAGCATGTAATATAATAGATGTAATCAGGACAAAAAAGGGAAGCTCTTAGCTATTAAAGAGGGTTTTCCTTCCTCCAGGAGCCTTTCTGGCCTCATATCTAATAGGATGCAAAAATAGTAGTTATATTCAAGGTACTGCCCATGTTCTGTTGGCAAGATCCTGGGGTTTTACATTTTTGTGTGTACGTTTTTGTTCTGGTTTTGTCCTGGCATCTTTATGTACTTCCTGATTGATCTGTCTACGTATTGGATATTCTGCTTATAAATTAGGACAATATTTCCATATATTTTTTTTAAAGTACGTTTTTTTTGTCCTGGGGCCTTGTGTGAGCCAGTTGTCTTTAAATTCATTCCTAATTAGCTATAGAATGTGTCAAATTAAGTAGTGTTTATTTGGGCATAATGTTGGAGTGTCTTCCTTGTCTCTTTTTAGGTTTTGTAAACTATGGCAACAGCCTGCCAGTGCCTGAACTTACTTCTTTCCTTGCTCATGAACAGATCATATTGTATTAACAAAGGTTTGAAAGTTAACTGGGAAAACGTTAGTTGGTTTGTAATAAAAACTTTCTGATATGTTTTGTTTGAATGCATAAGTAAACAAAACAGCAAGTCATTTGCATAAGGTAATGTAATACATAGTATTTTCAGATGTTGCTAACACATTGTCTAATTCTAAACTGCTTGTACACTACATTCTGCAATAGACCCTCACTCATTTCTGTTAACTTTACTGTATAGATGTAAGATGCAAAGTATTTTGTTCTTAATGTTTATACATAAGCATACAAGCAAAAATGGGTGCTGCAGTGTTTGCTTCAAAAGCCAAATTAGCTCTCCATTGTATTTTATCCCAAGGAAGAGGACTATCCAGGAGCTATTCAGCTGTGCTTGGAATGCCAGAAAGCTGCCAGCACTTTCAAACACTACAGTTGCATAAGGTAAAGTGACATTGTGCAGATTTCAGCTTCTGTATGATTTATCTGTAAATGGTATAAAACAGCGATCATTAATTCTCATTGTTTAAAGCAGCTTTGATTGAAATTTGATTTTCTGCTTATAAAAGTAAAATTGAGGCATTTATAAAAGCGTAAGCATCCTCAGTAGTTTCCCCCCTCCCTGTACGCTACTAACCAGTCTTCACAATCATAACACTATATAATCTGTGTTTGGACTATGTCATTGTTTTGTAACTGTTGTAGTATGTTGGCAGGTAAAGTTTCAACTAAGACTGAATTATAACTGTGCTACAACCTGAACTAATTTTTTAATCACAGAATCACAGGATGATAGGGGTTGGAAGGGACCTCTGGAGATCATCTAGTCCAACCCCCCCGCCAGAGCAGGTTCACCCAGAGCAGGTTACACAGGAATGCATCCAGGCGAGTTTTGAATATTTCCAGAGAAGGAGACGCCACAACCTCTCTGGGCAGCTTGTTCCAGTGCTCTACCACCCACAAAAGAAAGAACTTCCTCCTCATGTTTAGATGGAACTTCCAGTGACCAAGTCTGTGCCCATTACCTCTCGTCCTGTCACTGGGCACCACTGAAAAGAGACTGGCCCTGTCCTCCTGGCACCCACCCCTTAAGTATTTATAAGCATTAATAAGATCCCCCCTCAGTCTGCTCTTCTCCAGACTAAAAAGACCCAAGTCCCTCAGCCTTTCCTCATAAGAAAGATGTTCCAGTCCCCTAATCATCTTTGTAGCCCTTTGCTGTACCCTCTCCAGCAGCTCCCTGTCCTTCTTGAACCGGGAAGCCTAGAACCGGACACACTATTCCAGATGCGGCCTCACCAGGGCAGAGTAGAGGGGGAGATAACCTCCCTCGACCTGCTAGCCACACTCTTCTTGATGGACCCCAGGATGCCATTGGCCTTCTTGGCCCCAAGGGCACATTGCTGGCTCATGGTCATCCTGTTGTCCACCAGGACTCCCAGGTCCCTTTCCACAGAGCTGCTCTCCAGCAGGTCAGCTCCTAACCTGTACTGATGCATGAGGTTATTCCACCCCAGGTGCAGTACCCTACACTTGCCTTTGTTGAATTTCATAAGGTTCTTCTCTGCCCAACTCTCCAGCCTGTCCAGGTCACGCTGAATGGCAGCGCAGCCTTCCGGTGTGTCAGCCTCTCCTCCCAGTTTTGTGTCATCAGCAAACCTGCTGAGGGCACACTCCATCCTTTCATCCAGGTCATTGATGAAGATATTGAACTGGACTGGACCCAGTACTGACCCCTGAGGAACACCACTTGTTACAGACCTCCAACTAGACTCTGTGCCACTAATCACAACCCTCTGAGCTCTATCTATCAGCTGGTTTTCAATCCACCCCACTGTCTGTTCATCTAACCCACACTTCCTAAGCTTGCCTGTGAGGATGATGTGGGATATGGTGTCAAAAGCTTTGCTGAAGTCAAGGTAGACAACATCCACTGCCCTCCCCTCATCTATCCATCCAGTCATGCCATTGTAGAAGGCTGTCGGATTGGTCAGACATGAATTCCCCTTGGTGAATCCATGTTGACTACTTCTGATAACCTCCTTTTCCTCCATATGCTTTGAGATGATGCCCAGAACAAGCTGTTCCATCATCTTTCCAGGGATGGAGGTGAGGCTGACTGGCGTGTAGTTTCCTGGATCTTCCTTCTTGCCCTTTTTGAAGACTGGAGTGACGTTGGTTTCCTCCAGTCCTCAGGCACTTTGCCTGTTCTCCAGGACCTTTCAAAGATGATGGAGAGTGGCCCAGCACTGACTTCTGCCAGCTCCCTCAGCACTCACAGGTGCATCCCATCAGGACCCATGGACTTGTGGATGTCCAGTTTACTTAATTGGTCTCTAACTTGGTCCGCCTCAACCAAGGGAAAGTCTTCCTTCCTCCAGACTTTCTCTGTTACCTCTAAAGTCTGGGACTCCTGAGGGCTGGCCAGAGCAGTAAAGACTGAAGCAAAGAAGGCATTCAGTAATTCCGCTTTTTCTGCATCATCTGTCACCATGGCACCTGTTTCATTCAACAGCGGGCCCACATTTTCTCTAGTTTTCCTTTTGCCTCAGATGTACTTGAAGAAACCCTTCCTGTTGACCTTGACATCCCTTGCCAGGTTTAATTCCAAGAAGGCCTTGGCTTTCCTCATTTCATCCCTGCATACTCAAGATGGCCTTCTTGTAATCTTCCCAAGTGGTCAGTCCCTTCTTCCATGTACTGAGAACTTCCTTCTTCCACTTGAGCTTTTCCAGAAGCTCCCTGCTCGATAAGCAAGTTTATGTTCTGGAATTAATTCACCTACAGCAAGATGGCTTGTGGAGGGTAACTTACCCTGATTCTTGGTGATAAAATTAGCAAGTGCAGCGCTTCATGCTGTCACGGAAGAATTGCTTTCAGAACCAGAACTAATTCGAATATCTGGAGTTCCTAGCTTAGAAAGACTTGATGTTTTCATTGCTTTTTAGAAAGAAAGAAAAAAGAACTGGGTAAACATTACGTTCAAAGTCATAATAGATATGACAAGAAAGGAGTAAAATGAAGTGAATTTTGATGTTTCATCCACTAAGAAGATAATTAGATTAATTAGATTTTCTTTTTGTGTTATTTTTAATTAGAATTTTAAATTTGTGGGTAAAATTCTGACATTGCTTGATCTCCTGTCAGAATACTCTCTGATTTAGAAGGACCAAAATCTGTGAAAACATATGCTTTGCCTCCCTCTGTCCTCTAAATGTATGCTTTGTTGCAACTTCAGAGTAATTACCCATAATCCTCCATTTTAGTTTAGGATCTGCTTTTGAGGTATAGTTGTTTCAGGAACTGAAGATGGCCCAAAAAAGTGTATGAAGTTAGAAATTGTACCTGGAAAAAAGCCCGTCTCTACTCTGAAGTCAGATTTCAAAGCTGCTTTTTGCTTTCTTTTTAGTACCATAAAATTGACTGTACAGCCAGCATTTGCCTACGTATATTAAAATTTTGAATCCCTTCCTTAAATGTAGTAAATGAGAACTATTTTTTATTTATTTGAACGAGGAAAAATTACTGTGATTTCCCTCAGTCCTTCATAATTCAGTTTTTGAGAAGCAAGATGACTCCTGAACAACTTCTGCTCTGCTTGGCTCTGCCCTCTGTAGAGAGATGGGTCTTGCAGTCTTCCATACCTATGTCTCATTTATACTGTCCAGTAAGCTCTCCTTAGTATTTATTGCTCTTTCAGATGCTCTGTGGCTCCAAACATTAATCTGATTTATTCTGCATATCTCCTGCAGTTTTTTCTTTTGGAGAAATTAGTTACATTTATTCAGCTTGAAAAGGCAGCTTGATTTCTTAGAATCTTACAGCGTTCATCTGGAAAACCTTGCTCTTTCGAGATTTAGGTTGAATTACACAGTTTCTTTGACTTAAATTCTGTTTTGTGTAAATGATATGAAAGTCTCTGTTTAATGTTGAATCACTTAAACTTTGAAGCTGCAGTAAAAGCTTGATCTCCACTACATTATGTCCAGTATAGCAAAATTTGGAACTTAAACTAACAGTTCACTTTTTTATCATTTGGAATATTTCAACTGCAAAAGTCATACTATTTTAAATCTGATAGCATACTGACAAGATACGTGACAAACAGCTGTGAGGATTTACTTTGATGTTGCACTCAAGAGGATATCCTTGCATCCAGGAAGACAGTTTCTTGAAAGAAAGGATGATGAGGCGTTATGGGACATGGTTTAATGGGCGTGGTGGTGTTAGTTGACAGTTGGACTTGATGGTCTTACAGGACTTTTCCAACCTTAGTGATTCTGTGACAGAAAAAGTCAGCACTGCTTCTTTATTCTGGGAGAGGTTTTTTGAGCTTGCTTTTGTTTGCATTGTGAGAGCATAAGGACATTTTACCTGTAGCTCTCAGCCCCAGTGCATTTTCAGTCTCTGTGCACTGTTTTACTTTCAGAAGTCTGAGAGAATATGTATTGTATGGAATAATGTCTCACTAGCGGGGGATTGGGCTAAATGAATAAATAGATCTTCTGCCTTTCTGTTTAGGACTGCAGTAAAAAACCAGCTAGTCAAAAAACAGACATGTGCTAGCATTTATAACATGTGCTTATATGAGGCATAACCTCTGTATCTTACCATGAAATTTTCGCAGTATCCCTTTGATTGTCTGCTGTCCACATGACAAGAATCAGTGCCTTCCTTTGTACAATCATTCTTCACATTTTTCTTGCTAGATGGTGGTAGGAATTGGGTGTAGCTCTTAAACAGCAGGGCATTTAAACCTTTCTGTGAAGCGTATAACTTTTTTATTTTGGTGTATACATAATCTGAAAAGGCAAGCACTTCAGCTTCCCTGCTAAGACTTCCTTGGTTTTAAGGGTGGCTGCTCATCCTCCTTTGAAATAATAGGCTGGATGACTATTATTTTTATTCTCCATTGTAGTCTTCCTAGGGAATGCTTGCATTATGTGATTCATTTTTGTTTAAAAATGGAAATGAAAGTTTCTTGGCTTCTGCTTGTTAATGAGTTTTGATGTGAGTAGACTCCCTTGAAAATCCTGTATGAAAATGTAGTGTCAGATAATAGGATGACTCTATTTATTGCATTTGGGTCAAAATATTACTTCTGTTACATTGCAGTAATGTGTCTTCTAAAAATGTGCTGATTTAGATTTGTGTGGATGGACATGCAAAAAAAAGACTTTTTTTTTTTTTATAAATTAAATGAATACCTTGAATTAAATTCTCAATTATGGTAAATGGACTTTCATAATAATCACGTAGCCATTATGTGCAAGCACTACCTTTGTAATTCTGGCTTAGAAAATACATACAGCTTTAGCTGGACACTGCATTTCTACATTTTCACTTCCATACTTGATCAAAGTTACTTGCTTATGAAATTTTGTGATCACACCTTCTTTTCCCAAATTTGTCAGCATAAATATAGGCTGTATTCTTTCAAACACCTCCATATATCATAGCTTGGTTGAATAAATAAACTATGAATGCATGTGTTTAAAATTGGTGCTTGAACCCTCATTTGAATGGGAAGACAGCACTGTCACAGGAGTTGAATGGGTAAGAAACATGCGACAGTTTTACCTTTGTTGTGTTTGGGCAACGAAGCTGGTGAGGGGTCTGGAGCACAAGTTTTATGAGGAGCGGCTGAGGAAACTGGGGTTGTTCAGTCTGCAGAAGAGGAGGCTGAGGGGAGACCTTATCGCTCTCTACAACTACCTGAAAGGGGGTTGCAGAGAGGTGGGTGTTGGTCTCTTCTCCCAAGTGACTAGCGACAGGACAAGAGGAAATGGCCTCAAGTTGCGTGAGGGGAGGTTCAGGCTGACTATTAGGAAAAATTTCTTTACTGAGAGAGTGGTGAGACACTGGAATAAGCTGCCCAGGGAGGTGGTGGAGTCACCATCACTGGAGGCGTTCAAAGAACATGTGGACGTGGCATTGCGGGACATGGTTTAATGGGCATGGTGGCATTGGGTTGGTGGTTGGACTTGATGATCTTACAGGTCTTTTCCAACCTTAGTGAATCTGTGTGATTTTGTGTTTCATGTGGAAAAAGATCTTTTGCATTCCTCCCCATCCTCCTCTCCCAAAAGGAAAGAAACGTACACCGTTCTGTAACGGCTTTGATTTTGGGACATTTACTGGGAATTGTGACATGAGGGCTCAGGTCCCTGAGCTGCCCAAGCCTCCTATGTCACCAGGTGATTGCAGGCTGAGGCTTGCCTGGCATTAAGAATAGTGGAAACAAGGAACTAGTTTTCATGAGGATCTGTGCTGCTATACAGATGAAATTAGTAAAATGTGATCACCTGCAATAATTAAGAAATGGTTTCTGGAGCCCAGGAAGTTTTTCAGCCCTACATTGCAGTAGCTGAGCAAGTTTTTCATGTGTGTGACCATGTAAGTTGCCTGGCTGAGGTGAAAAATCTATGTGTATTTTTAATTTAATTAGAGAAGGTAAAGAAATGCTAGGTTAGCAGCAGCATGTTCATGACATTTGTTTGAAAGGAATCATAGTCTTGTGTTTATATGGTACCTGCTACCATAGGGGCTTTGTGAATTTTCGTTGGACTTACAGCAGTACAATTGCTTAATTTGTTCTGTCTGTGCAGAGACTACCTGTGCATTGCATCATTTTTTGCTAATGTCAGCAACTTCTGTATTTTAGACCAGTTAATTTCAACATATAAACCAACTATATGTTTATACACAAGGGGTGATGGTCTATGCTGTACCTAGTTGTAAAGTTGGAAAGAAGGAGTGATTCTGTATACAGAGCAACATTCTTACTCTTGTTCTGATGTCTTCTTGGTAGCTAAAAGAACTGAGTAACAGGAAATGCTCATAAACTCCAGCAGGAGATGTAGTAACATGAAATTGTTGTGGAGGCTTTTGTTTGAAGGCTTGTTGCATGTGGAGAAACAACAAAGAAATATTAGCTACTCAATTTAGTGTTTAATGCCAGCTGTTTCTGATACAGTTTTTTCTATTTAAACCTTTCTTTGGAGGGTGTTGTTCTTAACAGAACTAAAAAAGGAGGGGTGATGGGTGTATCATTTAAGTGGAGAGAACTAGGTAGGGAAGCTAGAATCTGTCTTTTGATAGTTAACATAGGCCCCTTAGGAGAAGATTTAGAGTGCGGAAGTTGTCTAAAATCAGGTATGGTGATTATCACATGAAAACTCTGTGCTTTCCATGCTGAAGAGAATATTCTGCCTATTTCTTTGTTGCTTCAACCCTTCTAAACAAAAATACAGTTGTCATATTTTGTGTCTTATTTTCTGGCCGGTGTTCTGAAGTTTTTAAAGTTGATGGAAAAGAGCAGTTGTGCCTTTCTTTGTCCTAAATAGATTCTCTTGTGATATCTATTTTTGTTAATCTTTCTATACCAGATATAGCTCAAAGAAGTGAAATGATGGTCTTAAAAAGATTTTCTGAGACCAGAGTGCCAAATCAAAACATTTAGAGTGTGGGTTTCTTGGAGGTTGGGAATGTCTGTGAATGGTTGGCTAAATCCTAGCAGGATGGGGTCTTGTCTGGGCCCTCTTAACACTGTTGCGTTGTAAACCTATGATAATGTGCTGCTGCAACAGATGTTTTAATTTGAAGTGTTAGGAATACTGCAAATGCATGCAGTAAGTGCCTTTCAGTAGTAACAGAAATGTGGTGATCCTAGTCTGACACAGTAACAGCAGGTTAATGGCTGATGATAAATTACTATATTGTGGCTCGGTAGCAGGCAAATGTGTTTTTTGGAAACAAGAAACTTGGTGTGAAATGTTGATGTGATCAGTAGTTTGATTTTAAACATATTTTTCTTTCATTAATAGTGAGTTGAATTCAAAACTGCAAGATACCTTGGAACAAATAGAGGTAAGAATTAATATATTGATGTTTAGTATAAGTTAGTATTTAGCCTGTAGGTACTAGAGCTTTCTAATGTGATGTTACAAGCAATTACAGATGTGCACATTTCTTTCAAATACTGTCTTTGAAATGCCAGAGTCATTACTATTCATGTAGCACTGTGCTGCAGTCAACTTAAATGCTCTATAATATGTTATCAAACTTGTGAGCCCAGCTCACTAATTGTGCCTGCTTTAAGTGGTAAAGCAGTCAAATAAAATAGGCACATAACATTTGAAGTACTGGAGCAAGGTATGCTCTGTGTATGGTGAAGATGCACAGTGGTTTTCAGTCCATGAACTGCTGTGAATTCTTTAGACTACTGCTAAATAGTTGTGAGAAGTAAATTAGCAGCATGCTAACAGGTTTGTATAAGCTACACAAGAGATCAAAGTTTCGCTGGGAATTTTAGAGGTCAGCAAACTGGAAACTGCTGGATAGGGCCAGTGCTAAGCTGTAGGAAGTAAGACTTGAGTAGCTGGGAAAGATGCGACTAAGACAGAAGATTGGTTTAAGTTGGAAGATAGTATCACAAAAGCAAATGAATATAGGATGGTAAGTGTCTTACTGGAAGTTGGTGGCAAAAAAAAGTTCATGAATAATAGGAAATCTTTTAACTCCATTACTAGGAAATTTTGAGCTGGAACTTGGCAAGCTTTTTGTAAGAAGTCTAGTAATGTAGATGTATATAATGCATATGTAGTGCATGTAATGCCTACGCGTGTAATGCATAGCAGGAAACAGAATTAGCTATCCCAGCAGCTCTCTATGCCTCTGGTCGCGTACTCTTTAGAAAAAGTCAGATTAGTGCATGTATTATTGTACCTCGTTATTTAATTCCCTGTACAATTAGAACTTTGTTAAATTTCCTTCATTTATGCCTTTGTACTTTCGCTTTCTTGCAAAGCTTTTCTTTGTTCTTTCGCTGATACATGCTCTATTCAGAGAATGGCTGGTTCAAAAGAGCTAATGAAATGACTGTTTTCTTCTCACTCTCACATAGGCCGGTCATTAAACTTGTCTTCTTTTTTTTTTTTTTTTTTTTAATATCACTCAGCTTTCATTCCTATTGCTTTCATTTATGTGGCATTTATTCCTTGTGAGCAAACATTCAAGTTGCTTAAAAGGAGACATGCATCTTTACTTCCTTCCAGTAACAGCTTTGCAAAGCAAATTCTGCTCGTACTGAAATCTGGTAAAATGTGCCATGTTGGCTGGTGATAGCAATTTACAGGTAGCCAAGTAATCATACTCAAGATTTTTATTTATTATTTGTGAATTTATAGAAATATCTTATTTCCCTCCTGTGAAAGTATCTTATTTTCTACTGGAATTATGTCTGTACATATGGGAGAATGTAAGTCATCCTGGGGTTCATAGAGTGTTCCTGTGAAATACATGCTCTAATTAATATAGAACATGCTCTAATTAATATAGAATCATATTTTGCTAATTAATATTTTAATAGTATGTCTTCTCAATAGTTGAGTGCCTCTCCTGATGTCCATTCCTTTTTGTTTTTTTTTCCCCTTCTTGTAATTTTAAGTTTTAACATTGACCTTACTTTTATACTATGTTACAAATAAAATGCAAGGTGGCTATAGTAGAAGCAACCATTGTAAAAGGTAGCTGAAAAGATTAATGTGCTCTGTGTTTAAGAGCTCTGTTCATGGGCAGTTTGATATCCCTGTTTCTTTCTTTGTACAGCTGTTCTGCATGAAATAAGAGAAGGAAATTTTTTTTTTAAAATCAACATATGGCTGAAATTCAAACTACTGACTGTTTAAAGAAGTTCTGAATCTTTAGGTTACTTGTCCTTTTACCATTTTGCTTGGGAAAAAATGCAGTATTTGATTGTATTCTACTCTCCTTTTTTGTGCTTAAAGAAAATATTTATCTGCTTAAAAAAACCCAACAAAATAAAAGCCTTACCCACCCCTCCAACCCAACAGCAACAAAAAACCCCCACCAAATCTCTAGAATTAAAATCCATAAATATTTTACGGCTAATGAAGTAATTAATAAAAATTTTCCAGTGGAGTAAGTAAAAGGACTAAACAACTATCTCCTGTGGTTTCTACTTGTGAGAGCAAGACTACATTGCAAGATCCTCAAATAATGAGAGTTGAAATGGCTTTAGTGACTAGAAAGGAGAGAAAATATCCAGTAGCTGTGTATGTTATCATATGTTATTGATTCCTGTTTCTTTTCTTGCATTGTTGATTGAAAATAACTAGAGTTAGGCTGTGTATCTCTGAATATACTACAGCGTCTAAGTGACAATTATGTTATTAAGCTGCATGGTCAAATTCTTGGAAGGCTTGTTAGTTGGTCATTAAGTATATGATCCTATTTTAGTTTTTTTTCATTCCATGCACATAATAGATGAACTTCATTTATTGCAAAGCTGTTCAGTATGCTCAGACACAGCTCTGATGGCAGAACTAGTAATTGGGGGGGTGTGTGTGTGTGCTTTCTTTTCTTCTATGGTACTCATCATTGTGCTGGTATAGTACTCCATAAATGACTTATTTCACAATGAACTTTTATGTCAGGTAGTGTTAATTCCATTTAATAGATGGCGCCCAGAGGGTTAAGAAGTCTATAATTGAATTGCTTGTACTGAAACACCTGTGGAGCATTTTCATTTCCACCCCCCCACATCTAGGTCTGTCTTAGGAGTGGGAGTAGACCAAGTTAGAAATTACAGCTCTCCCATATTGGAGTGCTAGACCTTCTCAAAGTAAACATCACTTTGAATTTGACTTCAGCAAAGTAGTGTACTTTTTAGTGTGCTTGTGTTTGGAAATGGTGGAACTGTTTGGCTGACAGAAATTTCAGACTGAAGTACTGCAAGCTGCAAGAAGTAACATTTGAGCACCTCAAAATAGTCCAGTAATGTACAATCTCGGCTATTGTACAAGCATAATTATTAGATTGTTTAAATAAACATCTTTTCTGCACTTGCTATTGTTTAAGTAATGTATTACTCCGCCTGTTTTTATTAAGTGTTTAACACATTTTTTCCTTCATTTATATAGGAACAATTGGACGTAGCGCTCTCCAAAATATGCAAGAACTTTGATATCAGCCATTATACAAAGGTTCAGCAGGCTTACAGGCTGCTTGGAAAAACACAGGTTAGTACTCATCTTCTGAGTAAGTCACAAAGAACAGCGGTGTAACAGCATGAAGCTTTGAGTACTGTGATGGAAATTTATTTTCCTAATGCTGATGAATCTTGCTGAGTATACAAAGACTTTCATAATGCTCAGATAATTTAACAGTAATTGCTAAAGGTAAACTGTGTATTACTGTAACATGTAGCTTTTTTGGACATGGTGTAACTGTAACAGTTCCATATTTCAGCTCTATTTATAATGCTGTTTACATTATTAATTGTATTTTGGCACGTGAGTACTATTTTTCATTATTAGGTCCCTGTTACTGAGTTGTGCACAACTTGTACCTTGTATGTGTGTGTTCCTATTTTATATTGTACGCGAATGCAACCGGGATGAAGGTGTGAGGAGATATTTTATTGGCAACAAAATATGAAACAAGGCATGTCAAACCTATTCTGTGGACATATCCTAAAAGTTGTATGTCTGTGTGCCTAGAACCTTTTATACGTAAATAGGAGTGGGTCTAAGCTCTCCGATAGGATGTAGTTCTCTTCTGTTGGTGCACTGCTTTGAGTCTTAGGATGGTTTCTCTGGGAAGGCAGTGAACCCGTTTCCTTCTGAATCAGATGCGACGTGTGGGAGCTAGTACCAAGCTCCTGTGAAGTAAAGGTGGCTAAGGAAAGGAGAAAGTCTTCGAGGCGTCTTTTGTCGGTGATCGGTGTTCATAACATAGGGAGGCTAAACATGGTGGTGCCAGTGCAGCAATGATGCTTTGCTTAGAGAAGAGATTTGTCCAGAAAGCTTTAGTTGCTAAAGATCACGTCAAAGTACCTGTCCCCTGATGAAGACAGGACAAGAACTCCGTTCTTTCTTTATTATGCTTGGTTTTTTTTTTAATCTTGTTTCCCAGTATTCAGAAGGGTGACT
This sequence comes from Gavia stellata, assembly GCF_030936135.1. Taxonomy (NCBI): domain Eukaryota; kingdom Metazoa; phylum Chordata; class Aves; order Gaviiformes; family Gaviidae; genus Gavia; species Gavia stellata. The sequence goes on from NC_082599.1 coordinate 26,718,324, forward strand.
GACATTAGAATGCCTTTTTGGGGTTTGTTTTTGAATTTTTTGTTTGTTTTTTGTTTCTTTCTAATTAGAACCTTTCTAGCAAAGTAGGGTTCTTTTTCTGTGGTTTGACTGTGATAACAGTGTAGCTCTGTAACAGGAGAGAAACAGATTTCTCTTCCCATACTTTGACAATGTGCAGAATTATTGGAGTGCCTGAAGACTGCAACTTAAAATCAGGGGAGAAGATTAATTAGACTTCTTCTTTGTTAGTGCACTGTATGCAATTTCTTTATTTAGTCAACAAAAGTAGACATAATGCATTCACTGCTCCAAAGTCTAGTGCATGGTACGTTGAGAAAGGCAAACTTTTTGTTGGAGAGGAATAAAGTTTCCGAACAAAACAAAAGTGTTATTTTTTTACGGCACAGTTTTGCCTGCTCTGTCCTCATGATAGAGGGGCTTGGTTTTGACATTCTTTTTATTACTATTAAAGTATGTATTTTGAACTTGTCCTGAAAATAATTTAGTTGCATCATTATTGAAATATCTGCCATTTTGACCCCTCCTCATTAAACAAAAAGACAAGAACCTTCAGTGTCTTCAGTACTTTTCATGTTTTCATTTGTCATTCTGTTTTCTTTGACTAGTTCAAGTTAGGATTAGCTGCAGAAGATCAGTTATTTGCGATATGAACAAGCAGTTCTGCTTCAGTTCTTTCTTCTGGGGGTAATTGAGTTCTCAGCTCTTGTCAGTAGCTAAGAATGTCAAATAGCAAGTAAAGAAACTGACCATTTTCAAATCTGCAGGATCTGATAACTTCATTCTGGCATATCAAATAATTTTTTAATCAATTCTTATATACTATATATACCGATTATTAGCATAACTTGAAACAGTGAGAAAATTCACTGTGTGACATGGACTAATGTTATGTACAGTCTATTAACAAAGGATTAGGGAAACAGCCTGACCTGAAGTGTGGGCATGATTATAGCAAAACTTACATAGTCATCAGTGTTTAGTACATGTACTGATATTTTTTTTTTTCCTGAAAAAAGTAAGTTTTGTTAAACAAATGACATATTTTGTTTTTATTGCAGAGAGGGTTTTTGGAAGAAATTTGTTTGTGATGTGCATGCCTTTCTGTAACACTTAATCCTACTTTGTATTCTTCAAGGAAGAAGTCGGTTTGGAAAGTGGATGGATTGAAGACTTTGTAATTGTGGTTTTAGTTTTATTAATTGCAAAGGAAATATTTTTATCGGGAAAAATAGCACTGATGTCGACTAATTTCTTTTTGACGCATTCATCAATGATTGGGAGGGTAAATGAATGAATGAGTGAATTCTATAGTTAAATATATTATAGAAATGTAAAATTAATATTTACTAGTGATAATGTAAAAAAACCTGGTGAGTTACACAGGGACAATGGCAAGGGAAACTGATTTTACTGGTAATACCTGAACTGGTAATACCTGAACTCTTACATTACCATATTGTAATATTGCCAAGTCCTATGTGAGTTATTTTTAAAACAAAGATTGGAGGCCATGCTTACAATCTCCTGATTGTACTGAAAATGTCTTACATCAAAAGACTATGGCATATGACAAATTGAATTTTACTATTTGATTTTATGTTCTTTCTTTTCTTTCAGACAGCAATGGACCAGTTACATATGCACTTCACTCAAGCCATTCACAACACTGTGTTTCAAGTAGTCCTTGGATATGTGGAGCTGTGTGCAGGAAACACAGACACCAAGTTTCAGAAGTTACAGTACAAAGACCTCTGTACAGTATGTAATTCTTGCATATATGTATATTTTTTAATTGAATTTTTTCACTGTTTTAAGTATACCTTATGTAAGTAGAGACTCAGTTATTAAAATAACCCTGCAGCTACTGTAGTTTCTTAATACAATTCATAGGCTAATTGAGAGATTGGTTATTCACAACTTAATGCTGATTTTGATTGCACTAAATCTTAGCATTTTGGAGTTAGTGTACACACCATCTAAATAAATGTAAAGAAGTAAATTGTAGGATACAAACACGAGATTAAGATATCAAAATATGAGCCAGCAGTGTGCCCAGGTGGCCAAGAAGGCCAACGGCATCCTGGCCTGTATCAGAAACAGTGTGGCCAGCAGGAGCAGGGAGGTGATCGTGCCCCTGTACTCGGCGCTGGTGAGGCCGCACCTCAAGTCCTGAGTTCAGTTTTGGGCCCCTCACTACAAGAAGGACATTGAGGTGCTGGAGCGTGTCCAGAGAAGGGCGACGAAGCTGGTGAGGGGTCTGGAGCACAAGAAGTCTTAGGAGGAGCGGCTGAGGGAACTGGGGTTGTTCAGTCTGGAGAAGAGGAGGCTGAGGGGAGACCTTATCGCTCTCTACCATTACCTGAAAGGAGGTTGCAGAGACATGGGTGCTGGTCTCTTCTCCCAAGTGACTAGTGACAGGACAAGAGGAAATGGCCTCAAGTTGCGTGAGGGGAGGTTCAGGCTGGATATTAGGAAAAATTTCTTTACTGAGAGAGTGGTGAGACACTGGAATAAGCTGCCCAGGGAGGTGGTGGAGTCACCATCACTGGAGGTATTCAAGTAACATGTAGACGTGGCATTGTGGGACATGGTTTAGTGGGCATGATGGTGTTGGGTTGGTGGTTGGACCCGATGATCTTGCAGGTCTTTTCCAACCTTAGTGATTCTGTGAAAACTCCCATGTCTTCAGTGTAATATGCTAGTTATTGGAATCACTATTAGCTTTGAACTTTATTTCAGTGCATTTTGGCTGTATTCACAATTTCTGTAATACTGCATTTCAGTAAGGATTCTTGTAAGGATATTAACGTAATTGGAGTCTTCCCATTACTCCTAATACAGTATCACATTCATTGCACTGTAGTATTGAGATGCACTGTAATATTGAGATGCAAAGGCCTGATGATAGGCAGATCATGGACTGGGCATAACCCTGTATTTTTCTCTACGATAGATTTTTAGACGCAGTTTCTTGCAAGTGCATATTTTGTTTATTTCTTTTTAAATGTTATTAGAATGAATTACTGTATTTTTGAGTAGTATTTTTAGTTCACTCTTCAGTTCTTTCACTTGTGATCTTACTGTTACACCCTGAGAAATTTTCTTAAACTTCAGTGGTGGGGAGAGAGAGTGTGAGGTATTTTAGGTGGTTGTAACATTGATATAAAACTTGAAATTATGTTTCTATCTTAAATGTTCTTTGTTCGTTTGTTTCAGTCACAGAGTAAGCCCTCATCATACTTCATCAACTCAAGGACCCACCCCATCAATTGCAATTTATAAATCAAAGTACAGTCACGAGCAGATTAAAGTTCATATTCTGATCCACTTTCAGCTCTTTCACTTCTCAAATCTCCTGGGACTGTGTAGCTTCAACTAGTGAACAACACATCTGCACTGAAAACCATTTCATTGTGAAGAGGTGCTCCTTTGACTTAAAAGGCTTACATAATCTAAGAGCCTTCATATGAGCGGAAGTGGATTATGAAAAAATTAATTTATTGGGAGTAATTGACATAAGTATTAATGAACAGAACGAGTAAGGTTCCAGATAGGTTGTATTTGCACTTCACTGAGATGAATTCTAGTTGAAGAAAGCCAGCAAACCCTGATCTCTGTTCTCCAGACTGCAGCCCTTTAGTACTTCTGCTTTAAGTCTTCAGAGGGTGCTTTTGTTTTCATTTATTGGTTTCTAATGCACTTTTCTTCTGAGTTTTTTTGCTTCATACTTCTATATGCCCTTCAGTATTATTTCTCATTCTTTGCGAATATTTATGATACTGAGCCCATTTATTTACATTTACAAGCAGTACTACTGAGCTTGTTGTACCTAAATCAGGGTTCTTCACCGGGTGTGCAAAATGCGTTACCCAGCCAGACCCCTTCTCAAATTCATCCCTTTACCTGACAGTCTCATCTTGGGTATTTCTCCTGTGTATCTGTCTCTCTGATAAAATTAATACTCTTCACCTAATGAACATGTTAATTTACAGTTGGCTTTTTGGATCAGGGTGGATTGGGGAGGTAGGACAGCTGCTGTCTAAGTTTGTTTGTTTGTTTTTAAACTACTTCTTTATACAGCATTCAATCCAATGGGGCACTAGCCAGGATGGCTTCTATGTACTACTGAAGTACAAGTATCTATATCATTGAACTGACTCAGTGTCTGCATGTCGCAGAGGTGGCTGCATCCCTCTTAGATGGTGAGGTGTGCTGACTATTAGGCTGTGTGGCTTTACTTCTGTATCTACCTTGCTGTTCCATAAATATAAAAAGTGGTCAATATATGGGCCAGTTGAAGAAAAAAAAAAAAAAGAGGTGCTAACAAATAAACTTTGCACTTTTAGACAGCATTTGATTAGTTGACTAAAATCAGGCATTCATCAGCTCAAATACTTTTGAAAAGGAAACTGATATATGTCAAGCCTCTCAGCTGTATGAATATGGATGTTTTTATATGGTTTGTTTTGCCTCTGCAAAAAATAAACACAATTGTTGAATTTCACAATATTATTTTGTTTTTCTGTAGCATATTACATCAGACAGCTACATTCCATGCCTTGCTGATCTCTGCAAAGCCCTCTGGGAAGTCATGCTCAGTTATTACCGAACGATGCAGTGGCATGAGAATCACGACCAAGATGACTCAGTAGCTGTGTCTTCTGGTAAGAAACTGTTCTGGAAACAAAACTTCTGATATTTGGGAATAACTTTTCCTATGCTCAAGTTGTTCATTTGTATTTCCGTACCTTTGTGGTCTTGACTCAGTGCCTTCAGCGTTATTGCTTACAGTGTGCAGAAAGGGCTTAAATACTCACTGGGTTTTTGTAGTCTTCAGTATAAAGTTGATTTTTTAATGAATATGTATATGTGCCATTATTACAGATATAAAGTTTTATTTTAAACAGTGCTTATTGTTGAGTTGGAAGTTGGCTGTGGTAGATGACTACAAAATCTGAGGATGTTTCCCTTTAATATAGGACCAATGTGAAATTTCAGATTTTTTGATCAGCGTTGAAATTTTCACTGCATATTAAGCTTAGTAGATTGGGGTACTGGATTGTGTACTAGGACAGATGACTGAAACAATAGGGAATTAATCTGTTGTAAATCTGTCATCGTGATTTTCAGGATATCCAATTTCCTGAATGTTGTATGTCATCTATACTAGTGAATCCATCATGAGATACGGTCAAAATTTCCTTGATAACCTTACAGAAAAAAGCAAACATTTAATATATATTAGTATAATTCTGGTTTTCTTTTATTGTTGTTCCAGTTTGTGTTTGTGGGACAGAAGCACAAAACCTTCATCTATTGTCTGTCTAAGTCTTCCTAAGTACATTTTGCTGGACGTATTCTAAATTAATATAAAATGCCTGAAGACAGAATTTATTCCCCCACTAACCCAAGATGCTTGTGTTTGGCAGAGGGCAGAGTGTGAAATTTACAGTATTAAGATTTATGCAAAACTCCTGTTTATTTGAATCAGATAGGCTTGCTCTTTTCTTACTGAGGAGGAGGTTTCTGTCAAAGGACAAGTACTCTAGGATTGCTGCTGAAGTTATTCCTCCTTGCCTGATTTACATAACACTTGTATCCTTTACATTACATGATAAGAAGAAAGGGAAAAAAATTGGAAATAGAAGTAAAGAACAGATCTTGCAACACTGTGCTTCCTACAATGTATTTGAAATCCAACATTTCTTTCAAAAGTCAGATTTATTACATATTTTAAATCTTAAAAAGAATGAAACTTATGCTAATTGTTTTCCTACTTTAAATTTGAAAAATTAATGAAAATATTTTCTTTGGAGTGTCCTTGTATTGTGTGGAATCTTAAAATAATTTTTAAAAAATTTTAAAATGTGGATTTTTTGAAACTGTTATTTCCAATGAAAGTTTTTATATCAGAATTAAAATTCACAGTTGAATTACTTAATTTTGAGATGCACCGTGTGAAGAAAGATTCTGAAGTTTTGAGTGAATTACCCATTATCAATAGTGTTTACTTTTAAATTTAAAATAACTTCAGATAATTACATTTCCTTCTCTTGTTTTCATTTTGTTGTGATCTTTGCATGTGTATAATAAAGCAGGTATCATAAAGAGTTTATTGTATGGAAACATTGTCACAGTAGACTACTTGCTCAGCTCCAGATGTAATTTTAAAAATAGTTCCCCTTAGTGTGGTTACTTATGATATCCTGAAAAAACAAACTCATTTGCACTGCAAAACCTTTTAAAGGAACCATTAAGCCTAATAAAGTGGTATATTCAGTCACATGAGTAATTTTAAATGCATTGCTTTTTAAATGTCTGTCAGAGTGTTTTGGTATGTTTACTACTAATCCACTAAATCTTCTGTCACTCAGTTTTTAAGTTTCTGGAGACATTGTGGCTTAGCTGTAATGTGCAACTAGAATATATTTGAGCTACTGAATCACTTTTTCAAATACGTCAGCAATGATAAAGAACACAAAAGGGAATTTCACAAGTATAATTTAATTTCTGAGGGACTATAAGTATCTACCAAATGTCTGTTTTTTCTAAAAGTCACTGCTTATGCCGTAGTAATTATTAAACCTATACATGGAAGCCTCATTCCATATTTATTGATTTAATAGCTGTGATATGTGCTAAAGCCAAAGAGTAAAATTCCTGTAGGAAGGGCAGGTACGTCAGAAGGAACCATGGAGGCAGTTCAGGAGATTATGCTAAAATTGTTCCCTCAATTAAACCCCATAGACTGGAGCAATAGAAGGAGCATGTTGTATGTGTATCTGGCTTTTATAATTTTGAGAACTCAAAGCTGTCCCAGTATTTTTCTCTCATTGTGCCAGTTAATGTCAACAGTCTTACAAAGTACCTTAAATGAGTCGAGGGACTCTTAATCTTAGGGCACAAACCCAGCTGTAGAAGTGAGAAGCTGGACTTAGAAGACATGAGTTACATAGCTCTTTCTATTTTAATAGTGATGCTTATCCAAAAGAAGTCCTGCATGGATTATGGAAAGGAGGTTGCACTTCATCTAGATCGTGTGTCACATATTTGTGATTATTAATGCCTCTTACAGATGTTAAAATGTACTTTGCATGACTTGTAAATAATTGCCCTTCTGCATTTCTGATAAAGGAGGTGTGTCTGCTTTATATCATTAAATATACTGTTTATTTGTGTTCTGAAAGTTAGTCTAGTTTGACACTGAAGAGCAAAATGGAATAGAAAATAGTTCCACGATAGGATTTTTTTTTTGTTTGGAATATTTATAGGAGAGACTCTTTGAGATTGAGGCTTTTTTATTTTTTTCCGTAGAATTGAGTTCAGAATTTGCAGTTGTTCTGTCAGTTATAGTGTGGACTGGCCTCTGGGGATTACTTTATTTAAGATCAATTAAAAAAAGCGCTTACTTGGAATAAACTAAATGGAAACAGATAATTATCTCTGGATATAAATGCATCCTAAAATTTTTTTGAAGTATGAGATATATTTAGTACCTTTCATGAAATAGGAAATCCTAATAAGATTCAGTTTGCTGAAGTGTTAGAGTAGCAGTAATCATGGTGAAATGTATGGTATTGATAGTTCTATGAATCATCAGTAATAACACTTAAGTAATTGCTCTAATATACTGTTGGAAGGATAGAATTAAGTGTTCATATGTAGGACTTTTTTAATCATACTGAAGATAAAATTAGTGAACTAAAGATATCAACTCCATAACATGAAATGAGTTCTATGTCACGTTTAATGAACTGCTACTTATTCTGTGATTTTGTTGTTCGTATAGTAAATAGCAAATTGCTGTGATAAGGGCTTTCATCCCTGAAAATAAACTGCTTACTAGAAAATTTTCCATTGCACTGTTGGTCATGGTCAAAGCATTGTTTGTGTTTGTAGTATAGAATCAAAGAAAAAATGAGTTTTAAAGGGACCTGTGCAGGTCATTTTGTCTTCCCTGCTCAAAGCAGACTGAACTTCAAAGTTGCATTGGTTTGTGCAGGGCCCTGCCTGGTTCAGCTAGGTTTTCACATTTCATAAAATTTACTGTGACATTGATATAATTCACATGTATTCCTGAGCCACTAATTTAACAGAAGAACTGAAACAGAGCAGCAAAATAATCACTATAGCATTTAAACTCCTGATTTTACAGGTATAATCCTAGTGGTAAAAGCTGGTAATGACTGTAATACCTGTAATAGATGCACTGAAAAGCAAGAATAAAATTATGTAAGATGGACATTTAATTTCAGCCATTTTTATAAACTGAACGTTTTGAAAATTATACTGTGTAAGTTCTGTGCAAGACCTGCTTGGTATGCAAAGAATGAAGCTAGAGGACAGGGATTTGATTGATTTTTTTTTTTTCTTTTATTTTTTTTTCTTTTTTTTCCCCCATCTGCCTAGCAAGGATTAAACAAAAACCTTTTGTTATAACTGAAGGCTGCCTTTACGAACTTTAAAGAAATACAGTCATTTTTCAGGTTTCTCAGTATTTAAATCAAGCATTTAGAAGAATAACTCCTGGATGCTTCTGATTAATATTTTTACGTGAAATTATGAATATTTATATATTCTGCTACCTGTTCCAAATTCTTCAAAGCAAAAAGTGTAAATGCTTGTGGACCTTTGTCCAATCCTTGATTTTCAAGGAAACTATCCTAAATTCGTATGTTCGCATGTGTGAAGTTAGCTGCAGTACAGTTCATTAAAAGACTGGAAAAGAAGACCTCTTAGCATGACTGGCCATAAACCAGGAGCGCAGGAGATTGCCAGAGGGAAAATTGCGTGGATTTGTGTTGAACAATAACATCCATTTGACTCTGTCCAACCATTCCTTCATAAATGGCAGTTTATGAGGACAAGGACTATGGTCTTAGCCTTGAGAACAGGTCAAAGATTAGGCTTGGCTTCACTCTGCAGAAGTGTAGAAGAGAGGAGGTTGCAGAAACTTCTAAAGAGCGTGCTGTGACTAAGCTGGTTTTGTTTACTAGTATAGTCAGAGAACGGATAAATCCACTTAGGGTTTCTCTATTTGGGTTATTCTTTCTGTTTATATTTTGTTTAATCTTCCATGATAAATCACTTTCGAAAATGCATGTGTCAGAATTACTGCTTTCAGGAGAAGAGGACCATATTTAGGTGCAGTTACTAACTTATAATTTATATATACAGTGGCTAATATTTTTTTAATGATTTTTCTTTCACAAGGAAAATTTTGAGTGCCCTGCAACAGTAGATATAGTATGGAATTGGATGGTTGGACGTGATGATCTTACAGGTCTTTTTCCAACCTTAATGATTCTGTGATTCTGTATGAATTATGTTTGAGTCTTGTTTTCACATCAATCAGCCTTTTATCTTTTCATTTTGAGTAATTAGGGTAAATTCTCAGTCCACCTGCTAAAGCAGTCTCAATGACTTTAAACAGGAAAGAGTTTAACACAGTTTTGTAGCCTTGGAAGAAATTAATATAAGCCTAAATTCCAGAATATATTTAATATGTTTTTAATTGTGAGGAGGGGTTATTCAATTGAAAGTACCAGAGTTTTTACATTCTGGCTGCATGTAATACTGTATTGGTTCTGTTTTCTTGAGGTCTAGCTTCATGAGGAGACTAATTTTAACTTAACTGGCTTGAAGATTCGTCTTGGTAGTGTTCATAGGTTCACTTTCATAATCCCTAGGTCACAGATGAAGCTCACTCAGTGTTTGATAAGGATCATAATTTAATAACATGTCCAGACACACCAAAAAGCTCCATTTGAAAGAAACTAAGCAAGGCCAGCATCCTTCTCAGTAACTATATTCCCTACATTTACTTAACTTAAATGGAGCTATAGATGTTGAAGGTTTCATATTTTTGTTGTTCCTGTTATGCTTATATAAGCATTCATATAATAGGTAATATATTATATATATTTAGAATAATCTTTTTTAATTTACATGGGAACTGCTAATAGTTCTTGTTCTGAAAAATATACTCTGAAAAAGTTCAAAGCAGAAAACAGATGGTTGATGGGGAGAAGGAAGTTGCATATCATGCTGTTCTACTTACAGAGAGTCTGGCCTAGGACTGGGTGTATGAGACACTGGCAAGTTCTAATTAGGATTAGTGATTGTTACAGGAGGTAACTGCTCACTTGACAGTGAACACCAGATGATCTGGAGAAAATATGGTCAGAACATGGTCGGACTATGCTGTGCTCTTTTGTATTTTGGTTTAACTGAATTGTCAGTATCTGATACCAGTCATAACCCTTCTTGTCCAGTGGATGACTCTTTCCTTTCTCCTTTTAAATATGCTGTAGTCCAGACAATGCTGCGGAGGTGTGTTCTGCACACATCTGAAAAGGTTGATCAAAGCCTCGTATCCAGCCTCCCATGCCCTACTGCGCTCATTAGTAAGGTGCTCACAGTATTTACACGATATACATCTAGATCGCGTGGTCTGGATTGAGGGCAAGGCTTGACATGAAAAGAACACTTTTGTTGTTGACAATAAATTTCTTAGTGCTGGCAAATGGAGGACAGATGTAGGTTCTTTATGGTTCTGGACCCTTCTTTAGTAGACAGCAAAATTAGACATGAAAAATTGCTGCTCTCTCTGAGGAAAGTGAAATTAAGCCAGGAGGCTTTCTGGAAGAAACTATGAAGCCTAGTATTGAAGCACTGCAAAGGTCAGTCAGGAGTAGCTCTCACTGTGGTCCTGGTAGCATGTTACCATCTAAGGAACTCTATTGTGACAGGGATTCAGTCTGCAGATGGCGTTTTTGTCCTTGCTAGTTTCGAATGACGACATAAAATCCTGTCCCTGCATTGATGAGACCAGCTCATGAATGAAACGCTGCTGGAGCTGCACCTGAGCTGTCTGGCAGCATCACACAGTTTAACGTGCTTCACAGCCTTAGTGCTGTCTCCCTGGGTGGAAGCTGTGTGTAATTCCACCAAGGCAGTTTGGTCCATGGCCTTAGATCGCTTCCAAATTCCTTGCTGAGGCTAGAAATAATTTTTTTTCCTTTTTTTTTTTTTCTCACCCAAATAACGTGTTCCACAAGTTAGGGCTGGCCAAGACACTACTGACATTTGTTGAGGAGCTGTTAAATGTTCCACTCTTTCCTTTACCTTCCTGTTTGCATTATAGCAGTGATGTATCTACCTGGTCATGAAGTCCAACAGATCAAAAAAAAGTCCATCTTTCAAGAATGGGATCTAACTCAAGGACATTAGATATGCCCTAGTCTGTTAGACATGCCCTGTTGCTCTCCAGGTAGGCCCAAAATTATAGATAGGGACTGTCTTTCCCATGGTATCAAAATAAACTTTGATTTATTTTATTGGGTTTTTTTACCAGGTCCCTCTCTCCATTCCTGTAGGATCTGGGTTTTGTGCTGCCTGTTCCTGCGAAGGCTAGGCGGCAAGGATGAGACTGCCTGATGCGCATGCAAAATGATTGCTTGGGGGTGGGTGGAGGTTTTTGAGAGGGAATGCTGGAATCAGGGGGAGGAATGGCTTTGAGTTGGGAGCCTGCTTGTGGAGGGAGAGAGATGAGACCAGCAGGGCCAGGAACAAGGGAGTGAATAGTCTTCTCAAGTACTGAAAACTAGCTGGAGGTTGCAGAAAAGATGGAGAGACAGGTCTGAGCCGCAGGGCAATGCTGGGGTACTACAGGCAATCTTAATTCTTCTGTGTTTGCAGCCTCTTGAATGATGGGGTAGGAGGGCTGTACGCTTCGTAATATTCCAATGTAGTATTTTATGTGAATTTTTATCTTTCACGTCAAATCACTGAATGGTTTGGGCTTTAAAGGATGTGCATAGTTTTTTCTCCTTGCCAGGAACAGCAGAGTCGTCTTACTATGGGGAAAGTTTGTATGTATGGTCTGGTTAAGACAGAGCTTTTCGTGGTCAATCATAGGCTGTGAAGCAAAACTGCATGACACGGTGCTATCATAGACTGCAAGTGTAACCACAACTGTATGCTCACAAACGACATATAAAATATTACTTTCTCTTTTTTAAAATGGAAATAAGATATATTTCCTTCATGGGGAGAGAGAGGACCACATAAAGGAGAAGTTTACCATGCATTACAGTGCTTTTTTGCAAAGTGAGCCAGAGCTGTGGGAATAAAGGTTTTAGAATTAAGTAAAATAATTTGGAAGAATGAAACACACCTGATTGTATGATTGACATTATTTCATGTATAAGCATAGAGTAGTATGAGAGGGGAAAAAAGAAAAGAGCATGCTATATCATTTGCATAGTTCCTGGAAAATGTTTTAGTATTTTTCCTCAGGGTTGAAGACAGAATTTACTGGGGCAGAAAGTTAAAATCTTGCTTCTGAAATTTTTAAGTTCATGATTCTTGCCTACAAAGGTAGAATACCTTAGAGAATCTTGTTGTAGAGGATTAAGCAGCGCTCACTTCAGCATTCAACTTTATCTTTTGTATTTGAAATATCAGTATCTGTTACTTTCATCTTTTTTTTTTTTAATTTTTATTGATTGGGGTATTTTTTTTTAATTTTTATTGATTGGGGTATCCTGCTTACATAAAAGCAATCAGAAGCTCTCCTGGTCTGCATTAGCATATGCTATTTATATGTGCTTTATTCATTGCCTTTCAAAAGTTCAGAGCAACGGAGCTCTCCTGGAGTTTGCATAACAGTTAATACAATAATGACTAAGGCAGAAGTTTCATTATGGGTAGAAAACTAGCATACATTTCAAGGCTTTTGGAAATATCTACAATACCTTTCACCTTCAGTTTCAGATGGCAGCAACGTGGTTGGAACCGAAGAGAACAGTTTTGACCGCAACTATGTAAAAAAGAAATTGGAACATGGGCTTTCACGAATATGGCAGGTATGTGTTTTGATCCCCGCCCCCCCCCCAATATCTATCTCTTCCACCACCCCGGTATTAATGACAGTTATATTTATACTGATCTGCTTAAAGAAATCTCTCTAGGGATTTTTTTTTTTTTAATTATTTGTTTTGAGCTAAATATATCAAAACCATGGAAATACAATTTCTGTGACTCAGTTACTACTTGGTCGCTATGCTTACAAACTCAGTCAAGATGCCAAAACATAGTAACATGACTTTCAGCTTGATTCCACTTCTTCCAACCTGTATGCTGCCCTACAATCTATTTTCTTCTCATGTGCTTTTCTCTGTTAGCACAGTCAGTACTGCTTTATGTTTCTGGTATAACCATAGCTGTGGAGAACCTGAAGTCTTGTGAAACTGCCTGGTTTCACAGTATTCCTGGTCTGACTGCTGGATCAGTTTGATGTGCAGTGAGACCCCAAATATATGATGAAAAAGCTGTAAACCTTTTACATGGCTGAACTGTAATCCAGAGCTCTGTTTTTACAGTGTCAATAAAGCATCTAGGATTGACCTTCTGTTATAGAGTGTTAAAGAAACTGATTATAATATTATTTTAGAAAGTCAATGAGAAATCATTCACGTTACAGAAAATGGAGTTCTACTCTAAATCTCAAAAAGAAGTTATACGTGCAAACAAACCAAAAAGTGCTAATGAAACAGGCATTTGAGCCTTCACCTTTTTGTCTTTAGTGTATTAAGTATACAAAAACTTGTTTGTGTTTTGTAGGATGTTCAACTGAAAGTGAAAACGTATCTTCTGGGAACAGATCTGTCTAACTTCAAATACGACGACTTCATATTTGTACTTGATGTTATCAGCAGGTATACTGATGTGGTCGTAAGACCACTTAGTACACGTGCACAAACTTGAGCTCTGATAAGGCAGCACAGTTAATTAAGGCTGATATTTACATTCTGATGCCAACTTTGTTCCTATCTACTGATAGTTTGAAGAGCACTTCTTTATGTGGAAGTTTATGACGGTGTACTTGGGAGAGATAGCATAAATTGCTTTGCTGCTCAAGTAGTGCTTAAGTGCGATATGATTTCAGTATTGTCTACCTTTAAGATTTCAGATGTGCAGATCTGACAATTTTCATGTTTCTAGAAGCTTTTAAAGAGACTCTCAGTCATGAGCAGTAAAATACTGTGGTACTGCTAACATGTACAGTATTATATCCTTCTGTTTTGGTAATAAAATGACGGATTCAGACTGTGAACTGTACAGCTTGCCCTGCATAATGGGATCTCAAAAAGACATTTATTTTGCTTATGGTTCTTTGTCTCTATATGTATGGGACATTATGATAGAATTTGGAGGGGAATGAGACATGGACTTTTGTGGAATGAGTGGAGTGTTTGCAAGTTAATATCTGTGCTCTGCTTTTATGGAGATACATGCACGCTCATGGTAATGTTTGAGGCTTGTAATTCAGGTTGGAACAGCAATATTAATAAATCAATAAATATTTCTAAGCTTTGTTTTATTGTTACAGGCTGATGCAAGTGGGAGAAGAATTTTGTGGCAGTAAGTCTGAAGTTTTGCAAGAATCTATCAGAAAACAAAGTGTTAACTATTTCAAAACATACCACAGGTGAGACTACTGTATGTGCAGTGGATGAATCTAATGGCATTTATTTTTGTTGGGTTTAACTTTAAGTGCTTTCCAAAGGAATTCCACTGCATAATGTTCCTGCATTGAGGTTGACAGATTGTAGAATATGTTTCATAATGAGAATAGGGCTCTGAACCCTGGGGAAAGGGAGAGGGTGGAGAAGCCTTTGCTTCCACTATGGTTGTGGAAAACTCTAGCTCTGCAGCAGGCAAGCCAAAGATAAAAAACTTTCTATGTAGAATTTCAGTAGTTTTTCAGGCTGCTTCTTAAGCTGTCTCCTGGGATACTGAGGATGAATGCCTCTGAAGTCCATACTTCCTAGCAAAATTGTTACTTCTTTTTCTATGCCATTATATTAAAAAGAGCTATCGTGTGGTTATGAAATGTTTTTTTCAATATGCAATTTTGTCTTGTATCCAATGAGATGTTTAGAACTGAGTCCATCCTTTTGAGTCACGTTTTCGTAGTTTATTCATTGGCAGTATCTAATTATGTTTCAATCAACTCTACTATCATATCTGAGGCCAGTCATGTGTGCTGTCCTGTGCAGGCAGTCTCTGGCCTCAGACATGATATATGGCTATGACGGCTTCAAGACTTGTCTGTCTGTTTGTTTTAATTGTCAATTTCCCAAATGTTTTGGTTTGGATGATTGACAACTCTTTCATTCTAGTTACCTAGCATTTATCTTCTTTTTGGGTGTAAAAAGCTAGGAAGATATGAGAAGAAATACAGCATTCCTTGCTCTAAGAAACTCTTTCTTTCCCAGTCTTGATCTGTTGTCCTCTGTTGTATGGGAGCTGTTATACATCCAAACCCATTTGGTTTGAGACTTTCTGCCTAAAGTCCATAAAGTAGGAAATTATGGTAGGAGAGCATGAGACAGTGTCTAAATTCAGAAGCTGAGAACGTGGTTTGGAATTTCCAGCTTTGGTAGTTTGTAGCTAGGATTTCGTTCCGGATATTTGATGAAGACCTCAGTTCCAGTTGTCTGAAAAGCTTGAGCCTTGATCATAATGCACATTGTGTCTTATCAGAACATGAGTCAATTAAGATGCCATGCCACCTATCTTTATTTCTTGAAAGCATTTCTGAACCCTGAACTAAATTTCATGAACTGATTTGGAAACTGAGCTTGCAGCTCAGTTTCCAAAAAGAGCTGTTTCGGTCTACCTAACAGTCTTTTACTACACTGAATTACCACATAACATGTTATTTGGTTAAGTAAATATTGTTTTGACCATTATGGTTTTGCTTATGTTTAAAGGACTATTTAGGGAATCAGAGACTAATTTTCTGAATTACCTTTGAGTAAAATAAAGGTTAAGGAACTTTGATGGAATATGTATAGAAATAATAATTTTTTGAAATAACTTGTGTTTTTTATTAAGGTAATGTTTCTTGTAATCCTTATGAAAATAAAAGGAAATACTTATGACTCAAATTATGTGAACCATTTAATACTTTTTATATGTTCTATGCTGTGTGGGTGTTGTGAAGATTAATTGGCTGATGTTTTCATTCTCAGAAGGAAAAATATAAAAGACCTCTTTCCTAGCTATGTCCCTCAGGTTGATTTATATAAAAGCTTTAAGCATCTTGCCTTTTCAGATCAAGCTAATGTGACTTTCACTACCCTTGTCTATTTAATTGGAGGGTGGAGAAAAAAAGCTAGTGCTTTTAAGGATTCATTAGTACATAAAAGCCACATAGACCTGAAATGCTCAGAGTCCAGGAGTAATCAGTTCTTTGATTGTGTAATTTGACATATGTGGCCTCCTGGGTGGTGTGGTGTTTTAGAGAACTGCCAACGTAGAGAAAGTATTCAAAGGAATTGGTCATGTCATTCAAAAAGTGTAGAAGAGCAATGTCATACTAGACCATACATGAAGCCTTTTTTGGATAAAAGTTGATTATTTTGAAAAATTAGAATGGGATTTTGTTAAAGAACATCAGTAAGACAGTTTTTGGAATGCAATTTACTTTTTGTTCTGATACGTTTGTAAAAAGGTATGTCTGATCACTAAGGCTTTTCAGAGAATGAATGCACCAGACCTTCCATGTGTGCCACTTTCTAGACTTGTATGATGGTGAAAATGAAAAGCATTTGTTCAAGTATTTTGTCAGTGCCTTGATTTCAGTTTTGAAGTGATACAAAAACTGGTGCTGTGTGGCTTTTAAATGTTTGCTTTTCTATGACTCTTTCTCCTTAGTCTTCCTCTCAAAGAATGTTAATCTGTAACGCTGATTTTCACAGCATCTCTATCTGTCACTTCTGTTGGCTTTACTGCGAGAAGATCTGCAAGCTATGGGTACTCAGTGCTTTGAAAATAGCACTTGAAGTCTATTTGCATTTAACTGGTGAATTTAAATAGACACAGCAAACTGTAGTCATAATGCAACACATTGCTCATCTCACTGAGGCAAGAAAATTTTAATTGTAGCGGTGATTATAGTTCGTTATTGAAATAGTGGTATTTCTAGAATATTTTGCTGCCTAATTAGAAACCCAGTGCATAATTTACCAACTGCTACTTGTTAAGCAAAACAATATACCATATATTAAGGAGAAAAGACACAGCAATGTGACCTCAATAAGGACTCATTGCTGTCTTTTCCTATATGAGTTCCTGCTTATATGGCAAAAAGATTTTCTTTATTAAAGGTATTTCTGCTTATGGCTGAAGGGAGGCTTTTCTAATGATTAAAAACATAACAGAAACAATGCAGAGATGTAATGGCTTGATTACATTTCCCTAATACGTTCTCTGTATTAGTACCAAGGTAAAGTTAAGCTATGAAGAAAAATACAGCTTAGGATATTAATAGCCATTTAACTTTTTTCTTCTCTGGAAAGTTGGGATGTCTGTAGAACATTAGTTCTTTCCACTTCCCTTTGCTACCTGTTGGCTTCAGTGTGTTTGAAAGAAGCATCTGTCTTGTGTGGGCTCACAGAAGCTGTTGTACTGCTAAATAGAGTGTTTGTATATATTATATTGCTTGCTACAGATTACATAGGGGGGAAAAAAGCTCCAGTATTACTGCACAATCATAGAAGTTCCTCTATACTTTCTAATAGTTTTGACAAAAAAAATCTGTTTCCAAATTTTGGAGATTGAGAATTTCTCCAGAGGTGTCGTAAAACATACACTGTGTTAGTAGCCACAGCTTTTAGGCGGTCTGTCAGTTGAAAGAATGAGTTAAATACCTGTTTTCAAGTGTGACTTTTTATACAGTTTTTGAAGGTGGTTTTTCACTGCGTAAGTTAAATAGTTGTCTACTTCCTGATTTACTCTTGCTGCCAATTAAGAGTATTCATTTGTTGTATTTCAGAACCCGTCTTGAGGAATTAAGAATGTTTTTGGAGAATGAGACCTGGGAACTTTGTCCTGTTAAATCAAGCTTTAGTATTCTGCAGCTTCACGTACGTTCTATGAATAACACATACAAATGTATTAATACTTTAATAGCTAAAAGTCCAGGTGTTCTGAAAATTAGTAAGATCCATGAACTACCATGCAAATGTTTTTAACGGCTGCTAAAATTCCCTAAATTTCACTTCATGGTATTGGAAACTTTAGATTCAAATGCTCTCAAAACAGTAGTGTTCCTGTTTCAGGCAGGTAGAGATTTACAAAAGATGCTAGAGCTGTAAGCATAATGTTAGCCTTTATTTTTCATGTTTTAATGTGCTGTTAATATGTCAGTTTTCCATTTCTAAATGATGTATCTGAGAGTAAGATGCTAAAAGATGAGTGCCTAAAAGTAGTCATATGAGTGCTTACTAGCGTGTACCAGTTTTTGGCATCTGTTTATGGAAACATAGGTCATACTGGCTCATTTGGAAAGGAAGAAAAAAGTTAATTCTTCTGTGGTGAAGTCCAACTGAAAGCAAGTAATTGGTGTACTCACCTGCTGTCCTAAAGTGATTTTTGTGAAGTTTAGCACATGGTGGGTGCATTTCACCTGTTTTGCCAAATGAAACGTGGGTGCCTATGATTAAAGCTATCACTAAAGTGCAAAAATGGATGCAGCTGAGCAATCTCAAGCAAAAGATAATTTTGCAGCTTCTGTAGAGTTAACTGTAAAAGTAAGCAAGAGGCTAGTGGGGCAGTAATAGTATGGAGGGAAAAGAAAGGAGGACCCTCAATAGCATCCTGTAGCTATAGAAATAATATTTTTAATAGAGAAATGGGATTATTCATACTGCTCAAGGGACTGGAGCAGCAGAAAATGGCAGAAAGTAACTGATTCATTCAAACAAACAAATCTGACATTGTGGTCCTTTTAGCTACATACATTTTGATCTTTAAACCTTTTGATAAATAATAATGTACATTTTGACATTTATGAAGATCAATGGCTAGAGTTTAATAGATAAAATGATATGTCAACAGAGATAAGTCAAGGTTTTTAGAAAAAAAAGTCTAAAATCATACCTTATGTGCCCTACTCAGTGCATGTATTTGCAGAAGTCTGTGCATTCACCCAGTCATCAGAAAGTTCATGTGCAGTGGGTTTGAAAAGTAATAAATTTTGAAAAGAACTTTTGAAAAAGAAAATATTAAGAAAAAAATTTCAGCTTTAGTAAATTACTAGGTAATTGTCTAAAGAAAACTACTTTTTCAGATAGAATTTAGATCTTGTTTTATCTTCTAATTTCTGTGAAATGAAAACCCACTTAGTTTTCACCTAGTTTTAGACAGCGAATACTTTAAGAATGTAGGAGCTATATTGCATGTCATAACCAAAACCTGCTAAAATTAGAAAGATGAGCAGTATAAGTTTGCCAATTTCAAGGTTAACTTGAGCCAGCATGAAAAGCAAGTTTAAATAAGCAGCAAGCTTTGGCCAAAAGTTTTGATACGAGGTTAGTTGTCCACAAGTTTGTTGTTATGCTCTGTTTTTATGGATCTGGAATCGTAATAATACTGAATCTGTCGTGTTGGTGATTAAAATTGTACTTTATTTCTATTAATAGGAATTCAAGTTCATGGAGCAGTCACGTTCCCCATCTGTGTCACCTAGTAAGCAGCCTGCTTCAGCAATTTCAACAACAGTAACGTTATTTGAGCAGTACTGCAACGGAGGAAACCCATTTGAAATTCAGGCTGACAGCAAAGATGATGAGACAGAAGACGTCTTAGCTTCCAATGGGGTATGGAGTGTTTCAGGGGGAAAAAAAAAAAAAAGCAAATCTTGCTCTCAGTAAACGATGATTTATTTTGTATATCAGTGATGGCAAAATGTCTTAATACACGGCTCAGTTAACTGAAGTACTGTGTAAAATCTCAAGCCACTTTACTCCTTTAATTAGCTAGGTTGCTTTGCTTTTAACAATGCCAGAAAGCCAGGTATCTTCTTTAAAGTTCAGTTTGTTTTGCAGTGGATCAATATTTTTTTTCACGGAAGTCAAGTGTTCCTGAAGGCTAGGAAGACATGTTCCACTTAAACCCCTGGAAAAATACTAATTTAAGTTAGCTTTCTTTGTGGAAGCAAGTTTGTTATTTTAGGACTGTTTTTCTGGCTTCTTAGGAAAGAATCATTGTGGGTTGCTCCTTCTGTTGTATTTGTCCACACCTACATGATTTGCCATGGATTATCTGATGTTTGTTAGGCAGTTTTTAATTGTAATTTCAATGCTCAGGACACTCGCTATAAAACTGAATGGTAACTTCATGTTGGTTTTTTTTTTTCCAGAATTCTGTCAAAATCTAGCAGTGGTCAAATATGTTCTACTTTAAAACTTTGTACCATTCTCTTAAATGCTATATTAGCATATTTTTGTTCAAGCTTTTGCTCTGGTTTATCCCTTTGATGAATAATGTTGTCTTTTTTTTTTTTTTTGTGTTAAGGTTGGGTTTAGTTTTTTTGTTTAAGGTTAGTTCATAGAGCTTGGCACACTAATGGCTCTCTGGTTTTCGGCTTCATCTTTTTTGCTTTCCATGTGGAACTTCTGTTGCAAAGCAGCTTTATCTGTATCTCACACACCTGAGTGTGATGCTGCAGTGTCTTTCCTTCTATGGGCGATGCTGCAGTCTCTTTCCTACTGTGTCACTTGAAGAGAAAATACAGTCGATTGGCAGAAAATATTGTTGCCTTGTGCTGAAAGGAAGCTGCTGGAGAGTCAGTTTCCTGGTGGTAGTTCTTCCTCTGTCAAGTAATACAGCAGAACATATGTCTGCCTTTTCACATCAGTAAACTGAAAAGAGTTGGATGGTTATCACTGTTAGACTTACGTGTAGACTCCAAATGAGTGTGTTAAGCAAAGATGAATGCACAGCAAGGCATGCTGAAAACTGCAGAATTCCATGGTACTTTGTTGAAACCCACTCTGAAACAAAGCTTTTGGGGAATCTTGGCAGCCATTTGGTAGATATTCGCTAAAATGATCCTTAGCGAAATAAGGTTTAATGATGATACCAATAGTACTTTTGAGGTTTTCAAAATGAAAGCTCCTTCTACCGAAGAGTTCATTTCAGACTTTTGTATATGTTTGTGAGTAGTTTTGCTTTTTAAAAGATTTTTCTGAAGAAAAAGGACTAGAAAACTAACTTAACTTTTTGGGGTTTTGATGTTTTGTTTTTTTTTTTTTTCCCCCCAGACAGCTTTCTTCTGAAGGTTTGACTCTGTAACAAATGTATAGAGCCCTCATGACCTGCACTATGAGTGCAGAAATAAATCTCAAATATTGCAGGATATATTTTGCCACCATTTGCATGTAGAATAATTAGAAAGGTGTGAAATTATTTTGCAAAGATTATATTAACCAGAGCTACTGAGAGTGGGTAACATCTCAAAAACAAAAAAGAGTAATTGTTGGAATGTGATTCCTTGCAGGTCGCTGCTAGCAAACGAGTGCATACACTGTCCCCATGTTTTTGTACAGTGACTTGTAAGCAGAATACTTACACTTGTAGAAAGCTAGAATTGTATTCATTTCTTGACTGTGGATATGTTGAGGAATTTTTCTTTCTATCTGCACACTTGCATGAGATATGAAAACTTTGCACACAAGTTAGAACAGAGCTGCTTCTTTCTTTCCAGTTTTAACATTTTACTCTTCAGAATCTGTTTCTCCTAGCTCAAGTAAAATTTAAATGACATCGACTTCCTCTGCACTAAGCTTTTGCTTCTATAATCGTGAAATCATTTGATGAAAAAATTAAGTAGTAAATGCTGATGAACATGTTGGAGATACTGTTTTGTTGGCTTTTGCCAGCCTGATGCATCATACTGCTGCCAAGCAGACTGCTATCAGTAAGACCCTCTTCTGTCTTCACTTATATATTTATTTCCGCCCCCCCCCCCCCTTTTTTACAATGATGAACCTATTCAGAGAATCACAGATTCACTAAGGTTGGAAAAGACCTGTAAGGTCATCAAGTCCAACCATCAACCCAACACCACCATGCCCACTAAAATATGTCCCGCAATGCCATGTCCACACATTCCTCGAACACCTCCAGTGATGGTGACTCCACCACCTACCTGGGCAGCTTATTCCAGTGTCTCACCACTCTCTCAGTAAAGAAATTTTTCCTAATATCCGCCTGAACCTCCTCTGGCACAACTAATAATAAGAAGTAATAGGACTTAAAAGCATAAAAAAGAGCTTTAGTTTTCTGTGCAAATATAGTGTTTTCAGTACAAACTCTGCATGCAGTGATAGTTACACAGGAATGGTCATATTATGTGAGACCAGCGGTCGTTCTCCTACAGCATATTCACTTCTGGTAATGGTTAGCGCAGACACTGTGGGTTCATGAGAGGTAATGGGTCCTGCAAGTCTTACTGGGACACTTTGTAACCTGCATGAGTTACAAAACATAAATGTGTGGAATGGTTTTCCTCTATTTGTTCCAGAATTCTCTTGAGAAAAAGGCAAAGAAGCCACCCCCACCCCAGAAACACGTTCTTTATTGTAACAAATACTGTTATCCAGGAAGTTACCTGTTATCTTTGTTGCCTTATTACCACAGGGGGTCAATGAATTGGACCATCTAATCATCCTGGGTAAAAATGTCTTTTTGTTCTGAATTTGTTTCTAGCCATTGGAAAAAGTAGCTGTATGTGAAGGTTACTGTTTTCATACTGGTTGTTTACTGCTGTCTATTTTTTGAAGGTGTGTGAGGCTCAGTCCCAGCCAGAGCTGAAGCTACTTGAGACAATAAGCATTAGTTCGTTAGTAAAGGATTGCTCATGCTTTGCATGTAGGTGCTGCTATCTCTGCAAGGACCGTGGCAGGGATGGGGTTCTAGTAAATCATTGTCAAGATGCTGTATGCCTTCTCTGGTGGGGCTGAGAGCGGCTGCCTCAGCGGTTCAGCAGTGGCAGGCTGTGGTCTTGGTGAAACAGGCTAGAGGGAGTCGTGATCCCATGAATTACCAGTAGGCTGATGTGTTGCACGTGTAGCAAAGTCCATTTTGTGGTTTCCCTGTCTCTAATTTTGAACAGTGTCCCATTTTATGATTTTGTGGGCTTGCACATTGTCAGGGACTTTCAAGGCTGGCTGCACTGTCCTCTTTTTCAAAGCTGTGTGCCAATTTAGTGTTCTTTATTAGTGAAACCTTAATATATTTTAAATTGATAAAATCTGATTTTGTGCCTGGTGAAGAACTATAATGAATTTTGGCTTTTCTTGGACACCAGAGGGACAGAATGTTCTGTGTGGAAAAAGTGAAATACCAATGATATGATTTATTATGCATTTTTCTTGTGAAATACAGGTTAGATTTACAGGCGTTCATATTATTGAATAGGGGTTTTTTTAAACCTTTGATGTAGTGGTATTTGGGGAACTTGGGAATAGTGTATAGAACTAACTTCTTCTTTTAACTAAAATGTGAAATTAAGTTTCAGTTTGCTCAATGTAATTTAAAATTTATTACGGAGGATGATGCTTTTGATTTTTCTTCCCTCCTTGTGCAAATCAGTTATGGTAAATATTTCCTTTGTTTGACATGTTTCTAGCAACACTGTATATAAACAGGTTTATTCCATGTGATAACTTGAGTTTAATGCATTGGAAAATGGGAACTAACTGTTTTTAATATTGAAAGATGTTAAGTAAATCTGAAGAATCATACTCAGAGTGCAGATGAGGGTATTCAGCAATGCTAAGAAGGCACTTACTTGGTTTTCATCGATGTGTTTGGCTGTTAACTCAGTCACTGGAAGGATAAAATCCTTTCCAAAATCTTTGGGAGCCAGCGAAGCATTATGTGCATTTACATAGAGGGTTGAGGCACAGGATAGCTTAATTAACTTGTCAGTAGTTGTACAGGACATCTAACCTGGCTGGTACTAGAACCAAGATTTCTCGTGACCCAAGTGAGTATGCTCTCCAGGTGACTATCCTACCTTCCCTTTTCACGTTTTTCATCTCCTCTTTCTGTTACTGGCTGTTCCAAAGTGCTGACACATAGAAAGAACTCTTACTTAAAAAAAGAAAAGTTACACCTATTTGGTTATCCTTTACATAGAAACAGAAATCACTTGCTTAGGTAATGTGGGATAAAATCTCTAAAAAGGTTTTGTTTCAGTTTCTTGACTGACCAGTTAAGGTGGAGGCACGTTTTAGCACTTAAAATTGAAATTATTTCAGATGGAGGTCGCAAAATTTTTTTTCCAGAGAATGCAGACATGTTTCCAGATATTTCAAGAAATGGCATGCCAAGGACATAAGCAGTTGATTTACTCATCAAAAGATCTATAGGATGGTAAGAACTGTCAGGATTTCTTTTGAGAATTTTAAAACCTTCTTTTTAACTGCTCAGTTGTTGCAGTTCTGGACAACTGAAAATGGGCCTCTGGATCCAGTCACCTCAGCTCTGTATTTTGAGCTTCGGTGAGGTGCTTTATGTCCCTTTTCGGTAGCTCCCTAAAATATCTTTGTTGCGATACAGTTAAGTTACAGTTTTGTAACACTCTTCAACCCACTGTCCTATGGGTATGTTTGGGCTGATTGCCTAAACACTTGTGAACTGATTATTGCTACAAGATAACTGAATTAATTTTAGCACTTTAAAATTTTACTGCAGACTGTGCATATTCAAAATGGATTTATAAGGTCTCTTCAGGTTGATGTCACTATTTAATACTTGTGAGTTACTTACTGCATACTTTAAAATGCAGATATTTTTATCTCATTAAATAACTTTTCCAGCTCATTAATAGCATTAGGTTGAGAAGACTTAATAAAGTGGTCCTCCATGTAAAAAAAACCAAACCTCTCAAAATTCTCCTAATGTATGATGTTAAGACAGTTAATATGTCAACTGTCATATTGATATATCAATATGAATTGTAGTTAACAATTTGTAGTCAATTTATCATTTTACTATCACTGGATTTTGATTGAATCAGCATGTCATTTATTATATATTAATGCATAATAAGTTGTGGTAATTCTCCATGTTGATGTTCCAGCCAAGTTAGTTAAACTATGACTCTGTTTGTCCTTAATCGAGCCTAAACTCAGCTCATTTTTGAAATAAACTGAGCTGCTTTCATTATAGCTTTCCTTTGTCTGAAATGTTCATGAGGCAGAAATTTTGCCTGTGAATACTAACAATCGGAACATTTCTTTTTAGTTTGTGTCTCATACTGCATTCTTTTTTCTATCTGAGCTGTTTTTACTTTGAATTTGCTTGTACTGTGGGCTTCCTGATTTTGTAATATACTGCTTCCATAGTGCTAGGCTTTAAAAACCTCCATAGCTTGGGGCTGGGGCCAGGAATTGCCATGCATGACTGAAAAAATGTATTTCTTAGTGCATTTTGGATGATTCAGAGACTGGCATTACCTTAGCTTATCTTTCTTGGTTTTCTCCTCTGGAGAGTGGTTGTATCCTTTAAACCCCAGCCATTTCTTAAGGATCCTGGAACCAGACTGTCTTTGTCATATGTGTCATTATTGACTCCTTGGATAAAATGGCTTCAGAGCAGTGTACAAGTTAATGAAAAGTTAAAAGGAAAAGTATTGTGGTCTCTCTTCAAGTGCAAGCGCATTCTGGAGCCTGACGGATATGCTTAATGCTGTGATAGTTGTGTAGGTATTCAGGAAAAAGGCTTATATTACAGAGCATCAAGTATTTGTTTTCCTTTAATCATTTCTGGGTTAAGAAATTCACTTTGTGAAAAAATTTATTTCATTATTTATGAAGTGTCTAAAGCACCTATACTACAGAGCACCCTAGAACACTGGGAAAAGAAGTTGACATTAAATACTGCTTTTAATCAGAGTGAAAAAAGATTTCAAATTTGAAGGTGTTTTTAAAAAAAAAAAATTAAAAATCCCCATTGTACACTTTTAATATGTATGGGGGGCTTCATAATTATAAAAAATCATTTATTATCTGTGTTTGTGAATAGTATTTCTCCACGTAACTCGTACTCTAGCAATAATACTTGTCTACTGTGGAAATCCTATATTGTATTTTATATGCTGTAGCCTGTGTTGCTCACTTTTTCCAGGCATCCCTTGTTAGGCTCAAACCTTCCATCCTTGAATTGAAAATAATTCTTTTGAGATCTTTGAAATGCAGTTCAACAATGGAACAGAGTAAAACAGTTTCAAAAAACTAAAAATGCAGCTGAGTGTTTGGAGGCAGTAGTTGTCTGTAACTACTTAAGCTTCTTATTTTTCAAAAGATGCAATTAACATCAAATGTTGTTCCTCAGTATAAGAAGGCACATCTCAAGGCAGGTATACGTGGTTAATTTATCTATGCATTAACATTTTTCATAGGGTTATTCTGGAATAATTTGTGGCATTTTTGACAAATTAGGCAAATGGTGCATGAGGCTTTCTTCCATCAAAGAGGAATTGTGCACTGATAATTAGATAAATATTTCAAATATCAGGATCTTGTGCCTTTAACTAGATAAAGGATGCTGTATGTTTCAAAACAAAACCAAGAACCAGCACATGCAAATAAATCCAAGCGTGCCCCAAACACCTAATGAAGTTTTCTGAGAAAGCAAGGGGAAAAATAAAAAATACTTTTAATCTAGTCTCCACTGATAAAGTTGAGTTATATTATTAGAGTGTTTCTTTTAATAATACAGTGTGCTGTGTTTTGGGGTTTTGTTGTAGTTTTTATTTTCCTCTCTGAGGAAAGTTATATCAATTTGGCTTGCAGAATCCTGCTCCTTGCTTTCTCTGCAGTTGTTGTTTGTTCCATGTTCAGTACAAAGTTTGTATGTGCAGAACATATAAATATATACAAAGTTACGCTTCTTCCTGTTGACGTAGGTAGAACAGCATACAGTTGAAGAAAATAAGTGCAGAAAAATTAGTGAGAAAAAAAAGTTACATGCTAATAGTAGCCATGAGAAATACTTATATTTTTGTAGTAGCATTTGACTGCTTATGGTTCGCTTGAAATGTTTGTGCTTAGTCAAAATCTTATTGGTCTCTAACAGGTTAAGTGGTTGAAAGACTCGAGTAGAAATGTCTTTTGGAGTGTACTAAAATCAATTTTACAAACAACTGCAATTTGTTTTTTTGGTGTTGTTTTTTTAAATAAGTGTGTACAATATAACTATTTTTGTGAAGCAATAGTTTAGTACTTCTTGCATTAGTAAGTAAGGATTGTGTGGTGCCAGGTTTTTTTGGTTTATTGCCACCGTATGGATACATTTTGAGGTTTTATTACTGTTTGTTCAGATTGTAAAGCAAATAATAAAAGCTCAGATATGTGGGTACTTGATACAGCAACATGAAAGCAAAAAAAAAAAAATCAGTAGCTGGGAGAGATAGGGTGATCAAATCAACATCTGAGAATAGAAGTTTGTTTAGAAATGCACTTAACAAATGGCTTTGTATAATTTGCCTGCTGCGTTTTTAATGAACGTTGTCAGCAGCCTTTCAACCAGCAAAGTTATTTGTATCCTGATTGAGGTAAAAGCCAAGAAGTGACCAAAATGCTATGTTAAATGAGTGACAATATTATAAGGAAAATAATGGCAGTCAATTTCTTTTTTTAACAGTATGAATCAGATGAACAAGAAAAAAGTGCATATCAAGAGTATGATAGCGACAGCGATGTTCCTGAAGAGTTGAAAAGAGATTATGTGGATGAGCAGACAGGAGATGCCCCTGTGAAAAGGTAAGTAGGCTGTGTGAGTCCTTGGTCTCATTTACATGCTTTTCATCTCAGTACTGTAATTAGTTCATTTTTTGTTTAATCTATAATCTATGACAATGGAATAATAATCGGATAATCTTTGTGCTACCTGCACAGTTAGAAAGGCTCAGCACTTGTATCTCCGGAAGGGGGAGGAATGTTAAACTGCTCATCATTATTGCAGAAAGAAACTTTGGAAAGGAAGGTTTTGAAGGAGGATAAAGGCTCTCTGAAGCAGGTAGTGGAAAAATTATTAGCAAGAGTTAGATGTTAACTGAAGGTTCTTCTACAACTGCTCTTGTGCATACGTATAATTTCTGTTGTGTCAAAAGCAGTTGTTTGCAGACAAATGGCTTGAGGCTTGGGATTCTGCTTTTGTAGAACAAAAGTAAACTTTTACAGATTTAAAAAATAATTAAATTCTTCCATAGCTTGAAGGCAGTTGTTTGGAATTTTAAATTCTCTTTTTCTTTTAAGACTATATAGACACACACACATATACATGAATATATATATTATATTTTGATGAAGATATAAAAATATTTTATTTTTATATATTCATATAAACAAAAGCCAACTCTGTAGCCTTTAAAAGGATCTGAAATACAAATTTCTGTCTAGGACACTGTACTACTTAGAGGTCCATTCAGACTTTGTGAAGCAGACTAACATTATTTGTATGTAGAGGACTGGAGGAGAACTAGAAAGCCAAAGCAGAGGAATGTGTGTTTTTTTTTTTTTTTTTTTTACAAAGTAACTCTTAAGGATAAAATATTGTTAGCATGATTTCATAAGATATATCACGTAAACTACTTAGTTTCAGAGAAGTGATGGAGATACTGATAAAAATTAGTTAATTGGAACAAACCACAGTCACTGTCCATAGCTTTGTGCTGTGAAATTGAAGCATTCTGAATTTTTGGAAGAGTTATCGTTTTGAGGTATGGCAGCTGGCAGAAGGTTTCTCTTATAGAATCATAGAATATCTTGATTTGGAAGGGATCCATAAGGATCATCGAGTCCAACTCCCTGCTTCTCGCAGGACTACAATTTATGAAAAATTTAATGTCTTTTTAGTTTCATCTTCCTCAAAATTCTTTCAATTTCCAGATAGTCGTTTTCAGCTGTAGCATACTAGTCTGCCCGTGTTTTGTTGTGACTTGCGTTGTTTTCATTTTCTTTACATCACAAACTACGAATTTGAGTCAGAGTGGTTAAAATGATTGCTGAGGCCATACAGAGGCCTGCAGAACTCAAGCCTTGGACTACAAATCAGAAACTCCTTTCTCTAGCACAATTTTATGTAAATTAGGCCAGACTTCTCTCTTTAAGTGTTATAATCCTAACCTAGTTATGCTTTGCCATAAATAAAATATTGCGCTGGAAGACATACTGTCATGTGAAAGAAGGGGGGAGGAAGAATTTCTTTTCTACTAAATTTTATTTGTATGTCCTTGAATAGAATAGGCAATCACACTTGGTGCATTTTGTTTTGTTTTCTTTGAAGTGTTTCTCGAGAAACTCTGAGGAGCAGAAAAAGATCAGATTATAACCTCAATAAAGTGAATGCACCTATCCTAACAAACACTACGCTGAATGTAATAAGGCTTGTTGGTACGTAGAACAATTGTGTTTTTTTATGTGTTTTTTTTTATTTTAATGCAAACCTATGGATTATAGCAAATACGTTAAACTAATTTTAAGGCTTTTAAAACTAAACCTAGTTGGGGTCTATTTCCACTTTTTGAAAATGTTAATAAAATAGAAATAAAGCACTAAACCAAAATATTTTTTAATTAAATAGACAAATTTTATTATCTTATGAGTTATTTTTACTTTGAAAATTAATCTGCATGCATGTATTGATTTTTAATGAATAATGGTGGATTGTTTTCTAAAATATTGAATGCATAAAAACAGTGGAGATACAAAGGAAATAGATTAATGTTTTATGTTGCTAATGTGTCTTGGTGGATTAAATGCTTCATTTTAAAGTAGTATAGCTAAAAAAGTAAGAACTTAAAGATTGGGGGTTTTGCCCTTTCATTACTCAAATTCTCACATCCAGAATAACTACTTTTACTACATGGTAGACAACTAGAAGAAAAGTGCCCTCCCATACTGGCAATTTCAGTAATTGAAATGCATTCTAGTAATCCCCAGGGAGTTCAGGGAATCTCTATCCTTGGAGGTGATAAAGACACAAGTGGACAAGCCGCTGAGCAACCTCATCTCCTTAGACCTGCTCTGAGCAGGAGGTTGCACTAGATGACCTCTGGAGGTCCTTTCTAGCCAGAAGTTTTCTATGAAAACGCTCCTCTCCAATTCTAGGTGTAATGGGATTGATTTTTTTGTGATCTTGACTTCCATTTGATTATCTAGATAATTTTACGATAGCAATTTTCTGCTACTGATTTTCATTTTATTTGTAGAGAATGGGAAGTAACTACCTAAGTTTATCAGATTAGGCAGAAGAGAGAGGAATTATGTATGTGTTACATTAATGAGGTTTGTCTTCAATGTTTATGTGCTTGGAAATTATTGTGGTACTTCAGAGTAAGCTGTTTTTAAAAGACACTACTCTGACACCTGGTTAGTACCTTTTGCTGTCTTAGAGGGCGGTGTATAAATTAGAAATTAATTTTCTGAACCTTTTTTGCATTTTTTTTTCCTCTTGGAGCATCCACAATAGAGACCTGAAATAAGAATTGAGATTATTCTGTTGTAATTTTTCTGGTAGTGATCTGTGAGTTAGGTTGGAGAGATTTGTTTGCTACTTTCTAGAATAAGGTTTTGCTCTAAAAAAAAGTTAGGATTGAATCTAGAAATCACATACGGCACTTTCACGCAAACCACTCAGCCTTCCCCCAGCTTCTGCCCCTGCCCCCCTGCCCTAACACAGTGTAAGAGTAGGTGGAGCTGTAGTTCTAGTTTTCCAATTTTACATCAGGCATCTTTATATTTGTGGATTATGTCAATAATCACAAGGTTAAAAATATTATTTGCAAAGCATATATATATGCGCATATATATATATGCTCCAGCTTAAGAATACTTCTGTTTTGTTCCCACCACTCTATCTAATAGGAATTCTATTCCAGAAGCCTTATCAACTTCATGGTTAAAAATAAAAAAAATAAAAAAATTATCCACCTATTTTCTGCTCACTTGATCTTACGCCAAAATAAATGTCTAGGTTTAACAGATCATCTTGTTCTTTGATGTATACTGCCCTGCTGTTTTTACAGAAAGCAATTCCATTTCTTCTCAGCCTTTGATTTGCTAAACTAAATGTGCCAGGCTTTTTAGTATCCTCTGTACTTATCTGCCAGAAGCTTAAATCCCCTACTTTCTTACCAATTCTTCTTCTGCTCTTGTTGTAGGCTTATCAATATCATGTGCAATACTTTGGATGAGATTTCACTGCATTGTGTCACTGTTGTATTGCAGCATCCTGGTTGCAAGTGGAGTTGCCTCCCATTTGCGCCTCTTTGGATTTCTCACAGATTTCTTGTACTGGCAGTTCAGTCCATCTGTAATGAGCTTGTACAGCCAGCAGTTCCTTCACTTTCCCAGTTTTTTCCAAGGGATGAGCTGCTAATTTATAGTAGAAAGATGCATGTTTTTACTTAATTGGTCCCTAAATGCATGGCTTTACATTTTGTACTACTGAGTTTCATCCAATTTTTATTACAGCAGTCATCAAGGTCCTCCAGTTCCTGCTGTAAATTATGTCAATCCTTTTCTGTTTTGATGGTGCCTCCTTGTTTTTTTCCATTATCACACTCTTATTTCGATGCCAGAGTCATTCATGAAAATACTAAAGAAGAGGCCAGTTACTGGGAACTCCACTAGTAGCTTTTCCAGATACCTCCCTTTTCAACAGACTTCATTCTGTCTTCTCTTTTATTAAACCCTTACTCATTTAAAAAACTATAGCTTTACTTGTTTACTGGGCAGTATTGTTAAATTAATACTTTCAGTAAATCCCAGATAGATGAAATGTCCTGTGTCCTTTGTCTAGAAAATCTTGTAGGCTCTCTTAACAACAATAGGTATCTTAGTCTGGTACAGTTGACTTCTGGTAGATCCATGATTTGTTTTATCTTAATTTTGCCTCTCTGTTTCTGCTTCTGTCACTTCCAGATCAAGTTTTGAAGAAACTATGGAAGTGACAGAAGCAGAATTAATTCTTGCTTTTGGGCTGTCTTTTTTGTCTACAGTTTCTGTCCTGTCACGTCCCCCTGGTTTGGTTTGCTTTTGTTAGTCTTCTGTAATTGGAAAACTCCTGATTTTTACCATCTTTGGAAAATTTCATTTTGGCAAGACTTTTGGTACTTCTAGCTCTTAAGGTAACTGCCTGAGCGAATAGGTCTGGTTTTCCCCTTTGTCCTTGTCTTAGTCATTCTTTGCTTCTACTTTCTTTGCATTTTCTCATGTTTCTAATATGCAATGACCCCACCTCACTTGTATCTTCATTTGTATCTTTTTGGAAGAGTACCTACCATTTGATATCATAAATAGGATTTTTTGCACCATGTTTCTGTTAGACATAAACTGCGTATTACACCTCTTCCACAGAAGTTGAAAATGCCTTCATCTTTTGTCATGATTTTTGGCCTTAGCATACAAATAGTTCATTCACTTCTTCCAGGCAGTGTCGCCAGGGGCATCAGACACATTTCTTTTAACTAGTGGTTAATGACTACAGAAATAAGAAACAAATAAGATACCGCTATTTAGCCAGACTGTTGGATTTATTGGTTTTTTCTTTCTTTTTGTCTCCCCTCTTGTCTCTTGTATCATCCCTATTAAACATGAAGATAAGCATGTTGTTGCTCGGCAGATTTGGCTGGGCATGATTCTAGGTTGTAGGAGATCCAGGTATAATCCAGTCCTCTGGATTTTCCCCCAGCAGACAGGAATGCTGTGAAGCATGCCCATCTTTTAACAGCAGTCTCTGATTCCGTGGAAGGCTCTGGTTTGTCTCACACTGTCCCAGATTTTTGGCTAGGAAAATGCCATGGGTACTTAACACGAACTTCAAGGAGTACAATTGAGTTGGTTGTCTAGGATCCCTTCTTTATCAATGGAGAACTGTAGGTAACTCCAGAAGGTGATAGTTTGTTGGCTGTCCTGGATGTCTTTGGCTGCATGTCATCACATAGATATCTTAGCACTTGAGAGCTGCTTGCTCTCTGCACAGGACATTCAGGCATCCAGTGTGGGCTGAGGGTCTAATTTTTAGATAAAGTTGGACGAGGTGAATTGCATATGCAAGACCAGCGATGTGGCACCTCAAAAATTAAGCAGGGGCCTAACATAGTACATAGTACTATAGATATGTCCTATCTACAGAAAACCTGTACTCTTTTAAAGTTCTGTTCCTTGAAAATAAGGCTTTATTTAAGAGACATTTGTTTTGATGGCCGTGATGTGAGTACTTAAGCGTTTTTTGTCCCTGCTACATGTCGTCACTGATATTCCTGCCTCATGTGTGTTGCATCAGCATGACTTTTGGTAGATCTAGATCAGCTCCCTGATCTTAGTTAAAAACAAATCATAAAGGAAACTAGGTTTAAAAAGGGAAGTCTGGAGGGAGATGAAGATGTGGGTTTAAATTGCTCAATCACATAACAGAAATTGTTGCCTCGCTTTTTAGGAAGGGATGTTATGTGAGCAGTAGTACTCACTTGCATGAGTATAGTATGAGTATACTCATGCAAGTATATGAATGAGTATAACAGGGCTCATAACCCATTTTGAACTATTTCTATGTGTTGTATGCTTTGTATGGAGGCTAGATGAATAAAACAAAGTGTAGCTTAATATTTATAAACTACATAAATGAGTTGCTATGCATAACTGAAGTGGCAGCTGCTATAACTTCGTTTAATTTGAATTTCAAGTGAACAGTTCAATTTGTCTGGTTTTCCCTCAAGGTAATAAACCAGGTAGTTATTTCTCTGTTTCCAGTATAAAGTAACCATTAGATTAATTTTTTCCTGTCAAGCCATTGTATGTTGACTTAAAATGTAAAGGAAGAATGAAACTTGTTAAATTTGTATTGAATATATTCATCTAGTTACTATACATCAACAAGAGTAATTAATGGCTATGTCATTGTATATATTGATTGGGTGATTTCTTATTTTAATTAATATCATTCTGACTTAAGAAATACCCATTAAACTATTTCTTAGGCTGAGGTTTTTTAATGCCCTTTTTAAATCTCGTTTTTCTTTTGTTGTGAATGTTTTTTGGTAAGAAACTCTTAGATTTTGCTTGCTTTAAAACCCATTAACTTTTTAGAAAATAATAATGGTGATGACAAATCTCACAGCAGAAATCTTGTAGCTGAAGGAAGTGATTGGTCACATAGCATAGAACCTCACGGGACTTAAAAAACCCCAAATCATGCAGTCTTTCAAAGTTATATAATTACAATGGGCTTTTCAATTTTTCCTTCAAAGTGGTGTTTTAGCTCTGTTTTAGGAAATGGCATGTTTGGAATTGTGAGACTCCCTAGGAAATTATTTTACTAATGACCACAGATATACTAAAACTCAAATATATGTTGTTCAGGAGGTTGTGTATTTATTTACCTTTTTGGTTTTAGTGATCAGTTTTATATAGATTAGTCTGATAGAGAGTACTCTCTGCTACTGTTTTTAAGGACAAAAGAAGTGTTGGAAATAATACTTCAAAAGAAACCTGGCAAATATTCAGCAGTTTTAGCTATTAACAGAGAGCCTCTAGAAGGTCAAGCTACTTTGAGTTGTTGAAACTCTTAAGTGGTGTTTTCAAGTAATTCTGGAAGTTTCTAGCACGGCATGGGTTTGGGCTGTTAGTGCTGTTTGGAAATGTTCTCGTATACCCCTTTTTCACCCAAAATAGGAACTTTAGTGCAACTAGGTAACAATGTATAGAAGTTAAAAGTTGGCGTCCTGCTAGAGCAACTAGGGGGAAATGTTCTTGGAACACTTGTTGTGTCAAGATGCTGAGTGATGTAGTAATGGAGAAATGTTCTTGGCATCAGAAAATTTTTATAGGGACAATACTTGGGCAGTGTACAGTGTATAGCCCTTTGGAAAACCATAAGATACTGCCCGAGAGATTACCGTCAATATTCATGCCAACTGCACAGATACTTGGAAATCTAACTGTCCAGAATGTGACACATCACTCTTATATTGTGTATGGGTTGCAGATGAGTTTAAAAATGTGTTTATCACAGAGTAAGTGGAAAAAATCAGCCTGTGGCAATACAGAATATTCTGATAGGACATATGGAGGTGAGAGCTGCTTTGATTAGGGTACCATCCTTTACCAAATGTGTAAATTTCCACACTGGGCTGTGCTAGAATTAGCTGTATTTGGTTTTCCCTTTTGGAAGACAAATAGAATATTTTAAGTCTGCTTTTCAGCTTTTTCATAATGCTGTAGATCAAAATATTTATAATTAAGCATAGAATTAACAATTGGGCTAAACTGCCAAATATTAAGTATTGCAACCTGTGTCAAGTCTCTAAAAATAACAAAATACATGCTTGTGTGTGTTAGCAAACTGGGACACAGATGCACAGTATTCAAGCAGGGAGTGTACGCTAGATAGAAACCTGGAAAGTAGCAATGTCAAGTTATTGCTTGATTCTTACCATACTGCTATGTCATCTTACCATGTATGTAGCTGTAGCGTGTATTTGTCAAATTAATGTTATCTTTACTGACCTACAAAAAAATCAGATAACTCCCCCTGATATTAACAGCTAAATTTGTTTCTTTGTTGCTCAGTTTCTCTGCATAAAACAACATTTTCTGTATTGATTAGTAAATTACATTGCTGGCCACAGCATTAACTTTAAAAAGAGTGTCGATGACTACAGGAAAAAGAAATTATTTTAGCACCCTCATGTAATTTTTTTCCAACCTGTCACATCAAAACATGTCTGGAATATGACAATTTGTTAAATGATCTGCTATATCCTACATGTTGGGTGGACTGCATTTACGTTTTGGTTCAAAAATTGCTGTCTGTTACTATAATAACCCAAAGCTTATTATGCTTTTAAGATGCTCATAGGTCAAGCAGTAAGTAATTTTTGAGCTAGCTACCAGGAAATGTAAGGTATCTGGAATATCAGGGTTTTCATTAAGTACTCTTCTACGACTCTATGAAAAGAGCCATGCCCTATGCTGGAAAACAAAATAACTAAAAACTAAAGGCCCTGTGAACTAGACCTGTAGGGAATAATTTGAGTCCAAATCCTGTAATCAGTTTGATTCAGCTAACATGTAGATGAAGGTCTTGAGGTTTTTAAAATGTTTTAAAATTTTTATTTTCCCAAGTCAAATGTGCAAGAGCAGAGAACAGGAAGGAAGAGAAGGAATTATTCTTCTCCCTGTATGCACCAGGGTCCTGGCATCCTCCTTTTCTGTCAGTCTATCCCTCTAGAAACATTTTAAACGTACATCTTAAAGCTATTTGGGTTTATTACCCAAGGAAAAAAAGGAAGGAGAGCAGGAAGTGCTATGTTGCTGATGTGAAACGCATTATTCCTAGAGTTGTTGGATGAAATCCAATCTTTGGCATATCATTTTTATACTGCGCTTTTCTATTGCTTGAAAAATATCCATATGTGCATACATAAACACACACTAATGCATAAAATCTTCAGTGGCTTTATATATCATTTGCTAGAGACTACTTCAGGGGATTATTATTTTTTGGCTAACTGAAGGTGAAACTTGTAGAGGATCCAGAAAGTTCTGTGTTTTGAATTTGGTACCAGAAGGCCAAGAATGGTTCAAGACATTTTGATATGGATTAACATCCACATTTGGAGAAGTCTTGAGGCATTTGTGTGTCTTAGTCTTCGTATTTCGCTTTGTTTTTAAACATCCCAATCTCTAAAATACTACTAAGTTGTTCTTAATATTCAAGGCTAAATAATAAACTTTGTAAAGCTGGTTTTGAGTTTGTCAAACTCAGCGCTATCTTCGTAGCACTTATGCTGAGGAAAATGATCTTCTGTATTTAATTTTTAAGGGAAATACATGCAGATGATGAATATTCTGAAACCAATTGCATTTGATGTGATCCACTTCATGTCCCAGCTCTTCGATTACTATCTGTATGCAGTGTATACGTTTTTTGGCCGAAACGACACGGTAGGTAGAAACATTATTCATTTCCAAGTATCACTGTACACACTGAATGAGAATACAGAGGAGATCTCTTTACTTAAAATACTACCTAATATGTAATCCCCAGAAAAATTAGTCGCAACAGAATGGATTTGAATGCAGGAGTAAGAAAAAACTGATTAGATCAGCAATAAGGGGAATAACTACTGAGAGCATCATTATCACTGGGACATGAATCCTATTGTGTTTTGAATAGATTCTGTACTCTTTTTTTTCCAGCAGTATTTTGGAAGGGAGGAAAGACACCGTGAAATAACTAAAAGTAGTGGCAGAAAGTGGGGAGCAAAGGAGCAGTCTGCAGGAGGGTGGTAGTTTGGAGCCTAGAGAGTATGAGTTTATTTAACTTTCCTATATGGATTTCTCTAACTTAGATAAGAATAGCAAAAGGAAGAGGAGAAGGGGCCCATGAAAGTTACGTAGTAACTCAGGTTTAAGAGGTTTGAAATAGACTTTTTCAGATCTAGTGTTCTTCTGTCAAACTAATTGCATTAATGAAAACAGGGGTTTTTTTGAGTGATCTTGTAGTTGAAATAAATGCTTGTTGGCAATGTCTGTACATAACATAGATCAACTTTCAACAGATTTGTCTTAAAGCATTTATGAAAAGCTGTGTGTAAAAACAATTTTCTCCTCTCTTGGCCCCTAAATTACTCCACAAGTAATGATATCATGGGGTTCCAAATTCTTCATCATCTGTTGGCAAATTGTAGTGGATTTTCAGACTCAGCGTATGGTTCTAAATGGTTTTGAGCTGCTCTGTTTGGCAGGACAAATGTATTTGCAATTTGTTTGTGTTTAGAAGATGGGTGGTTTTTGGTTTTGTTGTTTGTTTGGTTTTTAAGATAATTGATTTCCATTGGCTTAGTCAGCTGCTGTGGTATTCACAATGTGTTGCATTTATTTTTATTTTTTTGCACCTCCCGTTTTGTTTTTTTTAAAGCCCATACCGAGTTCCTCACTCTCTGCTTCTAACAGAGAACAGCACAGTGCTAGGCAGGTAAATATTATAGCAGATGGGTATTAAAATTGTGATGTTTTTGTAGGGTGCCTAATTTTTGTTTTGACAGATGACTTTCCATGGGAAACATAATGTTTACAAAGGGTCTATCAATGTAATAAACCCTCTTGTAATGCTGCTTAAATGTCCTCACTCTCCATAGTGTTTATAAACCTTTAGAAAGTAGAGATGGGTGATGGTATGTGATTTAGACCACTGAGTGTTCCTGTTTTATTTACAAAATAGCATCAAATGGGATTCTCAAAAGTATGCTGGTAATATAACTTCCTTAAATGGTTGAAATTCTTTGTGAACTTTGTGCTTATGTTGTATGTGTGAGTTAGTACGTATGTAAGGAGAGTTGCACACCATTGTAACCAGAATTGCTCTTTCAATCCCAGAAATTTCTGGGATGCAAGTTAAGGCTGCCTTTCCTCCTTATCTCAAATTGTGGAGCAACCTAACATGATATTAAAAGAAATTGCGTATATTTAATATCTACTTACTAAAGTGTAAGGCATCCATGAACATGCCACAGAATAGTCTTCCTTAGCAGAATAAATTTGAGGTGAGTTTTAAGACATTATAATAATCTATAAACCAGTGGCCATTCTTATGGAAAACAATTTTTTTTTTTTAACTTACAAGGGGTTATGTAGAATCGGTGATGAGTAAAATTATTCTGCAAATTGTCTAATGCTCTGCTTCCTAACCTTACTAGGTCATCAATTTGTGGAATTTAAATATGTACCATTTTGCATGTAGAAATAGCAAAAACTTCCATGAAGCAAAGCAGTTATGAGTGATATGTTCTTTGTGAAGTCATGAGGTTCTGTCCTTGTGGAAAAAGGCTGAGCAGCAATCTTTTTTGGGTTTGTTGGTTGTTTTTTTTCCTCCCTCATACATATGGATGCACAATTCTGACTTCATGCTGTAATTGGTTGCCTGATAAATCTGGAGTTCTTGGTATGTAATGTTTTATGGAAATTGAAATTTTGTTTTTACATTCCGTTTCATTCATATATGTTTCAAATGTGAAATTGCCATTTTTTAGAAAGAAATATATCATGATAGAATAAGTGAGTCAAAGTTACTGATAGCTATTGAAAGTTAGTAACTGAAAGGCAGAAAGAAAGGATTAATGGCAGATTGTGTGGTGTGTAGTTTTGATGGTGCAGGTGCAAATTTCTTAAAATGAAATTCAATGGCTGAAACTTAAATACATTTTTTAGTATATATATATTTTTTCCCTTAAGCAGGGTATTCTTTCTGTTTGTTATTACCTTAACAGGGAGAATAGCCAGTCTTGAATTTGCAGTCCTTATGGCCATATCTTGAAAAACCGCTATAAGACTTAAGGAGGAAAAAAAGATAATTTGGAGAATTAAGGGTGTGTTTCTCAAAGGAAAGAAAGTGATTTTCTTTTTCACCCATATACCTGCAAAATCAAAGGCAGTTCAGAACTGATATTTCTACAATAAAAATGAAGTGAAGAAAAATAGAAATTATTTTTGTAAACAAGCTTAATTCACCTGCAGAAAAACAAAGGTGTGAACACTTCTTTTTATCAAACTTGGACACTAGGGTAGTGATTATGTCTCCTAGATCAGGTTCTAGATTTCAGCAGAGTGTACTTCCAATGGGAATTCAGCTCAGATGTAAATTTTCATTGAATATATAGGAGGATCGGGGCAGATGAACATCTTAAGTCAGAAACATTAGATGCAGTAAATGGCGACCTAAATTACGCTGGTTTGTATTTAAAAGGAGCAGAGGAGATGACATGAACTTGAACACTTCCTTTCCTGATTTAGTGCACTGAAAGGAAGTCTAATACTACAGTGTACAGCAGTGGTCTAAATATTGTTCAGTAAGTTGCCTTTTGTTGTGAATCAGATACCAGAACTGTATTCAAATACTTCCACATTCTTGACATAAATGTGTGTTTCTTAGCTGTCCCATTTCCATTTCCTTTGTTGTGTTAGTTTGTTGTTTGGTTTTTTTAATTGAATGTAGAAGATAAGTAGCTACAATAATTACACATGTTGATCAGACCCTCAGCTGGTATAATTCATTGCATTTACCAGGAAATCAGTGTAGCTATATTGATTTATCCCAGCTGAACATCTGCCCCATAATACTTCTGAGCTGTGAACATGAAGATGGCACATTTCTCAGGTAGATCTTTATAAGCATTAAGTAATAAGAACTGGTTTATAAACATCAATGGATATAATTTTACATATGCAAGTTAGATATTTGATAAGGAATTACAAGAAATTTTATAGCCTGAGAGAGAATCAAGACCATTTGTCTTGGGTGTGGTGTGCATGCAAGTCTCGGTGGGGGCATCACGGGGCACCATTTTTGGCTGGTCTCCCAAATAGGGAAATCTAGAGTTCCACACCCAAATACAGTATTATAACAATAAAAGATACTGGTTGGTTATTGGTATGAATGGTAAGCTGTCATCTTCATGAAAGGTACTTGGGTCATTCTTCACACCAGTGCACTGTTGAGTGCTGTGACCTCTGTTGATTTTCTCTTCATTTTGTATGGTAGCAATTATGTACTAAAACTGTAATGGAAGTAAACTGTAGCTAGTGTTTACAAACTGAACTTTTGCTGTATCACTGTGAAGTTTAAACCAATGGGTTTTCCTTTCCCTTAAATAGAATGTATTTCTTCCAGTTTGAATCAACAGGACTGGGCCTCAGTAGCAGCAGATTACGCACCACACTGAACAGAATCCAGGAGAGTCTGATTGATCTGGTAAGTACCTGGATTTTGTTAATGCTCAGTGGAATAGAGATCTGTGTAGGAAATTTAGGAATTGTATTATATCGTGGCTTTTTGATTTTTATCTCTCTTCATAGTCAGTGTCTATAGTGACATGATGTAGATATCGTTATTGTGTGAAATCAGTTGTTTCTAGTTTAATAGCTTTTGCTAGATGTAACAACAAAATTATGTATTTAAATCTTACACTATATTACAGTTCATGTAATAGAGGCAGACATTCCAGTATTATCCTTATTAAATGAGGTATTTTATGAAAAAAAAACCCAAAACAACACAATAGATGACTCATTTTTCTTCAGTAAAAGAATAGCAAAACAATAAGCCATCCTGAAGATCATTTAACTTACAAGATAATAGAAGTATTATACTAAGTCCTTTGTTAAGTCATTTCTGAATTGTGGGGAACTTTCCCTGATGTATTTTATAGATGATATTCCATTGGGCCACTTCATGAGTTATATTCAAAATGTGAAAAGTACATATGGTGCTTATGTCACACTCGTAACAGATTACTGTCCTTTGCATCACATTACAAAGGGTAAACAAGAGACTTCGG
Source organism: Gavia stellata (assembly GCF_030936135.1). Classification (NCBI taxonomy): domain Eukaryota; kingdom Metazoa; phylum Chordata; class Aves; order Gaviiformes; family Gaviidae; genus Gavia; species Gavia stellata. The sequence continues at coordinate 26,759,554 of NC_082599.1, forward strand.
GCAGATTTTGTGGATTCAACCGAGCAGCAGTTTATAAAGAAATACTGCTAAGAACTATGCAAAAATGGAAATTTGAAGTTCTGTTTTTTTCACCTAAACACAAAACCCTTGAAACGTTATGAATAAATTTCCTAAAAGCATCATAAATGGCTTGTATAGTAACTAACACCATGGATGCTGCAGGAAGGATTTTTTTCTAAGACATGTGCCTTAGAAAGAAGTAGAAGACAGATGCTCTACTCTGACTTCCACAAGGATTTGGCACTCCACAGAATTGTAATTCATGCCTTTTTAATTCCTTGAAGTGTTATATTGAATCCTAAACTGTTCTTTCAGTTCTTAAAGGGCTTTGGGGCCATTTCTTATAGAGTCAGTAGAGGGAGCATAAGATAACTAATAACCCTAGGCCTCTATAAAACAGAAAAAGGCTAGTCATATTGGTATTCATTTCAAAGGCAGTGTATTCAGAAAGCAAAACTAATTCTAGGAAGATTTTGCAAACAAATCAATTAAAGATTATGGAAAAATGGCAAATTATGGAATGAATTTTTTAAATTTACTCTGTAGTCACAGTTCCTGACAGGGCTCTACAGCCTGGAATTTTTTTAATCAGTCAAAATAATTTTTAAAAAACCATTTCTAGGAGTAAATTGGAAAAATAACATCACTTCTTTTTCTTCCTCAGTCATTTAAAAATGCTGTTACAGATAATGTTAGTGTCAATTGAAATTAATAGCTATGTTCCAGGTAAGATGTGGAACGAGGAAGAAATCTTAGCTAACTGCTATTAACTTAAAGGCACTCATGAGGTTTAATAATATCTTACAAACTTACACTGCTCTTATGCTATAAATAGAAATTTTTCACTTTTTGATTTATGAAGAAGAAAAAGTCTTCTGGATATTTTTACTGGTTGCTTATTTTTAAGAGTTTGTGAAAGTTGAGATTAATCTTTACTGTGTCATATAATGGGTATTTCTCATGATTGTATGGACTGTTCTGGAATGCTTTCAAAATTATCCTCTCTTACCTTGGATGATTGTAAATTGCTTTCTGAAAATATTCATGTTTGTGTTGTTGGGTTCAGTCTCATGGCCTGTTGGGAATTTTGGTTTTCTGCATTGTCTTTTAGTCATGGTAACTTTATTAAGGGCTATAATTTCTGTTGCATTTCAGTTCCTGATGGCAGCATCTCTCAGTATTTTATTTTCATAAAGATAGTCTGAATCTGATAGTTCTGAATCTGTGACTAAGGCTCTGCCAGAACTTCATGTAGATCAGAATAGTTCCTCTAATCTGTCAGTGCCTGTGAAGGTTGAGCTCTATGATCTATGTCAAGACACTTTAGTAATTTAGACTGGATCATTCCTAGCTTTCCTCTTGGACTTTGTCCAAGGTTTGAGCTACCAAGTGGATGAAGGCCTATTTACTCTCTGTTTATTGTCAGGAGTTAGAGGAATAATTGGAGGGTTTAGAGGCAATGTCCTCCAGCTTTTTGTAGACTTTCTGTAGTTTCTGTTTGGGATAGCATTAATTCAGTCTAGTTTGTGTCAGATACCTTTTTAGGATACTACTTTTATTCAGCTGCATTTTAAGCTTCCTTTGTGAAGGAAAAAGCAAAGTGTAAGGGGGATTCCACTTCTGGCAAGATAAAGCTGAGCTGCACTTAACGTTCTTTCTTGCATCTTTGTAGCATCTTCAATATGAAGAGTGTGGAGGTCGATTGAAGGCATTCCCTGTAGCTCCTTATGGAGTTGCTCTATTCTAAGTTTATACTTCCCTATTATTACAGTGCAAGAAGTGTCTCTCCTTTTAATATATACTGTACTTACAGTATATTAACCATACTTGAAAAATAAGTACTATCCTGGTTTTCGTCTGGACCACCGAGAGACAGAGAGTTGGGTTTCTGACTCATGGCCACTGAGCAAAACGGCTGCAGCAATTAAAGTGCTTCCTCTCTTCTTCCCTGCATCCCTCCTCATGCATCACATGCCCACTGCTTCTGCTGGGGGGTCCTTGTCCCCTCCAAGCAGTACTCACCTATAGCTGAATCACTTCTCCCCTCTTTCACAATCTAATACTTCATAGCAAAGCCAACTGTACTTTATAAACTGCAGCAACTCCACCTGCAGTTTAAGACTGTTTTAGGCTGTGAACACGAAATAGCTGAGATACGAGCGTGTGTTCAGTCATGTTAACTTCACCACAGGGCAATAATGTGACACCTCAGCTGTGATACATATTGTTCACTGTCTGTAACTGCTCCTACACTGTTACAATAATAAACATTATACTAAATAAAAAACCTCAAACAATAACCACCAAACCTCACCACTTCGTTTGGAAATAAAAGTGCCCCTCCTCCTCGTATTTATGCTACAAAAACATCTTTGTTATTTGGATGTTTTTTTAATTTGGATGTTTTGTATGATGTAATCAAAATGACAATGGTGAAGGGAATTTATGATGACGATGAAAGGTCTTAACTCTTTACAAGGTTGAGCAAGCATGTTCTTTAGGCACTACTGCTTTAAATATGCTTCCTATTTCAAACTGTTGTAAATATACCAATAATGAGGTTTTGTCCAGCTATGGCTTTTGTTAGTCTCTGCGCTGCTAATATTGGTCCTGATTTAAATATGGTCTGAAATTTCTTTTGATACATAAATGAAAAAGGTTTAGTTAAAAATAAATATAAAGGGGCCTACCGATGAGCGAAACTGTCTTTATTTACTTTCTTATAGTAAGTTATGTGGAATTGTGCTGGGAGCTTACAGTGATTGAGTAACCAGTTTTCTGTATCTAAGCTACTTGTCTTTGCCTTAAGGAAATACTGGTAGGCTAACTCAAAAGTATAAAAAATACAAGCACTTTGAGTATTTGTTTTAAAGTAGATTAGGGTGCAGTTTCAGTTCTGAGAGGTAAGAGGACAATGTGACTTTCAACAATTTGTTTGGATACGATACACTGAACTTTATCTGTGTATCTGAACTTCATATTCAGGCCTTTCCACAGCTGGTACAAAATGACTTCAGTACAGATTTCTGCTATGCAGCAGCTTCAGAACTAATAATTCCAATCCTCCAGAAATAGTACTCGACAAGCTCTGTTTCATTCATACCGTTACCTAGATGATGTTTGTGAATGTCCTGTGTATGCAAATAGCTGCCTTGAGTGATACTGCTGTTTCCAAAAGTGAGATTTTGGGGGCAAATAACCATGGAATACTCATAAATATTTCATTGCAATCTGGTTTGCTCAAGTAAAACTGAGATTTAGAATGAAGTTTGTTAGAGTTACTGTGCCTTACAGCAGCAGAAAATAATTCACTGCAGTAAAGTATGTAAGCGTTGCAATGCAATGTACAGAAGAGTAGATGGAAGGAATCACTGGTATAAGGAAGTATGGGTTAATGTATTTTAGATTTTGTCTTTTAGCTTTTGGGCTCTTTCCCCGTAAAGTATACATCTTTTGGTGGAGACAGTAGGTTAGAGATTGATGGTGCAGAGATGGAAAATGTAGATTTTTCAGCTGTACAAATAAGACAAGGAATAGTGGAAGGAACAATTTTTTTCTTCCTGCCTGACTTTCCAACCCATCTTGGCTTTGATCCTTTGATGCTGTGGAACAGTACAGTTCAGTTACGCTAGTTCCAGTTCTGGAAACAAACAATTCAGTTTTACTTAAAAGGTCACAGCACAGTCCTGCATTACTTACTGTGGACATGCACCATCTTACGTCCTGGTTTGGCATACTGGTAAGCTCTGGAGATTCAAGGGTGTGGAATTTGTTACTTGACATGGTAGTGCCTAGCATGCTGCTCCTAAAAGGCATAACTAAGCTCCCCACTGAAATGGTAGCAGTAAGCTGTGATTCTTGGTGAAGTTTTGTTTGGCCAAAGATAATTTCTGCAACTTTTACAATCCTTGCTTGGTCTCCTGCTTCTTCAAAGAAAAAAAAGCCTGAAGGAAAAAAAAAAAAGACAATTTATGGGTTTTTTTTTTTTCTTCCTTTCCTTGAAAAGATTTGTACAACATACATAATGACAATGTTTAAGGTGTTGTGTGAATTGCTTGTCAAGGGAACAGAACTCTGTGTATACAAAAGAAAGTTCTGACATGACAAGCACTTTGAAAATATGCTAGGACTTCTGCAGCTTTCTCACATTATTCATTTAGAGCTCTTCATACAACTTTTTTTTGATTGTTTGACTGTATTACCCAAGTAGACTGGAATGATTTACTGAAGTTTTCTAGCTTATTTTTTGAGTAAATTTTCTGGGTTTTGGCGATTGCTTTGTCTCTCTTTGGGCAGTCACTGAGCCATCTCATTTTAGTCACTTCATACTCTACGTGCTGGCCATCCAAAACTTGGGCTGATTCCTGGTCCCAGAGGAGTGCAGGTGTCTGCAGAGTCACAGCTGAGCACCTGGGAACCTGCAGCAGCTTCTCCTGAAAATCTTTCTTTGGATAAGAAAAATGCTGCAGTAAAAATGTGTGCGACTGGACCAGATTGGCTTACGTGTTTTTGTAAGGTAGTGGTTCAGGTTCCCAAGCGTGTGGCAGTGGGCATGCTTTTCTGTGGAGACTCATTTGATATTTATTTTTTAAAGCATGGTTAATGACCCATTTTCTCAGTTGTTTATCAGCACACAGTGATTCCTGATAGAGGCCTTGTTGCGTTAGGTTAGACAAGATAGTAAATATACTTGTCAACTTCTGGTAATTTTTTATGCAAAAAGTCTGCCATTTAACTTTGAACATTAGGAAATAAATGAAATGCAAAGATCCCAGAAGTTTCTGCACAAATTTTATTGAAGTATGTTACTGAAGTCAGTGGGAATGACCCAACTGATATTTGGGACATGCTTGTTTTGTGACAAAGAGGATGGACGATCCACAGTCTTGAAATCTGAAACCTCATGCCCACTGCAAGGCAATGCTGATCAACTCAGCCCGTACGCCGGTGCGTAGTGCATGCATTGTAAGTGTTGGCAAGCTTGGGGTTCCCTTGCGTGACACTTCATATCCTTTGCCTGCAAAGGATTGTAAATAAATAGATAATCAGTAGCATGGTTTCTCAAGATGGTTTGTTGTTTGGTTTTTAATGATCTGCTCTCTTGTGTTGAGTGGTGATCATTGTAGTAGCTTACATTGTTTACATTTGTTTTAGTTTCCTAAGGGTTTAGTCAAGATTACCTGCTTTGTAAGCTTTGTGTGCCTCAGTAAGAAAATACTAATCTTTCAACTTTAAAACATAATAGGAGTATTGAAAAGTACCATTTTTAAACCTTAACACATTTACATCGTATTAAAAAAAATGTTACCCTTGAATGCAATGTGCTTTTACAATTGACTTTACCTGTCATTTTCAGCACCAAGTTTCAAGAACTATTAGAGCTGTGTAAGTTAAAGGGGGAGGGGAAAAACCCTGACTTCTTGCTTTCAGTACACTTCTAATAAAAAATTCTTGCATATTAAGCAACTGCTTGGAGTTAGTTGAGCTATTTTCAGACAGCCTTTGAATACAATAAAGGGTTATGCTTTCTTTGATCAGTGTTGTTTATTTTCTTGTACTCTATCAATTACAGTTTCATAAACAGAGATGATAGAGCTTAGGTAAACATCTGGGATCAGTCTGCTTTTCCATCAGTGCACGTCAAGTTCTTGGTAACAGTGTCGGTATGTTAGAGCTGCTGTAGGCTGTTCGACTGCCAGAATCTTTTCAGACAGTCTGATTTTTTTTTTTTTTCCCCCCATCCCTTTCAAACACTACTTACTCCTTTAAGATTGAGATTTTTTGAGTAGCATTTAGAGGTATTGCCATTTGCTCATAGCAGAATCAAACCAAGAATTGTTCCTATTGTGTATGTATATTAAACAAAACCAATTCTAAAGCTAAAGTCTTGTGAAAAAAGTATTAAGTCAGGAGAAGCTCAGTTTTGAAAGATTATTGGTTATTAGGGTGGTCTGCAGAACTTTGTGCTCAGGACAAGTTGTGGGGTTTACTGGTTTTTGTTTAAAGTTAGTGAAAGTGGGTGATTATAATTAACTGTCAACTATCTCCACCATAAATGGCAGATAATCAGTTATTTTGGTTGTAAGTTCTGTTGGATAACTGAAACAAATACATGTTTCTGAGTTCACAATGAGATCAGGCCCCATAAAAATGTCTCTCTTGCAAATTGCATTTCAAACTTTTGATGTAGATAATGAGCTTGGGTAGTTTATCCTTCTGATTTAGGTAATTAGTTTATAGTCTCTTCTTCCCACTAAGATGGAAGACTTAACAGAGGTTTGCCACTGGGTTCAGCCAAACTGTTGAAATGAAAATGTTCTCTTGTTTCAGAAGACATTTTTTGGAGGAAGAGGTTGAAGGAGAGGCTTGTTCCTTACACAGATAGATTTATTTATTTTTTTTTTTCTTCCTATGCATTAAAGAATTTCTTCTTGGGAGTCAAGAAGTTTGCATCAGTTCCATATGTACCTTGAAATTACTTTATCAAATCTGTATTTTGCCCAGTTTGCTTACAAGGATGTTATGTAGGCTGTAATATGTCTTAGATATATCACGATTCTGCTCTATCAGCAAGATCTGCTACTCTGCCGCAGAGAAAAGCTAAGCAAGTTTGTTCTGCTTTGGTATTGGTGTCTGCACGCTTGATGCTGGGTGCTACAGTATGTTCTCAGTGTAACCTGACATTTCTTGAAATTAAAGTTGGGCTGGCTGCTACTTAATTTCCTGGCTTCTACTCTCCTCCTCCTCCTTTTCCTCCTCCTCCTCCTTTTAAGACTGGCATCGTTTCACCCACTTTCAGTTTTACAGGACTTTACCTGTTCTCCATGGGAATCTGTTCTCAAAGGGAATCTCTGACAACAGAGATTGTCTTGCAGATTTTCTTAAATTACTGAAAGGGTTAACTTTAACAAGTCCAGTCCACTGCAAAACGTCTGATTTCTTTAAATAGTCTATAGCCTTTTTTCCTGTTCCAGCCTGAGTGTTTTGCCCCTTTATTGCTGTGCTCAGTCATTTGATCTTTTCTGTTAATGAAGACTGGATCAAAAAACATATGCATCACTGAAACCCTTTCAGAGCGATCTTGTGCTTTTCTTGGGGATTGGCACACCGGCTGTTTCTTTGGGCTTCCCTTTTGCTATCAACATGCTTTTGCAATGCCTGCTTTTTAGAACAAGGCAGGAGAATGAAACGCTCATACTGTGTTTGGCCAGTATATTTGAACCAGAGTTTGACTCCCTGGTTGAACCCAAGCATGTCTTTGACTTAGCCAGTTGTCTCATGTACATTTTGTGTCTTCAGGTGTAACACAGTTTTGGCATTTAAAAGGTTCACAAGATATTTACCTTCATGGGAAGCAGGCAGGTAGAAAAAAAAGTTGTTTAAAAATGTATCTCAATACTGAAGAGACAGGCAACTTTGAAGTGCGATAAATACGTAATTAAGTCTTTATAATACTTGGTTTTTACATAATTTGTAATTAGTCTTTGAAAGAAACAAAGATGCTTAATTTTTTACCACTGATACTCTTCCCCCAGCTCTGTGGTTCACTGTCTCTCCTAAGAATAGGGAATTGTTTGGTGGGCTGTGGGTTTGGTTTTTTTGTCATGTGTGAACATTTCAAAGCTTCTCATTTTTTGGGTTTTTTTTTTTTTTTTTGAGAATGACGTGACGTGAAAAAGAAGAAGAGAAGGCAGATAGAGTGGATTTTGATAGTCAATCAATAGTGTCTTTGGCTCAGTTAGTATTTTTAAAGAATTGACTGTTACGCCTAGATGATTAGATATTATTGCCCATGTGCACTGTACTTGTGGATGTTGTAGGTAGGTATCTTCAGAGCTGCCTGAAAGAGATTACATGAGTTTTAGCAAATATCCAGGCCTTTTGGCTTGCTTATTCATTCTGATAGACTCAGCAGAATGCAAACTTCATGGTATTGTGAAATATCTGGCCAGTTTAATTGCAAATTATCTGGCTGAATGTGAACACAGATCAGAGCAAAGACAATTCATTTTTCAAATGACATAGTGATGTGGCCAGCCTTTATAATTGTTCCCATGCTCAGTGCAACTGTATCTGATAGCATTTACCATAAGCTTCTTTTAGAAGTTTTATCTTCTGCTCATTGAGCTATTTCTGAGAGATCTTTTAGCACTACAGATGTTGTGTTGATGGTATTGCTCAGTCAGCAGTCTTTGTTTTTAATGTCAGAATTTCTGTGGAGATCTTTCAAGGCTCCCTGCTTTATCCACTTTCTGTTTCTGTAGCCTATTACAGAATTTTTTTTTAGAAGTCTGGAGATACTTTCCTCACCCTTGATAGTGAGAACTCCGCTTTCCCAGTCTGTGCTTTGTTCCATCTGCTGTAGCAGGGAACTCTCTCCCCCCCTTCCCCCCTTTTCTCCCCCCCCTTTTCTCCCCCCCCTTTTCTCCCCCCCCTTTTCTCCCCCCCCTTTTCTCCCCCCCCTTTTCTCCCCCCCCTTTTCTCCCCCCCCTTTTCTCCCCCCCCTTTTCTCCCCCCCCTTTTCTCCCCCCCCTTTTCTCCCCCCCCTTTTCTCCCCCCCCTTTTCTCCCCCCCCTTTTCTCCCCCCCCTTTTCTCCCCCCCCTTTTCTCCCCCCCCTTTTCTCCCCCCCCTTTTCTCCCCCCCCTTTTCTCCCCCCCCTTTTCTCCCCCCCCTTTTCTCCCCCCCCTTTTCTCCCCCCCCTTTTCTCCCCCCCCTTTTCTCCCCCCCCTTTTCTCCCCCCCCTTTTCTCCCCCCCCTTTTCTCCCCCCCCCTTTTCTCCCCCCCCTTTTCTCCCCCCCCTTTTCTCCCCCCCCTTTTCTCCCCCCCCTTTTCTCCCCCCCCTTTTCTCCCCCCCCTTTTCTCCCCCCCCTTTTCTCCCCCCCTTTTTTAAAAGTTTTGCAACGGGGCACTAGTGTAATCTGTTTCTTATTACAGATTCTTTTCCTGTGCTGTGAACATTTCCTTGCTTTCTACAATCAAGTTGTCTGCAGGATAGAAGTTTTCATGGAATGATAACTTGTTTAAAAACATCATTTGTATATTTTCTTGTTAGCCACAGCTCACATAAGCAATAAAGCCCATGCAAAAGTAGTATTTCTTTGATTTGTCTCCTTATTTGATGGCTGTCAGATCGAAGAGACTATCTCCAAGGATGAGAAGTCAGTCTCCCGGTAGGCAGTTGTGCTAAAGCCTGTATGGGCATTAAGGTGTAGTAAGAAGTTTGTTCTTTGTCTTTTTTTTTTTTCCCCCGAGATAGATATTGATCTACATGATGTGATTTTTATTTTTTTTTCACCTGTTTGAATACCACACTGTTCAAATAGAAAACTCTATGGTTGTCTTTTGATTCAGGCTTAGAATTAGAAACATTCCTTCATCTTATCTGTCATGTGAAACTGCTCAGCTGAAGCCATTCTTGCTGTTTTCATGGTTTTTCAGTTGTTTAATTCTTTGTTTTAGGAGGTCTCTGCTGATCCCACAGGAAGTCTCGCAGCTGCTGAAGAGAGAAAGGAGAAGGTGCCAAGCCCACATCTCAGTCATCTCGTAGTTTTGACATCTGGCAATTCGCTGTATGGTTTGGCAGAGAGAGTGGTAGCCACGGAATCCTTGTAGGTTATTTACGGTACACTGCATTTTGTGGTCACTGAAAGCTACGGATTGTTTAAGAGATTGTGATTACAAGCCAAAACCTTCTTGAGAGTACAAAAACTCCTACTTCTCAATGTGATTTTAAATGAGTGATAGAGGTAGTTTCTTAACTAAAGGTAGTGGGACTGAACCGTCTGGTCTAACCATCCGCAAGCACATGCAACGAAATTTTACTGCAGCTGGTCCAGTAATTTGTGACAGTACAAGGCCAAATCTAATAGGAAAATCTTTAAAATTAAAGAGGCTAATGGGAGTATGTAATCCGTATGGTTCTGTGGTGGGTTGACCCTGGCTAGACGCTAAGTGCCCACCAAAGCCACTCTGTCACTCCCCTCCTTAGCTGGATACAGGCTCATGGGTCGAGATAAGGGCAGGGAGAGATCATTCACCAATTACTGTCACGGGCAAAACAGACTTGACTTGGGGAAAATAGTTTAATTTGTTGCCAATCGAAGCAGAGTAGGGTAATGAGAAATTAAAACTAAATCTTAAAACAACTTCTCCCCACCTCTCCCTTCTTCCTGGGCTTAACTTCACTCTGGAGTTCTCTACCTCCTCCCCCTGCAGCAGCACAGGGGGACGGGGAATGGGGGTTGCGGTGAGGACTCCTCACACTCTTCCCCTGCTCCAGTGTGGGGTCCCTCCCATGGGGGGGGAGAAAAGGGGGGGGAGAAAAGGGGGGGGAGAAAAGGGGGGGGAGAAAAGGGGGGAAGGGGGGGAGAGAGTTCCCTGATGGTCCCTCCCATCTCAGCTGATGGCTGAGACTCAAAAGTGCTTAGTTCATATTGGTTTGGTTTGGATTGCAGTGTTCTTTGCAATGGGTAGAAGTTCACCTGTGAAGAAGAGATTATAACAAGCGAGTAACACAAAACTCTTACAAAGTGGTCAGAATAATACTAAGAATCAGATGGGAGTATTATTTTTCCCCCACACAAGATGACACTTAAAAATTAGAAGTTAATTTTAAAAATGTGTTTTCAAAGGAGCTTATTTTCTTTTGCATTCATTTATGCTTAGGTAGAAATGTCTTTCTTTGTTGTGTTGTTATTAACAAATCCTACCACTGAGAAAGAATTTGCTCTCATATTCTATCTTTTAAAGATTCACTAGTATATAAGTAATTAGGAATGTTATTTTTGAATTCTGATATGGATTTATTAATATTAATGTTGGCTGTCCTGCAGTATGGAAATTACAGAGCACTTGTCCACTGGCTTTATTGGACTTTGGATCGGACTTTTGCAGTGTATCCTGAGTAAAACAGAAATATGAATTGTTGGTATTCAAGCCTTAGTCTCTTTATTCAAGCATTTTCTTTTTTGCAATCGTATTTTAAAATTGTCAGAATCAAGAATACTTGATACGGGGGCATGAAACTGGTATGGTTCTTCTCAGGGTTGAATTTTCCAAGGTTATATATCATTATTGCCAAAAATGTCAGCTGTAGAGTAAAAGTTGTACAGAGACATGCCAAATGTTGCATTTAGTTCACAGTAAATTTTCTTTGCTTTCAAAGGGTATTTCTGGCTGAGCAGTTTGAGTTTCTTCAGCCTCATCTTGATGCAGTGATGCCGGCTGCCAAGAAGCCTTTTCTTCAGCAGTTCTATTCTCAGGTCAGAATTGTGTAATTCACAGCTGATTTTTAGACAGATGATTTAAAACTTGTACAATATGGTGCAAATACTTGTACGTCATAGTTATATATTGCTTTTATTAGCCAGAAATTTACTGAATTGAATTTTATTTATATTCTGTTTCAGACAGTGTCAACTGCTAGTGAACTACGTAAACCAGTTTATTGGATTGTTGCTGCTAAAGCCATTGATTATGAACAAACGCTGCTTCTCATGGCTAATGTGAAATGGGATGTGAAGGAAATCATGTCACAACACAATATATATGTAGATGCTCTTTTAAAGGTGAATACTTTCTGGGAAATGGTGTGCTAGAGTTTATATAAACATTAAATTACTGCAAGACTTCACTAAAACTGTTAAAGTAGCATGGTTAGAGCAATACAGAATCCTGACGAATGTTATTATAACAAGGTCTGTCCAGAATTTTCATTATTCTTGCTGCTAGCAGATTGTTTTCAGTGATGATTTTTTGACTCCATGGTGGGCAAAAGTGACCACAAAAGTTTAATGAGTTTCATGCCTAAGTCTTGAATGGTAGATAAATGTGTAATAAACGGAGTAACACTGAAGAAAATCCAGTGGCCTGAGATAGTGTTTCTTTTAACAACGGCTATTTGCTGTTCTGCATAATTTTATTGGTTGTCTGAGGTGTATCGTAGGGGCTATAGGTCAAACCAGCACCCATAATGATTGTGCACTATCTAATTGAAGTTGCTGTATTTAGAAGTTATCATTTGAAAGGAAGGTAAAAAGGAAGTTATTAACCCAACTTCTCAATTGCATTCAGTAGAAGTGGTTATACAATTGCTGTGTCTCATGGCATATGGAACCAGTTCTTGGGAGAATCCCTGTCTCATACTTTTATATATGCCTAAATGATGTTTCTAAAGGTTTTTAGAAGGAAGTTCTGGCAGTGGTAGAATTATACTAATTCTTACAGAGAAACTGAAAATTTTATTTTAAAGATATGTGTGAAGTATGCATTACAGAAAAAGTTATGCATCTGTGTTGAACAGTTTTGATTACAGATTTGTACTTTGTAGCTGTTCTCTGCTTAAAAAAAAATCAACACAAACAAGGGAGAATCTGATAGAGGATATATCATTGCACTGCATTTGACTGAATCTTTGTGATTACCCTTCTTTATGCTACCACGGCTTTTTGAAAACAGCTTGTACTTACAACATTTGGTTCCTTTTCTGAGTGTGCAACTGCTGATGAATTTGCTTCAGGACAATCAGGGCTAATACCATTTAAAACCATTTCTGGCCTCTGCATTATATAGCTAATAATAGCTGCTACAGAAGTGTTTAGATTACTGCTAAACAATTAGTGATTTATTGTGTACCATGGGACTCCAGGAATGTCAGATGTAAGTGCATTGTTTAATGTAATAACCAACTACTTTTAGCCATGTGCACACACATGCAAAATTCTATACTCAGGCACAGTATGTATGAAGGCAGATAAACTGGGGAAATAGAGTTGTTCAAGAAATTAATTAACACGGAGTGTTAGGCATCTTCAGAAGAGTGAGTTGTATGCTGGTTAAAGCATGACATTGTGGTGTTAAACACCAATTATTTGCTCAGATACGAGGTTAAATTGGTTACTGAGATTCCCTTCTGTTTTTCTTCACTTACTGAATTTTTGATGGGGGGGAGGGGAGAAAAAAGAAGGAAAAAAAGAGGGAAAAACCACCTAGATTAACAGCCTTGGAATGTCAGCACTTTGTTGGACAAGTATGGTTTTAACAGGCTGCAGTACAAGCTGCTTTTGCTGGTTACACAGGGCAGTTTGTGATCAGTCTGCTTTATCTTTAAGTCATTTCATACTTTTCTTAAATGATAGAGGCGTTAGTCACTGGCAGCAGACTTCTACTTTACTTTATGTAAGTCACAAAATCATAGTAGCAGTAATTAAGTTCAGTTATGACTACTTTGTCACTCATAGTAACAGCTCAAATCCATCCAGGCAGGCCATTGGTGTTTCAGATGGAAACAGGTACCTTCCCTCAACCTGAATTGTTACCTAGTGTTGCAGTATGCTTCTAAACTGTTAAGATTTGGACTCTTTTCAGTGGGTCATTTCAGCTCCTTTTAAAGCACCAGGGAACTATCTAATGTGAAAGGTTGAGGAATGAAAAGTGGTTACAATGTTCCTGAGCTTCTCTTTGAAAGCTGATGGGGCAGGTATTTAGGGGGATAGAGATCATCACTGGATTTTCTTCAGTGACTATATATTGACTTTAAAAAAGTTAAAGATGAGTTTAGGGAGTGAGGCAATGAAAACAGCATCTGAAACATTAGCTACTTGGTTTATTTTCAGAGGTGTCAGTTTCACAGAGAACTACACCTCTGGGGAACAAAGCAGTATTTCCTTTTTTTTAAAAAAATACTGAGGTAATGTTATGAATGATATATAGAAAATGGTATGTTTTCTACTTTACACATTAAGCTTGTGTCTACAGTCTGTGCCTTCTAAGCATCTCTGCTTTACTCTTATTCTTCAGTATTCTTTTTCATGTGCATTTCTTATTCTTTGTTGTTGTTGTTGCTAGGGATGTATAGAGTGTGATCCCTTTTATGCTAAAGAAATAATGATCTTTCATGTTTCATCAGGAATTTGAAGAATTTAACAGAAGGTTGAACGAGGTGTCTAAGAGAGTCCGTATTCCACTGCCAGTCTCCAACATCCTTTGGGAGCACTGCATACGCTTGGCCAATAGAACTCTTGTGGAAGGGTAAGTAGTTAATGAAAGTCTTGCTTTTGGGTAAATATGTCTATAATGGTAACATCTATTTTATGGAATTAAAAGTTCTAATTTTGTAGTGCACTGGTAAGCCCTTGCACTTTTGGGGAGCCTAAAAAATATTAAGGCTTAACATAGTCCTTAGCAGTTGTTTCACAGAGTATGGCACAGCATTAAGCCTAAAGGGGATCGTCTTGTACCTAGATACTGCTGAAGAATGACATTGTCTAAGTGTTTTATTGAAGCATTTGAAACAACATAGTCCTCTTTCAAAGAAACTTCTATCTGAAAATTGTAATTTCCCGACAGAGCAAAGAAGAAAGATGAAGTGTAATTGTCAGCATCTCTATGGTGATGCCGTTTGTCTTTGCGAGGAAGAAAGATGAAGTTGTCAACCCTAGCAGTTATCTTAGAGTAGTCATGGAGCAGGATTTTTCCACATTCATCAGGAACAGAGAGGTGTCTTAGTTGGCTTGGTAAATAAAGGCTCAAGCACCTTAGTCAGGAACTGCTACACCTTGCACATCCCTCCCTCTTAATCAGTGTTCCAGTCTTTTCAGAGTCAATACTGTAGACTGAGTATTGTAGTCTTTTCATCCACTGCATTTATTTTTGTGTTCTTGACCCCTTGCTACATATGTCTGGGCTCTTACCACACCTTTTTCTGCATCATAGAACATGTGCTGTCTTCCGCTCTTTCTACGTATGTTTCCATATTTCTTTCCTGGTTATCTTTGCCCTGTACACTCCCTACTACCTATTTTACTTCCTTCCATCCTACTCTCCTGCTGTCTGCTCTAATTTAGAACCTCAAAAACATCCTTCTTTTCCAAGTGTTAGCTGTCTATTAAGGATCATCATCTTCCACTGCTTCCATGAAGCCAACGTTTTTAAACTCATGAGTGTTTCTTTTTGTGCCATCCTTTTGCTGTCTCTTGAGAGATCCATTTCATCTTCAGGGAGACTAAATCCAGCCATGACCTCCTTCTGGCTTCTCAATTACTTCATGTGACATGTGACCTATATAACTAGCTTTTCTTTTTGAAATTTTATTTTCCACTTATCATGCTTCAAATCAAAAGAAGTAGAACAAAAGCATCTGTCTTCTCCTCCCCCCATCCCCCTTTCCTTTCAAGTGGATAACACCATCAGTTACTACCAAACTCCTCTGCCTCAGCCCTTGTGCCTGTTTTGAGCTTGTTTCTTTTCCTTACTTCACAATCTTACTCACCTTTTGTGACTTCAGTGTTCACGAACCACTTAATTCTTAGCTGTGAAGATCATCACTCATATGCCTTGTTCCATGCTGCACTTGTGACTTACCACGAAACTTTCACCTTTACTTTCACCTAAGCATTTCACTGACTGGTCAAAGTGGACTGGGAATACCTTGCTGATATGATTTGTCCTGTGCCCTTTCTTAGAGTGTAAAGAGCACTCATTATTATCTCCTCCCAAATATCTGCCTGTAATTTCTCTTTCTTGCCCAGTTGTTTTTTCCTCACATATCTTGTAGTTTCTTTTGACATTGGGGAAGGGAAGGAAGGTATTCTGAACAGCCGACTCTCTGAATACCTTCATAACTTCTTTCATCTCTGAATCCCCTGAAGGTATGCAATTAAAAGCTGTGAAGGAGGTGTTTCTCCTCCAGTAAGCCCGTCAACTGAAATTGCTCTCATGAGGCTCTTTGCTGAGTGAAGAATCATTGCCAGTACAGTTAGCCATATCCTTCTTCAAATTTTGTCGTGTCCTATCTCCTAGTTCTATGTTCTCTCCTGTTTCCCATATGGCTTCTTGCAGTGCTTCAGTATGTCCTATTGAGAACCATCGTCCAATCTTCTTCAGAGCTCCAGAGGGCTTGTGCCTTAGTCCCCTTCTCTTCTTGCCTCTGTTATTTCTGCATTCTGCAAATTCTTTTCTGTGTACTAACTGTAAGGGTGCAATTTCTTCTTATCCTTAACCTGATTTTGCTGTGTATCCAGTTTCCAGCTGTATGTTTCTGCTGCCTTCTTCACCAGACCTAATAATTTAGGGACTGTATAATAATTAGGAACAACTTCATGAACCAATGGAAGACTAAGCTTGCTTTAAATTTGGTACAAAGGAAGTATGGAAACAGTAGGACAGGATTGTCATTTGTGGCAGCAGCCTGTGGGTGGGCTGGATTAAGTCTATCAAGACACTGTGCCCCAGACCAAAGCTTTTTTTTATTCGCTGTACACAGATGAAATTGGCACTGTTAAGGGCATTGTGACGTCATTTCCTTTGATCTTGACAAATGCAATTTCTTATCCATTTGAAAAACTGCAAAGATAATTTTCCTTGTTTGTTGCCTATCACCCGCCTGTAATCCTTCCTGGTATTACCCTGCCCTAAGCTCATCTAGTGTCTTTTCTTCTTTGAGCCCAAACCTATCACCAGTTTTCTGTCAGTCTACTCTCATTAAAACATTAACCTCTCACAGAGGTTAGCCAGTGCTGCTGCCCTTTATCCTCTGGTTATTGTGGATGTTTTTGAACAACTAACTTTGTCCGTTCTCTGATGTTGCCACTATTGGTTCAACAAGCTCCTGGTGACCATTCCTAAAGCTGCCACGTTACCTTTGAGACTTCAGTGGTCATGATTACTTGACTAAAGCCACTGTCTAGTGTGCTGATCAACATTGATTTAATTTCCTTTAACCCACTTCTAGTAAGTTGTTCAAAGTAGGATTTTTAGTGGCTTTTGGGAGGGGTGTGGTTTTTTTAAGTAGTGCTGGGTACAATGGGGTTCTGTTCTATGAGTGGGGCTAAAACCTATTATACTAATGCAAATAAAACTCTGCATCAGACATCCCAAGAGGAGTTCTTGTCTGCTTTTAACTTAAAACCATAATTATGTTCCTTCTCAAGGTTTGAAGGACTAAGTTAAACAACTTTGGGAAGTACGGTTCATTTTTATTTCCTTCTAATTTTCACTTTCCACTGTGTTTCTCTTCTCAGTTATGCCAACGTAAAGAAATGCAGCAATGAAGGACGTGCTTTGATGCAACTGGACTTTCAACAATTCTTAATGAAATTAGAAAAGTTAACAGACATTAGGCCTATTCCAGATAAAGAATTTGTGGAGACGTACATTAAAGCATACTACCTAACAGAAAATGACATGGAACGCTGGATAAAAGAACATAGGGTAAGAGTTAAATTTTCATTCTTTTACTGTCTATCGGGAAAATTCACCATAATGATACAGTCATGCTAACAACTCTAAATGATCAATGCTTCTATGTGTTAAAAATGAATATATGCATATATATGTGTATATTCATTTATTATAATAAAATCTGTATGGGAAGCAGTATAAATATAAACATGTTTGTGTGCATGTATGTGTTCATTATATTTATTATCATATGAAATTAGTATGTGCTTGTATTGATTCAACATCTGATGACTGGGAAGGATGAACAAGCCAGTCACATCTACCTACTGTGTCAAAAAATACAGAGAACTAGAGCAAAGTGAAGTTGAAAAGATTTGTGTGCTGTTCGGAATATGCCAAAGTGCACAACTTGATCATCAAGAAGTACAGTTTGAAATCACACCATGAAGTTTTACTTTGCCTTTAGGACTAGATTGCTTAAACTAAGTTATAAGGCTCAATGGATAAGAGTCATTGCTTTTTCTTCCTTCATTTTATAATACTGAATCAGGATTAACATTGCTCTCTGAGATAAGTCTCCATTTGTGTTTTGAAAGTATTTAGCATGCTTTCATGGTAGGATAACATAACAATTATAACAGGACTACGTAAGTAATAGTCACATGCTATTGGAGCTGCCCATTGTTAAAGTGAAAAGTCTTTTAAAATGGAGCATTTTGAAATCTGTATTTTGGGATTACTTTAAATTCCGCTAGAAATGGATGAAAGAAGGAAGTCGTTAATATAATTTTCCTTGTTACACCTGGAGCCACAAGAGAGATTGTGAGCTGTTGTTTGGTGACCTACATGAAAAAACTCTTGTTTAAACCTACTGGTGGAAACTATGTTTTGGGTAGTGTTAAGTATAAAGGTAGTACTGGCAAATGTGGTGTTTTGACAGATGTTAAGAGTTCTTGGCTTAACATTTTTGCCATTTTTTCCTCCTTTATCATGTACTGAAATTAACATTGTTTGGAGATCCTGTAGACAGAAGTATTTAGAAGCTTATTGGAAATGAGAAGTCAAAATAAAAAAAAAAATCAACTTTTGTCGCAGTTTGTTTAGAATAGTATTTTTCTGTTAAAAGCTTATCCTATTTGCATATATATTTCCCACCACACCTCCCAAAGAATGGAAAATACATTAAAAATTGATTTAGATACATATATATTCACATAATTACTTTCTGTGAACTCAGTCCAACACTACTAAAGTCGTAAGCATTTTCCATTATAATCTGCCATGTAGCAAAATACAGTTTTGTCCTCTGCCTCAACTATGAAAACTATCCAGACCTGACTTAACTACCACTTTAAATCTCCCTTGTGTACTGACTGCTTCTATCAGTTGGAAAGTCCACAGTGTGTATGTCTGTGTTTTTTAATTTTCTATCTTTGTCTGGTGTTTTATTCTCCCGTAACATGATCTGCTTTTATTTGCCAGGAATATTCCACTAAGCAGTTGACTAATCTGGTGAATGTTTGTCTGGGATCCCACATCAACAAAAAGGCAAGACAGAAGCTGCTAGCTGCCATTGATGACATAGACAGGCCTAAAAGATAACTGGAGAAAGCTGCTTTCCTTGTGACTTGTACCTTTTTCTGTTCATGTGAAGCATGCAGACAAATCTCTCATGGACTAATGACAACATTCTCTTAAAAAAACATTGTGCATGACCTTTCTTACCAGCATTGGGGACGCTCTGAAGTGGCATAATGTTCTAAAATACGACTTTTCTAATCTGTAGAATTCTTTTCTGTTGTATTTCTTCTTTTTTTGTTTGTTACTTGCCCTAACTAAAGGGCAACTGTTTGTGTATCATTGGTGAGCTGTATATTTTGCAAAACTATACTGTAAGTAGAATCGAAATCAGAGAGAAACACATCGGCTTAATATATAGTTGATGCTCTTTTTTAATAAAAGGGCTACTTGAAAATATGATTTCTTTCCTTCCTGCTTTCACCCTACGAAATTGTGCTTTCTTATGGATCAGTGTAAAATGAAAGGAAATGTACAATATTTGATGGATGTATCTTGCATGTGGATTAAGAGGGCAGATCAACTAAATACTCTCATGTTAAAGCCTCTCATCTTCAAATGTATTTAAAAATGTCTGTTTGTTTCAGAATTAATTTAGTCATATCAAAATGATTGACTTCAGATTAATAGAAAGTAATAAATACTGTACACTAATATGATTTCTTTGTGAGACTTTATTTTCCTAATTCAACAATGCAAAATGTAATTTACAATAGAAATTAGTACTGTTCCTTTCATATCACTTCCCTTTTGTCCCTCTGCCAGTCTTCCCTGTTCCAAAGCAATAATGCTAGGGAATAGGAATAATGTTTTTTTTGGCTGAAGTTTTGAATTGATAGTAAGATAATCTTATTTCCTGCTCCACTGTAGGCACCCTGAGTGATCCTGAGCAAAGCAAAATTGCCTGGCTGCTTATTTGTCCTAGAAATCGATTTGTCAGTGCATCACTGACTCCAATTTACATAAGCTACAATCCATTAATATATACTACATGGTAAATTCTCAGTTTCGGGTTCATACTTGCCATTGTACATTTAATTCAAACATGGGCAAATCAGGACTTACTGAATGACAGCAGTACCTAGTGACAGAAAATTGCCTCGTGGAATCACTATAATTGCTCTTTTCTGTAGCTTAATTTCCTCTTCGGAAGTGGACTGAGCATCATTGTGTGAGTTCAGTGAAAGCCTGTGTACAGTTTTAGGAGAGTGATAGAATTTACATTTTAAATATTGACTGTGTAGTATTCACCTCCCTTGTTCATCTGTATTTTAAAGGAAATAACATTTAAAACAAAATTTAACTCCATTCTTTATTGACCATTGAAAACTTGTTTAGCAGTGTGTCAATGTATATGTTGAAGCTGAATCACTTTTGAACCACCTTTTTAATGAGGGTAAAAAAAGAAAAGTGCAGTTCATTTTGAAAGTGTGGATTTTTGCGTCAGTGTGTTTGCCCTGAAGTCAGATCCTGAACAAGAGCTCTTGGAAGAAATAGAAACATGTCAGAGACAGGTATTGTAAAATCTGTTTCAATTTTCTTCTCGTGGATGAAATAAGAAATTTTAGTATCTTTACCGGAGCTTTGGTGAGCTGAACACATGGTTAATTTCTCCGGAACTATTTAGGCTACTGTAATTTGATTGCTTACCAAAAGGTAAGAGTATAAGCACTGGTTGGAATGTAGGGTCAAGGAAGGAGGTGAGCAATTGCATGGATCATAGTGAAGAGTAATTTTTTTGTAGTGTATCTATAGTTTAACTTGTTATTTTTAAGTAAGCCCCCAAATAAAAGAATGTGTAATATGCTGTGTTAAACCTGTGCAACAACTATTTGATCTTCATTCTTACATGCCTCAGAAATGATTATATTTTCCAGAGGAACCCCCCCTCGCTGCCCAGGATTGGTGCTAAGGGAGAAGCTACGTAGCTTAATGGCCTACATAGGTTCTTAGATACTTGGTTTAACTTTTAGGTTGCCCTGTGTGGAGTCAGGAGTTGGACCAGATGATTCTCGTGGGTCCCTTCCAACTCATGATAACTCTATCTGACTAATGAAGCCAAGTTTTGGCTGAATGTTGGCTGTGGTATGAGAATATTTTACAAAACACTGATTTTTGAGAATCTCTGTACATCTTCATTCTCCTATGGAATAAGAAGACTCTGTTATACTCCTTTTTCTGCAATGGAGAATATGGCTTAAAACATCCTCTATGTTTTAGAGGAGTGTTTTGGAATACTTTAATAACGGAAGACGATTTCCTTCAGTCTCCAAGGAGAATGACCAGCACTGCAGAGGTGGGCAATGCATCTGTCAGTCCTTCTTTAGCCTAATGAAGAATTTAAATCCTGTTCCTCCGACAATGAGTACTCTGATATTTGCCAAACTCAGCTGCGGCATAGATGACTAGTTTTCAAGTCTCTTGTTAGGCAAAGCCTATCCCTGCCCTGATCAGCATAGAACTGGCTTTTCTACAGTCAGCTTCTCTCAGTTGCATCTAATGGTGAGGCTGTTATCCAAAGAAGCAGCTACTGGGACAAAAACACGGGGAAGCCAACTGATCAGTTGTTGTGACCCTGGTGTAAGATTCAAGTCCTTGCTTCAGTGTAGGTTTAATTATTCAAAGCAGAATGGCATTGATGGGAACAGCCATCTTGGATCAGCAGCGCTTCAGCTGATGAGATAGTGCACAGAGCAGCCTCCGGAGGTGTAAAATGAAGTGCCTGATCTGGGTAGGGACTTGAATGCTCCATTATTTCAGATGAGTAGCTACATTTTGGGGTAACTCAGTGTTCTGAGGTCCCTTGTTCCTGCATGGGAGAGAGTATTCCCCCATGTAAAATAAAAATTTGGCTTGCTTCTGATCTGCAATGGGAAAAATTGGGCCCTGGCCAGATCTGCTTAGCACCACCCTGAATGTGGGGTGTAGATTATAGCTTGTGAACATCGCTGAAAGAACAGTCTTCCTTCTTTTGTCCCTGCCTCCTTAGGGGTCATCAATGGCTGTCTCAAAGCTGTCTGTGAAAGGTTTGCATCCCCTTTTAATTTTCACAGGTCTGAATGACAGAGGCATGTCTTACAATACCAAAGATGGAGTTTACTTAATGCAAAGCTGTGGATGTGGGTTGTGCTCTTGACTTGTCCTCCTGCCATGGAACACACAAGATTATACTGTGAAACTATACTATACTATTATTCTTTTACTGTGAAAGTGATATATTCGGGGTCTTCCCCATTTAAGACTTTTCTTGTGGTTAGTGTTTATGAAATTTCTGTCTTGCAAGCTGTACTTTGGTAACTCAAACTTTGAATAAAGCCCATGTTTAAAAAAATAAAACCAAAAAACCTCAAAAACACACACACAAAGAACCCCTCCACCCTCATTAAATTGATAAATAGTGCTGTCTTTTACCAAAATCCTCAAAAAGCCAAATGTCAGCAGACACCTGCTATATTATAAATGATGCAAACAGAGATGGAAAAAAGAAAAAGCAGATTTATTGTGTGTGGGTGATGGTATCTACTTTATTTATAACCACTGCTTGAAACAGTATAGCATAAAGACTAAACATTGCACCAGACACTAGGATTATGGTGCAAGTATGGAAGTAACGCAATTTGCAAACAGCAAAGTTTCCCTGCTTGCTGGCTATTTAAGGATATTTGTGAGTGTGTTGTTTTTGCAGTGCTAGAGCTGTTTTTCATCACAGTGGGGACTTGGTTTTTAAGGATCTCCTGCTCTTCCATGAGATCCCGAAGTATGATGTGGAGCAGCATCTTTAAACTATACTGAATACTTCACGGATCTGTGTTTTGTTTGTTTGGTTTTTTAAATAGGCATTAAATCAATAACATGCCAAATGATAAAGTACATGCCCGAGAAACTGCTGAGGAGATGAGTAACCTCTTTTTGTGTGGTGGATCCATTGCTAAATTTTAATTCGGTGGAGTATTCTGTCCAGTCCCAGAAAGTTTACATGTATAAGCTAAAATGAGAATAGTTGGATGTGACCTAAACTTGAATCTACTTGGCTGTCCTGTTACAGAAAGTCCCCCCAGTACCCTTCAGCTCTGCTGGATTGGTCTGAAGCTTTTGATCTGGATACATGCGTAAAAGAAAAACAACTTCAGAGCAGAGATGTATAGATCTATGTGTTACATTTGTAGATTATCTTGCATAGACTTCAATATTGTCAGATTTAAAACTGGCAAACAACTGTCTAAACGTGTGTTGATCTTTGAAAAATACATGAGCAGCTGAAGATCCAGGAGAAGAGATGCAGTGAAGTGCCTCTTTTCACTAAGCACAAAATCAATGGATGTGCACAATGACTGCAGGTATTTCTGAAGATCTTCTTTACAAGTAAATCCAAGGTTCATACTTGTATGTATTTCCTGTCCTGTATCTCTAATAATTTTTATTCATAAGCATCATTATTCATAAATAAAAGTCAACCCATTCATTGTATTTCAGTAAAGAATAAAATAGAAATGTCACTGGAGCCTTAAAATAAAATGGATCCTTGTACAGAAAAGATATTGTCAGGATTATACTGTAGCTGCTGTCTTGAGAGCTGCAGGGATTTGATGTAGAGTATGTACCATAAAACTGTTCCTTTTGAAATTCATCCATATATTATAGTGTAAATACACGCACAGAGAGCTTTGCGTGCAATGTAATTCAACACTGGGGACCATGAAAAATAATGGCAAAATTCAACAAGCAACACATTGTTGGTTTCTCTGCCATAACTTACATTAATAGCTGACACTGAAGCCTGGGTAAGTAGTGCAGAGGTGTTCCCTTGCGTGAGTATCTGGTGTCTATTGAGGACAGGGTCATAATCTAGGTCTGAATTCAGAGTTTTGAGTACATCTGAGTTACCATACTGCTCCCACTGCCGCTGACTTTGTCTGCCACGGACATGTGCTGTGTAGGAAGCATTGTGCAGGAGTCTGCTGAAGAGGAGCTCCAACCCAGCCCAAAACACTGTAAGCATCAGGAAGGACACTGTTGGTGGAGCATGATGCTCCTGCACTTAAGCAGAGATTGTGGATAGCCATGCTTGCTGTCCTGGCTGCCCAGGGGGATACCTGCTCCAAATGCATGAAACTTGTGGGTTGGAGGATGGTAGAATCAAGCTGAAAGGTGGCAGTATGTCAGTATGGTGAACATGCAGCTCGCCCCAGGACAGCTCGCTGTTCTCTTGAAACCTGAAATAAATGCGGGAGTTGTCATTGCCTGATGCAGTTATTAGCACCTGTGAGTTTTCAGGACTGTTTATTTCTTGAAGTGTAGGAAAATGTCATCAATTTAAATGAGTTTGACCAGGGGCTGCTTCCTGGCCCTGAGCTGCCAACAAGCTGTCTCCTCCAGAGCAGTTAGAATATTTAAGCAGCCAAATGCTCCAACCAGCTGAGCATTCATGGGGGTTTATAATGTGCTACATTTCAACTAGACAAAATCGTTGAAGTGAATAGTCATGCCTCATAGCTGTAATGTCATTAGCCCTTCCTTCCCCCCTTGCACACACAGTCCAGCGTTGTGCTGGTGTCTCTGCTCTTCAACAGGGCAATTCCTTCTCAAGAGTTTACTGAGCCTTTATGCTGAGGTCTGTTTATTTTTAGTGAGATGTTTACTGCTGCTTTCTATTGCTCAAAATCTCTGCAGTAAGATGCAGGGCTGTGGGTGATGCACATGTGGTTTTGCCTGTATGCACTAAGAGAGCTCTTGCTGTTCGTGGCTGCCCTGGCTGGGGGGAAGAAGCTCCCCATGGGTGGCACATTTGGTAACGCTTTAGAGATGCTGCATAGAGCAATGGCCAGATCATGGACCTGTCCTGAGCTTTGGTTTAGGTTCTGCTCTGTCTTGGTGCCTGGTGCAGGGAAGTTTGTTTTATTTTCCTATACTTTACTCCCCTAGCTATAAAAGAAATGATGTTATCTAGCATGTTTTAGAAAGTGCTATCAGACCGTGGTTCTGTAGGCATGAGCTGTGCTTTTAACGGTCATCAGTTTCTTAACCCCAGGGAAGCTGAAACATGAACTCTTTGTGGAGAAGACGACACTTAAGGAAACTTCTTCCCCTGTGTCTCAGGCTTTTTAGGTGCTCTTTCCTTTGCATTAGGACAGAAGCCAATAATCTCACACGTGTTCTTTCTTCTGATGCTATGCTTCAAACCGCATCAGGCTGTGCCATTGTCTGTGTAGCAGGGGACCCTGCAATGGACCAGAGAACATGGGTTGATCTATGGATGGGACTCTTCTAAGATGTACCTATGCCTTACAATAATCTGCTACTGCCAGAAATAATAACCAGACAGATTAGACAGAGAAAACTGTGGAAAAAATTAAAGGGAAATTTATCTTTTTTTTTAAATGAAAGGATATTAAAAATACATATACACATCCATCCTGATGGCTGTCCCTCTGTACGCCATCAATAAAAGCTCATGCCCTCCATGTGACTCATGAGAGTAGTTAGCTACTAAGAAGGTAAGCACCCTGGAGATACCATATGGATACAGACTGAGAGATGGTTTATTGGGAGAGACAGACTTCCAAAGAGACACAAGCTATAAGGACGCAAGACACTTGCAAATAAGATCTCATCTTTATTGTGATGTTCAACGTGATTTCTAGGTACAGGAAAATGTATATTGGGGAGCTAATCAAGGCAATTTTCATTTAAAGGTTTCATTTAAAGGTTTTCATTTAAAGGTTCAAGCCTTTATTCCTCCACTTCTACATAAGAGGCCTTAATTGCATCAGTTCCTCTTCGTTCCCATTCGTGTGTACCCAGAGCCCATATTTTCCTCCCTACACATCCAGACACCTGGACTCACGCAGACACCCTTTCCAGAGGAGGGTGACTTGGGGAAAGTTCTACCTGGAGGACCCCACAGCAGCGCTGCTGGCAAAACTGTTTCTGGGAGAGGGGCCAAGGCTGCCACAGAGGCACCAGGCTCCATGTGGGACATCTCAGGCCAGTCATAGGTATCTGCTGGCTTTATGAACCAAACACTTGCTCTTGTGCCAGCAGAACTTCTTACCTTGTGGAAAGAAGCCCAGGAAGCTCTGGGGATCACCTCGATTTTCTCTTCTTTGAAGCACAAGTTATTTTTCTTAAGGCACTGAGTTATGACCTAAATGCCAGAATCAATACACAAAGGAGCTAGATCAGGAGGGACAAGGACAGTATACATGAGACTTAAGATCTTGTTTGCTCACAAAAAAACTAGAACACAAAATTCTTGAGCATTTATTTTCTTTACAAATAACATTTTTTTGTAAAGCCCAAATCTGAGACTGTTCCAAATAAAAAATTCAGGTAAAAAGATCAGGGAAGTTTTCTTTCCAATGCCTATTAATGCTTTTTAAAATCTACCTATTCAATAAAGGGAAATTATGGCATAATATCTCTAGACATTTTTTTTTGTAGGCGCTAAATTGTTTGATTAGCTTCAGTTGCCTGGGTGAGTGTTCAGACTCTAAGCTGGTAGGCTCTGTTTAAGATTCTGGGTGATTAGTTCCCATGAAGTTGTGTGCTCTTACCTCATGTCTTTAGGTTGAGACTCATTTCTGTATTAAATTTCAGTTCTCTGCATTTGAAAAGAGTGAATTGTATGAATAATTAAAACACATTTATTAATCTCTAATGAACGGCCAGTAAGGCTGGGAACTGGTGTGAATGACACATGTGCGGGAAGTTTTGAAGCCTACTCTTTGTAGGAATGAGAAAAAAAGTTGAAGTTGATTAAGTAAAATTTTCTGGAGGTCAGTATGTGCCTGGATCACAACCTGAAAAATACAAGTACAATCTTCTCCGGGATTACCTGGTACCTCATGATGAATCTTTCTGCTCTCACTATTTCATGAGGTCAGTGAAGGATTTTCAGGACGAACTCTTCTACACTCTACCCTTGCATGCTTTCCTGAAAACAGGCTAGTGTTCACACTTGCTCTGTTTACAAACATTAATTTTTTAGGAAAAGTAAATTTTAAAAAAATGCAGAAGACATGGCTTCTTTAAATATTTTATTAATATGTTCACCTTGCTTTACTTTTACAGTATGACGTAGAATAGAGATTAAAGCATTAGCTGTTTTGATGTAAAGCTGACAGGTTAATTTTTGGCATTTTCTTTCTTTTGTATTCTACAGCAGACTGCATAAAGTAGACGACCATATTAACGGTCAGTGGTAGCTTGTGGGGGGAGCCCTCTTCATTGGCATTACTTCCAACTTATAGGAGTATTGTAGCAGCACTTGGGTGCTCCAGTCATGGACCACATCATCACCCTGCTGGGCTTTCAGTAAAAAATACGGAATAAATGGTTTATGTTTCCCCAACAGGGCCTAAATCTAAGAATAACATAGGTGTTTGGCTAATCTCTATTGGCTTGTATATAATAACAGCACAGAGAGAGCAAGACCTCATCCCCCCTGCCCACCCCCTTTTCGGGGCAACTCAGGAGCCTCATGTAGGCACGCCGAGTTGCCCAGTGGAGCAGCCTCTCTCCCCATTTACTGCACAAGTCTGAAGAGACTAACCTCTGAGCCTGCGCTGCCTGGTGCGAGCACCTTCTCCAGAGACAATCAGATTTAGCACCGGTGTCAGTGAGGGTGGAGGCATCAGCCCCTGGACTGGAAAGCGGAATCCAGCCCTGTGACTGCAGAGATGATGAGCCATGACTCTGTGGGATCTTTTTGACCTTCTGCATTGTGCCAGTCATGGTGGCTTTGGTGGGCTTCCAAGGAGAGGGCTGCAAGCAGTGGGGGCAGCCAGCCAGGGGGGGATTGCAGGGCACTGGGCAAAAAAGCAGGCTGGGTGGCTAGAGGAGACCAGAGGAGACCCGGCTGCCAAGTGAAAGGCATCTCCTGGTTTGTTTTACTTCTTTTCCCATGCTGTTGAAGCAGGGGAGCAGCCTAAGGGACTGCACAGAGGGCTTCCACTCTCTCTTGGAGTCACAAGCTCTCTGCCACAGTGCCCTGGGGGGACACCCCTCCTAATGAAATCACCAGCCAGTCTCTACTGCCTGGCTTTTGTATTAGCAAAGTTTAAATTAGGCCATTGCTCTGAAGCACCAGCCTCTCTTTGCCAGTGACAGATGAGGAGATGCAAGTATAATCAAAGGAGCAAGTTAATCCAATCTCATTCATCTAATCTTGGTTCAAATTAAATGCTCCAAGGAGGCAATGGGGACTTGCTCTTCAGCATGTGCTGGAACTTGGGCTCTGGCTACAGAAGTGTTTCCACGCCAGCCTTGGAGCAAGGCTGACCGAGGGTATCAGTAGGGTTTAGGATGCAGACTGGCAGAGTAGCCAGGCCACGGGCCAAACAGGGTCACCACCTCACAGGGACAGTATTTCCAATACGTTCCTGGGCTGGAGAGGGGCAAAGAATTGGGGAACAAGTGGTAAAAATCCCAGTATAAAACAGAAAACTTCTTATATTGACTTAATGGTCTTGTGGTGATAAGGCTCAGGACTAGTGCAGTGAGGGAGCAGAGAAAGGGAAAATGGTTTGTGTGTTTGATAGGATCTCCCATGATCTACCCCAATATGTGGAGAGGAGGAGGCCAACTGAGTAAAGTGGCCTCTCTCTCACTTGCCATGGAGAGGGAACAATAACCTTTCCGGTTCCTCTCCTCCGCTCTATTAAATCAGCCTAATACCTGGTTTTTGGTATTCATCTCGAATCATTGTTTCATATTCAAACCTATATAAATGGAAATGAAGAATACATTGAACAGTTTCTTCTGGAAGGTACAGAAAACATTGTGTTTATATAAGCAGTCATTCTTTACTGTGCATTATATATCCTCCTGGGTGTCAGTGAAAAATCATTTGCAGAATGGGTGTATGTGTATTGTCTGTTGTTCAGAATGCCTATTTTTGTGAAAATGATGCTAGTCCAGATAATTAGGTGTAATGGAGTGGAAGTATATAGATGCTACGTAATGCTACAAAAAGGCTGAATTTGCTCTGGAAGAAGACTTAAGATTTCATTACTCCCATTGCAGTTTCTAAGAGCAAGGTAACCTGAAAAGGAAAGGGACTACTTTAACAAATCACTTTTACTTTGCTTCCTACAATAACTCATGAACAAAGGACAGACTGATTTTTCAATGCATTGTGTCAGCTAATTCTCTCTTCTGACTAAGCCACCCTCCCCCAGCCTTAACTTGACTGAAATGGCAATTTGATTGGACATATATACATCCCCCTATCCTTGTAAATGTGTGCCTCAAGATTTACTACAGCACCATAGTCTATGTTTTCCCTATGAAACTTAAAGGTCCCGAATGGTTCTGCATGTACAGGAGGAGAGGTGGGATCGGACAGGTGCCATTGCCCTTGCAACCAGCAGCAATCAGGCCATTGCTGATGTCTCAACATTGGTCACAACAACCCCATGCAATGCTACAGGCCTGGGGACGAGCAGCTGGAAAGCTCCCCCACAGAAAAGGACCTGGGGTGTTGGTCGACAGCCGGCTGAATATGAGCCAGCAGTGTGCCCAGGTGGCCAAGAAGGCCAACGGCATCCTGGCCTGTATCAGAAACAGTGTGGCCAGCAGGAGTAGGGAGGTGATCGTGCCCCTGTACTCGGCGCTGGTGAGGCTGCACCTCGAATCCTGTGTTCAGTTTTGGTCCCCTCACTACAAGAAGGCCATTGAGGTGCTGGAGCGTGTCCAGAGAAGGGCGACGAAGCTGGTGAGGGGTCTGGAGCACAAGTCTTATGAGGAGCAGCTGAGGGAACTGAGGTTGTTCAGTCTGGAGAGGAGGAGGCTGAGGGGAGACCTCATCGCTCTCTACAATTACCTGAAAGGGGGTTGTAGAGAGGTGGGTGTTGGTCTCTTCTCCCAGGTGACTAGTGACAGGACTAGAGGAAATGGCCTCAAGTTGCGCCAGGGGAGGTTCAGATTGGATATTAGGAAAAATTTCTTTACTGAGAGAGTGGTGAGACACTGGAATAAGCTGCCCAGGGAGGTGGTGGAGTCACCATCCCTGGAGGTGTTCAAGGAACATGTGGACGAGGCATTGTGGGACATGGTTTAGTGGGCATGGTGGTGTTTGTTGGTTGATGGTTGGACTTGGTGATCTTACAGGTCTTTTCCAACCTTAGTGATTCTGTGATTCTGTCTCCTCATGGTTCAATCTCGTGCCCTTAACTGGAGGAGATGAGGAAGAAACCTGAGCAAGGTCTAATGGGTTTAGAAATGGGATGTTTTTCTGAACATTGGGGGATTTAGTCCAATACAGAAATGCACAATGCTGGCCGAGAGCTAAAGCCGGTCAGCCAGCTTGGAAGATAAATGCCCATTGTAAGGGATATGATGACCCATAAATGGGGAGCAGACCAGAGGAAATGGTGAGGGTCCCTGTTTCCTGCAATCATGCAAAAAAGGTCTTCGGGTTTTCTTAAAGAGCTTTCTTGTATCGTTAACCATCTGCTGTGATATGATATAGCTTCGGTGTCACTGAACTGTTTTGGGTCAGAAAAACTGAAACTTTCACAGTTTCTCAAGGTTAACTTTGAAGGTATGAAGAAATAAATCCCAAAATAGAGGAGACCATCACAACTGAGATAAAGAGGACTGAAGTAGTGAAAGTCCAGAACTGTTTCTCCAAAACACAAATGCAACACAGAAGGAGTGGGAAGGTGGCAGAGCCCAGCTTCAGCCAACACAATGGCAGTAAGGAAAAAATTGACTTTGCAGGGAAGGATTTGGAGAAAAAACCCCCGAGCAAAATATTGACTTCCAACCTTCCGTCAAAATATGCCTTGAAATAGAAAATCCAGTGACTGAATTCCCATTACGTACAAAAGACTCTGAAACAAGTCTCTGAGACGAAAACCATTAGTAAGGTAAGAAGGAAATGTTTTCCTCCATAGAAAGTCAAACGTACTTTTTATTCCATAGAGACACACATGTATTCAGGGCCAGTGCTTTATCTGAACTCTCTCAGAAAGACATTGTTTCTCCATCCTAATCTATTTGCAAATTGAATCAGTGAAGTACCAATTAACCTCAGGTCATTAATTTTAAATACACTACCAATTTTCTTTCTTTTTTCTTTGCTTTTTCTTTTCTTTAACTTGTGTAATGACCTGTGGGGAAGAAAAAAAAAAGTTGCTTGGGTCCTTGGCTTTCAATAAATCTTTTCTTAATGCACCAATACCAGGGATCAGATTACCATTATCCTTGGCCTTTGAGCTGCTGAAGGCATTTCTTTGCCTCTAGTTTTTGTCTCCATCCTCTACTTCCCCAGCTGAGATGGTTTACTGGAGGGGAGGGAGTGGGGAGAGCGGAGCAAAATTATTCCCAGCTCTTATCTTGGTTGAGAATGTAGGTCTATTTTATTTTTTTGGGAGAGGGAGAAGGAGCAAGAGTTCAGGATCTATAAAACCAAATGCCTGCTTTTGTTTCTTTAGTTTCATGATTTTTTTTAAAATTTAATTTTAATTATTTTAAAGATGTTTTCTATACTTTTAGGTCTTGTATTTAATCTTTCAGAGTTTTTTTTATTTCAGTTGAAGGTTTGAAAGAGTAGGATATGTGTTGGGTTTTATAATGTGCCAAGAGATCCTCTGCTGTGAGCTTCTTAAGTACTTGGTAGTGTCTCTTGATCCATTTACTATTTGTTATACAATATTTAGCTCCTTTTAGGGTTTTAATTTAATGGGGGCTATACTGAGAACAAGCAGCTCAGTGACCATCTCTGAGTTAAATTTTTCAGGAATTAATAGTGCTGAGTGGAATAGGGACCCCTCATCAACACCTCCTTGTTCTGGATATAAGCAGATTTTCTGACATAGTGGGGAATGCCTGGAAGATTTGGCCATGGCTGTTTGCTCTAGGGGGCCTTCATGAGGCTGACCTAACCATTCTGCCTATTTTAAGCCGTACTTAACAGTACTTTTAATAGTGCTATAGGGATTGCTGAGTATTATGGGAAACTACACAATTCTTTGATTAGTCAGGAGCTCTACTTATTACCTTTAGGAGACCCATCCAGTGGCTTGCTAGCTGCTCAGCTCAGTTGCGTGCATGACACATCACGAGGAGCTTCACTTTGCAGGTCCTGAGGACAGTCAAAAGTAGACTTTAATGACCTAAGAGCTTCCCTGGAATGCATTCTTCTGCTTGTGAAAGAAGAATAATAATGTCATGCCAGCTGATTTTACAAATTTTCTTATCAGCTATTTAAAAAGCCCAAGTGTTTAAATCTGAAAAATTAACCACACCAAAAATAGGAAGAAAACTGAAAACCAGAAACCCAAAGCCCACCCAAAAGGGATAAAATCTACAGTTTAATTCTGAAATTTAGTAGAATAAATCATCAAGGAAATTACATCTCATTTCAATGAACAATGTTATGGGAATCAAAATATTTATATCTAGATTGTGGGGGTGTAAACTGATTAAATGTTTGAACAAAGAGGAAAAAATGAATCAATGGTGCTTTCTCTCAAACTAGAGAGGGCCAGTCACTTGCTGAAATATGACAGTGAAACTCTGCAGAAGAGGTATCTGGACATAAATTAACCAGATGTATCTCATCTGCCCCTCAGGTTACATTCAACACAAACAGACACATTTTTTTTTTTTTTTTTTTTCATGTTTTCTAGCGAGAATATTGCAGCTCAGTGAATTGCAATACCTGCTTCATTTTGGTTCTTGACTCCTAAAAGTCCTCTGTTTCAGGCTCCCAGTTTAGACCACAAGCTGCATGGAGGCATCTGGCTGCAGTGTGCACACTGAGGTCTCCTATGCTGCCAGAGGACAGAGGGAGGCAGGTGTTAAGCAGAAGTCAGTTACCATGCCAGCAAACTAGCAAGTTGCCAGTCTTGTTTCTACTTATAAAGTGACTACACCAAGCGCGAGTTGGAGGTTCCAAGCTTCTTGAAGGTGCTGGACTCACCATGCACAAGATTTGTAATAGATACACATGTCTGCATGGGATCGCTGGCAATTCAAAATGACTGCCTGTGAGTTAAACTACCTGTTAACCTTCAATGACTCTTCCATGACTGTGAAAGAGGGCTGGCTCAGACCTGTCATCCTTGCACACACATTTTCTGAAACCATCAGTGAAACTTCTGGATGACCAAGAATGTGGAGTTGTTCCTAAATTGATTTATTTTCATACAAAGAACATATGGATTGGATCTGCCATTTGATTTAGGATTTTGCAATGTTGTTTCTCAGAAGCATATCTTTCTTAGAACCTGTAATGTCTTTCTACCTGGCACAGGAAGGGTTTCTACTTGCAATATTTCATGAAATGGAATTACAGCTTGTATAATTCCAAACTTAGGCTAGGAGCTGTAGCATATCACTTCTGTCAAAAAGTGTTAAAACTGTTCTGAATAACATTTGTCTGTCCATACTTTGAAATAAAGTGTATTAAAAAAAAAAAAACAAAACATGTTTTTCCATTCTTCCTGTTTATAGTTCAAGCCCCTAACTTTTATGGTAGAGTTTTTGCATTCTTATTAATATTAATTCATATTATTTAGTTTCCAGTTGCTTGGTAACTGTTGACAGGCTTATGCTTGTCATATCCATAAAGAATGTAGGAGACTATATAACACAAGCATGAGTCTGTTGTACTGCTGTCTACTCAAAATGTGCTCTGCAGAGCAATTCTTCAAGCTGGTCTTAGAGTTTACTTCTCTATTTTGCTTTACCCTATGCCCTTTTCTGGAATCTACTTGCATGCTGCTACTCCTCTTCTCTTCCTCCCTCGCTCTCCACTGCTTTCTTTACCAGGAAAAAGTTCCTGAAATTGCCTATTGCACTCAGGACTTTTTATGCGTAATGACTAATTCTTAACTCTGACTTTTATACCGGTGTGTCAAAAGCTCCACTCGCCCTGTAACTGCCAATGAGCACCTTTGGCTTTTCCTGAGACATTTGCTCGGCAACACAATGAGTCATTCTCTGCATTTGGCATTTGAGAGCCTGAGACAACACAAAGCGATCCAATCTAATAACAGAGTAACTATTCATAAAGAAACCGTATAATTGATCTAGATGGGAGATCAGCTGGGTAAGCTGGGAAGCATTTAGGAAGACTTTACTCTTATACTCAAATTCTTTTTACAGCCAAAAGGGAGAACACAACTTTATATGTCAAAACAAGAATTTGTTGTTGGTTTAGTAAGTTTTTAGAGTATACAATACTATATACTCATATTCCATATATTTAACTCAAAATAATACTGGAAATCCTTGATAATACAGTTAAAAATGCTATAAAAGAAAATCTCCTTCCTAATATATTTGTTATGCTCACCCTTGCAATACTCCTCCAGGTGCCAGGACAACAGTTTCAGCATATGCACCTGTGGAGGGCTTATGAGGAGCTGACAGCTCCCTGCAGCATTCACTGGGGAAGAGAAGAGTGTTCGGTCTCCCTCCTCTTTGCCAGAAGAAATGTAGTGGTGAGTTTTCCTACTCCACTGTCCTGGGATCCACTTGGGTTTGTTTATTTTCTTTGGCTTTTGTAACACAATTTGTTTCTGTGCTCTGTTCACCAGTTCCTGGTTATTCAGTTTTTCTGTTCTGTTACCACTAGAACTGGTTTTACCAGACCAATGCAAGTTTGCACTCCTGTAGGGACCGCTGACTTGATCAGCATGATTTGTTTTAAAATCTGTGACCTCCAGTATCATCCTGCATCTGCCATCTTCCACACCAATTTCATTCCAGGCAGTTCATAGGCACTTTGATCCACACGGAATAGCTAATCATTAAACTATAAACTACAACTCAACCAAAACAAGCTTAAGCAACAGGTACCAGATGTTAGACAGCTGGTCACAGTTATACAGCTAAAATCAGCTCTGTCCAAGGCAATGCCGCAGGTTATGCAATTTCAGGCCAATATAAAGCCCATAAGTAGGAACGGCGAAAATCACATTTACTGGCCTATACTATCGAGACTCTGTTGTTCAGTCTTAGTGTAGTACCTTGGCTTTGTTGGAAGCTATGTTGAAAGGCTTAGACAGATCCAACTATGACCTTCAGGCAGACCATAATAAATAGGCTGACTAGTTTTTATAGATGGCAAGGTTTTTTCATTGTGCATGATATATTGAAGGATAATTTGTTGTCAGATGGGTCAGAATGGCATGCTCTAGAGTCTCTGTGCAACCATCTCCATACTCACGTGTCAGACATGGCACACAGTCCCTTTTAGCAGAGAAAATCAATCCGTTCCAGGCACATGAATTCCAGATACTTGTGATTTTGCCTTTTACCTTCAAAATCTGCTATAAAAATGGTGTTGAATTTTTGCTAGCTTTTACCAACATTTATATGAATAAAGTTCTCCATACGTGTTCACTATCTCCAATGCTTTCTGAGAGAAATAACAATGCTTTTGTATTTAGGCCATTCTTCTCACAGCAACATCAAGTTTTAATAAAGAGTGGGCTCTGAATGTTCAAGTGACTAGAGCTGGGTGAAGAAAGGGGTCTTGAAATATCCCAGTTTTCACATCTTGGTTGATTCCTCAGCATTGTTGGGAATTCAGACAAGGAGAAAATCTGTTGAGAAAATTTGTTGCCAGTGCCATTGGAAATTGGGACATTGTCTTGGCAAGTTCATTAGGTTTCCATTTTGCTCCTAGCAGCAGGGGGTGTTCAGGTTTGGAGCAGGTTGGTATGAAGCAATTTTCTAGGAGTGATCTTCAGTATAGGGTGACCCCTGCACCTGGGTGATATTTGCCTATTTCACATGCAGATTTTTTTCTTCTGTCAGGCACAGGTTGACAGTATCAGTCCTCTTGTAATTTAATTCCAGGTCAGTCTGAAATTTGAGGATAAATTTGTATGTGTGTCGTAGATTGCATAATTCTATGGGCTACTGTTGCATTGCTTTCAAAGACGATTATTTATGTGTGTAAGCTGAATGCTAGCTACCTAAACAGGTCCAATCCTGTGAGTACATAATATGATTAATTCTTTGGGTCTGTTGTGTTTTAGATAATCATTGCTGAGTGGTTGATCCAAAATACATTGAGTCAATGGAGAGATCCACATCAAATCTTAAATTCTCAAATCCTCAAAGTCTTTGCCTTTGACTGTAGGAACCAGGTTCTGCTCACTATTTCACTAAGGGGAGTAACACAGAGAGTTCATACAATGGAAGAGCAATAGGCCCACATCAAGCTGTTGTGAACACTGCTGTCTTACAACTTATTCCTGTTTCCCTCTTTGCCATCCCAGTCACTGCTCTGAAGCAGGTGATAGATTGATTCATTTTCCGTGTGTTTGGGTGTTTTGTGTGTGTTCAGTGAGAATAAACAAGTTGGGAGTAGACAGACCGTAGGATGTTTTAGGTTTCTGCTAGCGATGAGACTTTTGTTGGGTTTCAGACTAGAACCTCCTGTGGAGCCCTGGAGAGAGAAACCTACCCCGGGAACTCAGGCACGGCAAAGGCATCAAAGAAAACACCTCAAAAATAGCAGATCTGTAGGAATATAAAGCCCCCAGAAACCTTCTGTAAATTAAGTCAACGTACTTTCATACTGCTTATTTCTCAAATAAAAATATCGTTCCTTGTAAGACAAAACTTCAAAAGTATGAAGTAGTTCCAAACTGGGTTTTGATGCTTTGTGCAAAAGTCTTCCAAGTACATACCTGTGTATAAAATTGGAATGTTTCGTATCATACTGTTTGCCTCATTATATTATTATAGGAGTATATTTTCCCTCTGTTTCCATTTTATGAAAAAAAAGTTTGATGTAAAAAGGAGTAGCTCCAATGTCCACCAGCAGAGAAGCGGCACTTGTAAAATTCATTTGCACTTAACTGGCAAGCACTGCAGTGTATGCTTCAAATCTTTTGACTTTGTGCTGAAAGAAACGGGACCTTTCAAGCAATTAACTTTAGATGTTAGTTTAGGCGCTTTGCTGAATCAGGGTGTAGTTTAAGTGAGAAAATGTTATCTAATGACTGATCTTCAGAACCCTTCACTGCAAAATATGTTGGCAATATAAAGCACTACTATGTTAAACACAGGTAAAACAGTGAACTAGCGGGAATCAGGAGGCAAAACTGAGCAAGGGCAGAGGCAGTGGCCCAGATCTTAGGCACTGCTGGGCAGAGCGGCTTCCCTAGTCCTATATTGTGAGGTTTATCTGTATAATGCCATGTAGTGCATCAGGATGCCTCAGAGCCCCACAGGGCTAGGCCAGGCAGGAGTGAAGTGTCCTGGAAAAGGGCTGGACTCAGATGGTAAACCCTGGGGCCAGCCTGTGCTGTCCTCTGCTTCTCACTGTTGTGGACCTCTCCTGGTGTTATGCACCTAATCCCAGTTTTCCAATTCATGAAGGACAAGTGCAAGAGGGTATTGCATGTATTAAAGGACTCAAATATAAATATGCATTGTATACAGAAGCATACAGTAATTTCTCAGAGACCACCCCTGCAGAACAGATAGCAGCCCCCTGGTCAGGTGAGTGCAAGTCCCTGTTCAACCTGCTTCAAACCAAGTACTCGAACGTGCATGTGCTGCTGCTGGTGCGTGGCTGTCAGGAAGGGTTCCTAATGCAGCAGTAGGAGGTAGTATACAGGGAAAGACCTGGCTGAAGCCATCATGGGCAAAAATTGGGTGTAGATAGATCCTATGAAGCCACAATGAGAGCAAGTAGTGTCAGAGTCCTCTAATAGTAAGCTTCCATTAAAGTGCTTACCATGGGGAATGGGCTCACACACTGCATTTTGATAACAATTTTCTAAGGTCATTTCCCAGATATAGAAATGTAACCTTTTTCAATTTAGCTAGGAGTTAGAAAGCTAATTTCTGCAAAACATGGCCATTTTTCATCTCGTCCTGCATATCCAGTGCTTCCTTCCCCTTATGTTGCTTGTTGTCATTCACAGTCTGCCATCCACGGACACTGTTAAAAGCTTTTCATTTCACATCTGGAAGTTGAAGCTGTCTTAAAACTTTCCTCATCTATTTTATCAGTCAACAAGAAGAATGAGGCCCTGGGGCCTCAGGGTGTAATTATGGGTGAGATTAGCCCAGCAAATGAAACACCTGCATGTCCCTTCTGTAAACATGGGCTGCCTTTCTGTGGCAAATTGGATCATAATTTCAATAATGAACCTCCTGTTGTTTAACTGGTGCTTGGTTTGCTGCGTGGTGCATCGCGTCTTTTTATTTTCAAGGAGATTTTGAAATGCTGATTTGTCGGTGTCTCTGATACCGATACTCTGATGCATTTTTCACTCAGTTTTGCTCAAATAGCAGCTGTCAAATTACAGACCAAACAAAGATACTTTAACTACATTTAACATAAAACTGAAGGTAAATGACATCACTCTGAACAATCTAAATAATAGTAAAAAACGTCTGGTTCTGAAGTACTAACTATAGACTCAGCATAAAAGTAAAGTGAATTGTCCAAAACAGTCAGACACAGTTAGCCCATAACCCATGTTCAGGAATTAGTGAAGGTGAATGAATAAGGACCAGGTCCGAAGCTTGAATAAGCCAACAGGAGTTTTTCCTTTGGCTTTGATGGGCTTCAGCCTGGAGTTCTTGGTTTGCTTCCATCCCTGCTAAAATCAGCATCAGAAACCCTACTGACGTCAGTGACACAGAAACTGGTGGCAGAGGTCCTATTTAAAAAATAAACATAAAAATCTTGTCATTTCAATTGGAATAAAATATCCAGAGCTAGAAGGACAATAAGGATGTAAGATCATGACCACAGCCTTTAACTTTTAGATGTCCTTCTGCCCTGTGTAATTCACAGCCCTGAAGTGTGGGGCAAGTTTGCTGTTCTAGCTCCTGGGTTACTGTGCACATAACTACTTCAAGAAATTTAAGCTCTTAAAGTCATTTACTGCCAAAAATGTAGCACGTAGTCATGACGTTACTTCAGGACCAGATGGGTTTTCAGTTCTGCACTTTGAACTTAGGTGCTTAAAGTGGAGCTCAAGGAACTGTAGCATGTTTTATAATTGATGCTTTCTTTTCTTACTCATATTAATAATATTAATGTATTCCTTAGTAATTTCATATTTTATTATGCCTGAAGAAATGCTAATGTATTTTCATTTAAAGAATTACAATATGTGTTTACTTAGAACATTGCATTGCTCACAGTTTTGCAGATACCGAGATTCATATTGTAAATAGGAATGCTTCTGTCACTGTATCAAAACTATTAATTTTAAACCTATTGCAATAAAAATAATCAACAATTTTTATGAGTCGTAACTTTCATAGTTGCTATAAATGTTAATGAAAAAATGGAATGAAGAAACTGCATGAGTGATAAAAGTCATAACTTATACCAGACTTAATGTGTGTATTCACTATGAACTCAGTCTTTTATGGACCCACAGGTTTTGTCTGCTCTGTTCTGGCATGCTTTTTAAGTGTTAGCAATATTGCAGCACTGCTGCTCCAAACACTGCTACTGTCATTGTGGAGCCATTCTCTGTGGACATAAATTATTTTGGCTCAGACGTGAAGCCGTTAGCAACTGATTAACAAAATTAGAAATCTAAGGGCTCATGCTATTGGAGCTGAGGCTTTCCTTGGCATGAAAGCTGCATGAAGATTTGGTTTGTGTTTGCAGATTTATATGTCTTTGAAGACTGTCTCATGCTATGACTATGAAATATTGACCAGTGAGGGCTGGAAGAAACATCTTAACAATGCAGCCAAATTTTGAATCAAATGACTGTCAAAAGCTCCTTGAGAGCACTGACAGACTTGGGTCTTTCTCGTCATGGAGCTGAGAAGGACTGAGAAAATGAATGAGGCTTCTGGGTGAACTAACCAAAGTTGTGTCTGCTGTTTTCTGGGACACTTCCAGAGAAACTTTGCAGTTGCTTTCCATGTCCAGGAGCTGTTAAAAGGAAAAATGTCCCCAGATCAAGAAAAAATGTCATGGTGCCTGAAGTGAAATGGAAATACAGGCATTGTTTTCCTGATGCGGAATGAAGGGTATTTGTACAGACTCATATGGTACAATTCACACATACCGTACTTCTGAGAGGAGTGAGTGCCACATCCTCACATTGAGGAAGAGAGTTTGCTTATGTGAATGTGAAGTAACGTTCACAGATTTAGTTTTTCTTTGAAAATTACTTAACATTAACTACTGAAACTCTGATACTGTATTATCTCTGGAAATGCACAATTATTTTTTTCTTTCTTGCTAATTTTTGGCCTCAGTACAGCAAGGAGTCCCAAAGTTTTCATTAAATAAATGTGAAGAAGTATTCTTTTAAATGGCTTTGAATATGCTGCCTTCCGATGCTCTTGCATCTTCAGACAAGAATGGAAGTCCTGAGTAAGTTTTTCTGTTGCTCAACATCTTAAATACTTTCATCATACATCTTTTTAGTGATTCCCTTTCCAACATAAGCATTTCCAGAATATCTCGTCTTTCTCAGAAGGAGGAATTAATTCTTGTTCTCTCAATTCCATTGGCAAAAGGCCAAGCCAGGCTCAACTTCAGGACAGTCAGCCTGCTCAGGTCAGGTCTACCTTCATGAAGAGATCCCAAACAGGCAGCACCACATGGTGAAAGGGCTGAAGTGCCTGCAAAAGGTGGTCACTCAGACAGGACTGTGCCGACCACTGCCTAATATCTAACGTAACTTTCCTGTATGCACTTTTAGAGGCTTCTCCTTTCTCTGCTAGTGTTGTTTATGCTTTGAGTCACTTTGTGAGCACTGTGTGCCTTCTTTTAAGACTGGTGATACCTACGTTTAGTGGCTAATGTGGGCATTTTAAGCCTCTCTTGAATATTTTGGCTCCTTCAGAGTTCTTGGTGATGTACTAATCCCTCTGAGGAATTTATGGAAGAGGAGGAGTAGACCCAGAGAGAATACGTTTCTGACAGAAAATCATCTGCCCTCTCAAAAGTATTCCCTGAAACTCCTTATTACCCCACAGACCAACAGATTCTTCCATAATTCTGCATCCAGCAGATTTGCGTAATTTCTTTGATGTTCATACTTGCTGTTGTTTTCTCTGCAAAAGCTATTTTAGCTCTTCCAGTTTCCCTTTAAAATATTGCTTGATAAAATTTATGTCTCTTTTTAGTAGAATTTGTATGCCTACTTGTTGACAGAGAAGTACAAGACCTCTGAATGTATGATCTGTCAGAACATTAATGGATGTGCCACATTTTCCCACTGGAAGGCTTTAGAGCAAGATTGGTTGGCTTTCCCAGAACATATTCATAGCTTTGTCTCAGAGTTTGTTGTCCTGATGCAGCAAAATATGAATGTTAATCTACGTTCTGTGTTGTGAAGAAAGTCTTATTTATAAAAATCATGGTTATGCCCTTGACTCTAAAATGGAATTACTGGTTGTATTAAGTTGTATTTGGTTTTATTTTGTGAACATACCTCAAACACTCACGTTCAGTCCACAAACCTTATCTCTTATATCCCTGAAAAGCAGCTACTAGCTTTTTCTATAATGGTACTTTGGGGTATTCTCCTACCCATTTTCAGTGTGGTTTGCATGGTTGCATGCAGAGTCTATTACCTACCTAATAATTCTTTTCTTCCAAGAAAAGTCCAACCAACCTCTTTGTCTTCGTTCTCTCTCTCCAACCAATACCAAAGCCATCTTACAAGGGCGATTTTTTTTGGCATGCACCATGGAGTCCACCAGTGGATTAGAAGCACCAGCTCAAGGAAAGTGTGGAGCACTTCTCTTTGCTACCTTGCCAGTCAAATGAAAATTTTATGCCAGACTTGTAACTTCAGAGGAAGGTTTAATATTTACAATTTTGATATTTTAAGATGTTGTTCTCTCAACTTACAGGACTGGATGATAAAAAGTAAGGCTGGTAAGGGACAGTCTGGCTTGAAAGTGAATTGCTCCTAGCTCTAAACTGGAATAATTTCTAGTTCAAATTTATTTGTATGTTTTATTGGTATAAACTGATGAGAGCAGAATTGACTAGACATTATAGTTAACTGTTAAGTCATACCATAAGCTAAAGAATATCCAGGGTGTTGCATGTTAAAGTAAGCTTACTAGTAGCATTAAGAACTACCAATTATACACAACTCTCACAAAACTGCCCTTGAGGTATTAGATTAAAAAGCCTGATAGGTAAGTATTTAGCTACTCTAAGTGAAAATATCCAAAGGGGGGAAGTATCTTTTCCAAGAGTTTTAAATGCTTTTGAAACCTCAGGGCTACCTTATGATTAAATATTGGGGAAAAACACTTTTAGAAAACCTGTACATAAATCACTGTGGTATGAAAGCTGGTGAGAATTGCTGGCTCTCAGCACTGCGTTATCTGGTGGCTCCCCACCTTACCCACCGCAGCACTGGATTCACTCCGGTTTTGCACAGTGTTTCTATAGGTTACTGCTATGTTTCTCTGACAGTAAAGTGTCTCAGCAGTGAGCACCAACCTCATGTGAAAACTGGTGCATGTAGATATATCCAAGAGAATACTTATACATGCAGCCTATAATTGGGCTGCCAATGCAGTTTCTAACCATGCTAACCTGTATTGAAACCATCAGCAGTGTTTTTTTTCATGAAATCTGTTTATTCTTTCAACAGAGTTCTGCAGGAAACTGCCTGCCTTGTCTGTTCTGTAAGCTGTGTCCTTGCTGCAGGCTTCAGTCAGTGTAGCTACGTGAGTCGGGAGAGGATATGTGCAAAATGAGACCCACATAGCTCTCCTGGACAATACCACTGGTACTAACAGTTATATATTTCATGGGCTTCATAGAGGGTCTGCAGTGAGGGGGCAACTTCTCTCTCTCCATCCTTTGCTGCTCCACAGTCCTCTAAAACATCAAATCTGAATTGCCTGTCTTCACTTTGAGTCCAAGAAGTTCACCATGGCCTATACCCTGCCCACAATGCCAGCTGTCCTCCCCATATTGACCAATTTCCAGATGACCATCTTTGTGCTTTCTCCTATTCTGTGCTTCACGTCTGGGAAAACTGACATACCAAT
This sequence comes from Gavia stellata, assembly GCF_030936135.1. NCBI lineage: Eukaryota > Metazoa > Chordata > Aves > Gaviiformes > Gaviidae > Gavia > Gavia stellata. The sequence continues at coordinate 26,802,314 of NC_082599.1, forward strand.
AATACCCTCCTGCTGACCCTGCTTCTCTTCAGCAAATCACTCCCTAAAATTCTTTCCTTTGCTTTGACATCTTTAAAACGTAAAGAACTATGAAGTGCTAACATAAGGAACTATGTGCCAAGGCTAGTGTCTGTCATGGTGACCAGGACTATCTCCCTGGTTTCCTGAACTTCCTGGCAGTCTGTACTTGTCTTTCTACAGTGCTGAGAATAATGACTTTTCATGACACCTCATGGAATTATTGCTGAAGGTGACTTCTTAGAAATTAAATCTATATTCACATTTTAAGGAAAGGTACAGTGTTGAAGAAACTTTCAGGGTGGAGTATGGCGGTCATGCAAGGGTTCCATCCCACAGAAGTTCCCTAGGCAACTTTAGATGTTGGCAATGCCAGGGGAGCTTGGTGTGCTGACTCTAAGAGAAACTGTACGGAGGGTGGATCGGAGTGGAGACACCGTGGCCAGGCTCTGTGATGAGACGGGAACTGGAAGGCACCTCCATCCCAAAGCTACCCACCTCCAAGGTGCAACCACCCCTCACTGAGCTTGCGCTCTGAATTTTTCTTGGTCTATACCTTCAAAAGCAAAGCAAGAAACTTTTACACCAATTACAACAAAGAAATATGTGACTAGAGTCACTCAAGCTCCACCTGTAAAGTAAAAAATAGTATAAAAAGGCTTAAGAGAGGAGAGATGTTAGGGAGGATATCATCGCAGACCTGCTCTGACATCTGGGATCAGTCAACGGGCTGAACCTCTCTTCCACCCCATAGGAACGCCTTTGGGTAAGATTTGAACACTTGGCTATACCAAGTGTTTCCCCGGGAGACTTAGAAACTATAGAGTTGTTTTGTGATTTAACGTGTTTGTAGCCAGGCTATATTACTTATGTTCTTGATATATGCACATGCTTTGTGGGCAGTAGTTCTATCGTCGGCAATCCACAAGAACTTGTGCATCTGTTGCTTTAATAAACTACACTATTCATTAATCTAGCCATGAGAGTTCTCATTGAATGCAACCAAATTCCTTAAGGGTGGCCGTGCTAGTTCATGCAACGCAGCTAGACTGAAAGTGTATGGAGTTACGAGTGCATCTGTAATCGTGGGAGTTCAATACATATATATTGAGCACGATCGGACTTGTAACCCAGAGAGTTGGGCATCGCTCAGAATCTAAGTCTAGCCGCCCCCAGCCCCTCTGATATCTGAGGACAAGCTGGAATGCAAGGGGGTTTATTGTCTGCCAAATTGTTTTACCCTTTTAAAGCGACACACCTACACAGCAGCATAACACAGAAACAATAAGAACATCTCTTATAAAATAACAGACCAGCAGTTAAAATAAAAGCATCTGTTAAGGAAGCTGAGGGGAAAAAATGGAAAAGCTTAGCTGTTTAGCTTGATTCAGTAACAAGTGGGCAGCACAGAATGGAGGACAAACATAACTTGGGAATATTTATGGAAGGATGACTGTATGATGCACAGATTACAGGTATGTATTTTGATGGGAGAACTGGCATCCCCCAGATTTTTCTGGGGGAAGACAGGCTCCTAGGAACATTGGGAGCCTTGTTGACTACGTTCACTCTTTGTATACAGTCCTCTTGCTACTGCCTAGTCACCATTTCCGACTATAGGTCTCACACTCAAACACCTTGTGCAAGCATTTTTGTAAGTAGACACTTCACTGCTACAAGCCCACTTCTGCGCTACAAGCCCACTTCTGCACCACAAGCAGAATTGTGCCCTGTGGTCCCTTCACCATAGGTGCAGGGTATAGGGACAAAATGGAGGTGCTTTGTGTCAAGCAGTGCAGTAGAAGGCTGAGGTCAATCTGCATCATAAAATGGAAATTGCACATAGAAAAGAAGAAAAGATGTATGACTGAAAAGGCATGAATCAGATGTCTCATCAGGGGCATTTGTGTTACTCCAGAGATCCAACGTGTCTGAGATACCTGATTGATTGGAACTGGCGGAGGGGACACAGCATCTACAGAAAATCCTTACCTTTCTGGAGGGGCAGCAGCTGGCCAGGGTGTACCAGCACATCTAACTTAGTGCTATTAAAGACTGAGGCAAAGAAGGCATTAAGTACCTCAGCCTTTTCCTCATCCTTGGTGACAATGTTCCCTCCCGCATCCAGTAAAGGATGGAGATTCTCCTTGGCTTTCTTGTTGTTAACGTATTTGTAAAAACATTTTTTCTTATCCCTTACGACTGTGGCCAGATTGAGCTCTAGATGGGCTTTTGCCTTTCTAATTCCCTCTCTGCATGACCTAACGAAGTCCTTGTATTCTTCTTCAGTTGCCTGCCCCTTCTTCCAAAGGTGATAAACTCTCCTTTTTTTCCTGAGTCCCAGCAAAAGCTCCTTGTTCAGCCAGGCCAGTCGTCTTCCCCGACGGCTCTTCTTATGGCACATGGGCACTGCCTGCTCCTGCGCCTTTAAGATTTCCTTCTTGAAGAAGGCCCAGCCTTCCTGGACCCCTTTGCCCTTCAGGACCATCTCCCAAGGGACACTCTTGACCACTGTCCCAAACAGGCTGAATTCTGCCCTCTGGAAGTCCATCGTAATGGTTTTGCTGACCCCCCTCCTTACTTGGCCAAGAATTGAGAACTGTATAATTTCATGGACGCTAAGCCCAAGACAGCCTCCGACCATCACTTCTCCCACCAGACCCTCTCTGTTTGTAAACAGCAGGTCAAGCAGGGCACCTCCCCTGGTAGGGTCCCTTACCAGCTGTGTCAGGAAGTTATCATCTTCCACACACTCCAGGAACCTTCGGGGCTGTTTCCTCTGTGCTGTGTTATATTTCCAGCAGATGTCTGGTAAGTAGAAATCCCCCACAAGAACAAGGGCTTGCGACTGTGAGACTTCTGCCAGTCGCTTGTAGAACGCTTCGTTGGCTTCTTCGTCCTTGTTGGGTGGTCTATAACAGACCCCCAGCAGGATATCCGCCTTGTTAGCCTTCTCTTTCATCCTTACCTGTAAGCACTCAACCTTGTCGTCACAATCATTGAGCTCTACACAATCAAAACTCTCCCTAACATACAGAGCCACCCCACCGCCTCTCCTTCCTTGCCTATCCCTCCTGAAGAGCTTATAGCTATCCATTGCAGCACTCCAGTCATGCGAGTCGTCCCACCATGTTTCTGTGATGGTGACTATAGCTGTCCTGCTGCACGGTGGCTTCCAGCTCCTCCTGTTTGCTGCCCATGCTGCATGCATTGGAGTGGATGCACTTGAGCTGGGCTATCGATTTCACTCCCGACATCGGCATGCCACCCCTAGGCTCATCTCTAGGCAGCCTGGTTTCATCCCCTCCCCACTTCAAATCTAGTTTAAAGCCCTCTCGATGAGGCTCGTCAACTCATAAGCAAGAAATTCTGTAAATTCTTGTAATCTTTGACGACTGCTGTTTTCATGTGCCAATTGTTAAAATGCAATTTCCGGATGTTGTGATTTTTAGCTGAACAAAATGCATATGATACCGAACAGAGCATCCTATGTTTGTATGCCCAGTTTTTTATCTTATGTTACTTTTTAGTAACATAAGCTCACTATCACTTTTTGAATCCCCCTATATCTTTCATTTTGTTCAGAAACTTTTTAAAAAAAATACTGTTTTACTGTAGGATAATCATTTAAACCACTTCACTGAAGCTGCTGGATGTGACAAATGACTTCCAGGATAAATGATGGGACCATTAAATGCCTTCTTGTTGAGCAATAGCTGTAAAAATCGGAAGCTTAGCTTCATGCAGGTTTAAGCAGAGGATCAGGCAGCTGATTGAATAGATTAATCTAGGGACCTGACACTGAATATAAAAGTAATTTATATTTTGTTTTATTTTACTCTGTGTGTATCAGCGTGTGTACCAGTGTGTGTACAGAAGTGGCAGAAGCAGCAGAGAAAGGGCAAGAAACTCAAGAAGATATCCAGAGCAGATGAAAGACTGAGAGAGGGTGAGTGACTGTAACTTTTTGGGATAAGACGTGGCTGAAGGAGACATAAAATCTGGAGGAAAGGATCTGCCTTGCTGCGTCCATGGAAAGAGGGGTAGGTGCATAGTCAGTAACCTTGCTTTATTAAAATAAAGTTGTTTGAGAAACTAAAGATCTGTGGACTATAATGAGATTGAGTAGAAATTCTTCTTAAACCACAGGACATAAACTGAGGCTGGTGCTTTCTAAAGGGAGTGAGGGAATGAATGCTGATCTCCCTGTAATTTTAGGAAAAAAAATTAAACATGAGAGCAAAGTTGATGTCCTCTAACTTTAGCCATGTGAAGTCAGGGGCCACGAGTAACCTCTAGAAATATCTCTTCACTCTCTCTCTTCACTTGCTGTGAATGAAATTTAGGCGGTTAACTTAGACTAGGTACAAAATAAAGTGAACAAGGAGCTAAAGTAAGGTGAAGATAAATCTCACATATGCCTCTTGCATATCTAGAAGGATGATGTAAAATGGTAAGATCCTCTGAGTGGAGGAGTTTTATTCACTCCAGCAAGGACTGATAGATAAAGGACCTGTGTAAAGGACCATCACTTTGAATGTTTTGGTTTTTTTCCAAGTTTCACTGTTGTGTTTGAGATGTGAATGTATATAAAGAAATCTATCAGACTAGACACTGCCTGCTCTGCGTTGCCACACTTCATTTGGTTTCTGAGGGGCAAGCAGTAGGAAAAGATGAGTAATGATGGTAAATCTGCAGGCTCTCTTCAACATTTGTGAAAACATTCTTAGGAAAATGAATTTTAAAGAGCTGGAAGCCATCAGACTATATACACTGCAAAATGACAAGGACAAAATTAGGCAATGGCTTGCTGCTGTCTATACGCTGTCTGCGATGCTCTGACAGCTGTGGTAGTTCAGCTGCAAAAAAGCGAGCATTGTGCTCTCCTGCAAGCCGTGGGGTACTGACCAAGTGGGACAAGTGATAAGCCCCAACTGTCACTTTTTCTGCTATGAAAGACTTTCCTGGATTGCATATTGGTGAAAGCAATGACTGGCTTTAGGGAATTTTCAAGGCAGCATTTTTATTTGAATATGCATTAATACTGACAAAATGCCCAGTCATGTGAGCACATGCAAGGCCATAATTCCTGTGAGACAGTAACAGCCGTTTTTGCACACAGAGGAGTGACCCACAACTGGTACAAGTTATTTCTGACAAGACAGTATGTTGCATTTGCCAGGTCCTATGGTTACATGCTCAACAATCTGTTGAAGTGTGCCCTGGGACCTGCTGCTCAATGCACATAGGTAGGTGGCCAAATAAATGCTGGGGCAGGGGGAGCTGTTGGCAGGGAGGATGCAGCACCTGTGTGACCAGGTTGAGTCACGCCTCGGTCCCAAACTCTTGCTGCGTTCACGAACGGATTGCTGCTGAGTCAGGCACGGCTCCGTGTGAATAAGGGCACAAAATTTAATTTCATAGCTGAGGCAGGCATATGGGAAGGGTGTCCTATATCAACCCTGATAGGTAGGGAATAGTGTAGACAGCTTCTTACTTTCTTCTGTCCATGTGTGTGCACAGGACTGAGCTCACCACATTAAAGAAATGCAACCTAGAGTGGGTCTCCTGTTAAATGGTGGCCTTCAGGAGGAAAGAGGAAAGAGCAAATAATTGTCATCTTTGAGATGTTCTCAGTTCAAGTGGTGGAACCGATGAGAGGAAAACAGATTTAATGGAAAATTAGAAAATGCATTAGTTGGCCCTGAGATAGAAGGAACAGTAAAAGATTTCTTCTAACAAATTAGAACCACCTGAGATTTCTTTTCCCCTATGTTATAAAATCAATTATTCCTTCCAAGCTTTTCAAAATATGATGAGAAAATGAAATTAGTAAGTATTGCTTTTTACATCAAATTTCAACCTTTCAGCCTATTTTTATAAGAAAAATATTTGCTGGAGCAAGCAGTTCTGGAAGATTGTTGCGTGATTTATTTTTCCTTATTGTTATATAGCATTTCTGCTCTGCAGATATCAGATGAAGTAAAATCATCTCTCATTTCGCCGAATAGCTTGTGACAATAGGACGATAAAAAAAAATATTTCACAGGATTAAGATCTCTTTTGAAAAGCTCCATATTTTTAGCAGAGTCCCTCAAGATTTCCCAGAGGAGTTTTTGGACAATTACAGAGGTGTTTCCTCTGCCTGTTTATTAAGTATTTTTTCTGTTAACTTTAGGGAGCATTTTGCATGAACTATAAGGGCTGCAGCCCACACCCAAAGGCACACACAAGTCTGCAACAGGTCAGACCCTGAAATCCTGCTCTGTATGTCCTCAATTTAATGTCACTGCTGAAGGCAGGGAGAACTTAGTCCCTCCTTGGACTAAGGAGAGACATCAGGACATGAACAATATCAGTTTCTTTCATTTGTCTCTAGGCAGGGACAGTTAGTACATTTTGCAGTACAACCACCAGACTTTGAAAAATAATAATTAGGGACTTACTTCAGTGAAACACTTGGGAAAGTGCTTAGCTAAACTTTAAACAGGAAAAAAAATTGAGTGTTTAATGGCCACTACATTATTTATCTGAACAAAACTATTTTATTTTCATTCCTTTTAAAAGAGCACCTTCTTTCTATGGCCAGATCAGTTTTCAAACCTGTGACTTCAGGCATATTGAATGAAGAACTGAACAGGGTGGGTGTTCAAAGGAGGAATTCAGGTTATTGGAGTCTTTTTCATCAGCTGCGTTTTCTTTAGATAAATAAAAGGTGTGTTATTTACCTTAAAGATTGTAGCTCTGTAATTTTTCCTTACAGTCTTGCTTCACCAAGGGAACAGCCTTCACAGGGTTTAAACAGCTCGGGAAGCTGGAAGGTGTCCACTTGTGCTGTTGGTTGCTACAGCCATCAACCTTGATCAGAGCTGGCAAACATACCAGGCCTTTGTACCACTGTCTGAAATAATATTCTTCACTGACTGAGTAACAGAGCCATTTGGGAAAATTTCTTGGAGACAAAATCGACAGCTTTTGCTCGTCACCCCATTAATTAAAATTGCCACTTTCCACCTATCAATATGTTCTTCGAAGGCAGTGGAAAAATGGAGAGCTGATTTTTACCTAAGGTTGTATTAGACCCAAAAGCAATGTAGTTCTGTACTTGCAGAGTGTTTCAGTACTACGGGTCTGTCCACTTGGCTTCCTGCGGAGTCAGAAAACCGAAACATTTTTCCTATTCCTTGTCATCGAGTTTATCTATAAATGACCCAAAGACAGTAAACTTTCCCTATTCTCAGTAACTTTGTGAAGCGTATCAAATTTTCAAAGCTTCAGGGAAAACCATAACTTGTCCTTAAAATGCCCTTCTGTTTTCGTTTATCCTGTTGGTTACGGAATAGTTATTAAGGCTGTTTGTCCTGGTCTGGTGTGCTTCTCACATAGACACCAGGAGGTATGTTATCCTCTGGTGTAAACTATAAAACAATAGGAATGAAATGGGCAATTGAATATGAAGCTGAAGTAAAAAGGAATTTTACCCCCTTTCACTGGAGTCCTCCTCACTTGGTTCCTTCATCCCACCCCACTCTGGTGCCCCTGCTCCTGCACCCCTTCGCTTATAGGGAAGCCTACCTATTGTTCTGACTACAACAAGGGTGAAAATGGCCGTATTATCTGCAAGCAGATCACAGGTCAGAAGAAAACAGCCGGGGATGCTGCTGCAGAAGCAGCTGGACCAGGGACCCCACTGCTCGTGTGAGCCTCGTGGTGTCTGGTGTTTTAGTTGCAATCACCACTCCGGGAATGAAAAGGCAAAGCAAGCACTTCAGCAAACCGGTTAGAGAACTCTCATTATTGTTATTTTTTCTAACACTAACACTAATATTTGGTGCTGAACCTAGTGGATTTTTGAAGGCAAGGGTGTTGCAAAGAGAAGGGGTAGTTCTACTTTGTAAGCACCTGGGTTTGCATCATTCTTAAGCCCCCTCAGTGTCCGGCCAAATGAAACCTCCAAAAGTGTACATTTCTCTTTGCCTAGCCATCCGCTTTTATTCTGTCTGTTTTGAGGGTTTACTTGTTCACTTGTCTTAAAGGCAGGGGAAAAATTGTCAAGATTTTCTTAAGAATGACTAAGCTCTTGAAGTAATGTTTAATAGCCTCAGAAGATTTTTTACTGGTGCAGAGGTGCTTCTTCTCTTTGATAAAGAGAAAACCAGATTATTATAAAAGCAGATTTAAACCTGTTCTGCTGAAGACAGGGTAGTGTATACACATGGGTGTTCTTGCCGTGTCTGAAACAGAAACCTGTGCTGTCAATTTGATCATCTCATCCATCTGGTTTTCTACTCGTGCCATTGCATCAAATGCCCTCTGTGTTGATGTCTCAAAAAAACCTGTCAGGTTTACAAAGAGATATTTGTCCAAGGTGTATCCAAGACATCTCTGGAGATTTCAAGTAAAATCACTGGGATCCTGTGGTTTTACATCCTCACAGGTGTCTGCTGTTGGACGACAGATGGTATGTGTTTCTTGTCTTAAATAAAGCTGCAAAGAGCTGCAAAAGCAGGACAAGATTTGAAACATTAGGTATTGTTTAGTTAATTCAGAGAACCTGCTACTTTTATTACTTCTTGAAATCCTGGATTTAAGCATTTTTGCTTAGGTGGCACAATGGGCTTCTAGACCTCACTAACTCCCTGGTGGGGACCTCCTCGCTCCAGACAGCTTCGTAGTCTACCGGGTAGAAGACCGATCCATTTCCTCCGCTCCTGTCAGGCCCATCTCTGAAGCAGGAGATATCAGGCCTGAGGGAGACGGTGCCAGGCTCTGCCTCCTTGCCTGTCTCAGCAGCAGCTGCCAAACTGCCGTAGACTGCAGGTGACTGGAGCCAAGGGCTGGAGGGCACCGCTGTCTATTTTATGTGCCTATGTGGCACAGTGTGGCTCCACCACAAGAGTCAGGGTTCTGAGTCTGAGCAAAGTTAACTTACCTTGCTTTTCCTGCCCCTTGCTCTCTGTCCCACTGATTTTTAGAGGCTCCCACTTTTGCCACAGGGACTAGCTGGCACTATACACCTGTGTATGCGTCAGAGAGGATGGCAACAACTGCTGTCATTCAAAGACAGGTAGTCTTGTTCGTGAATCATAACCTTAACTCTTGTTTGAGCTGGTGTGAGTTACCTGTGTGACCAGAAAGCAGTTTTGATGAGTTACAGGCTGTGTTTCCTGCTCCACACCCAGCTCTGAACAATCTCCTGCCAGTTCTCTGCACTGTATTGTGTTAGGTGGTGTACATCAGTCCAGCCATCGTCAAGCTAATTGTACTCCCTGCTCTAACATACATTCAAATGAGTCAGAAATCTGCTCGTTCTGCTTCGTTTTAATGAAGCTTTGAGTTCTTGTGAGACATGACTTTCACCTCAGGTGTAGTGCTGCTATCCAAGCTTCTTTTTTTCCCCCTAACTGTTCTCAGCACATTACAGTACAGCTGTAGAGCTTGGATCCTAATCTAACCATCTCCAGCATGTAGAATACGCACTTATCGTGTCCTTGGTCAGCTCATTGGGAACAGGAGTCCAGGCAAGGAAATTAATCTCCAAAGGCCCAGGTGGGTACGGGCTAAGGGAAGGCAGCTTAGATGCACTACTCCTCTTCATGTGTTTGAAGTGGATTTCTTTTCTATGAGCAATTTATCCCAGATTGTTCTACAACACGTCTGCTTCCTGTTCTGCTGACTCGCTGCTTTGAGGCTGTGCCCATGAAATAAAAGACTTTAATTTTTATGTGTATTTTTATTTCCTCACAAAAACTGCAATACAGGCATTTTTTCTTCTGATCTCATTTGTATCACTGGTGCTTTTCCCTGACGGCAACTAGAAGCCTTATATAAGGTGGCAAATCCCCCCCAGGGTTCAGCAACCAAAAAGAAGTGCTGATGCCTATTTCCGCCTGCTCAGGAACAACACAGAAATTGCTCACGGATATGTTTGCCCTGCATGCCACAAAGCAAGGATTCAAGCGAAGAGCTGCTGCGACTATTGCCAGCTTGCTGCGCGGGCTGCTTGGGGAGCGGCGCTTGCAGGACAGTGGCTCTGCCCCATTTTGCCCAGTTTATTTGCTCATGGGCTTCTGGTGGAAATTCTGATTCTCAACTGATTGCAGCCACCGTTCTTCTCTCTTGGTAGCGTAGCTGGTGAACTACTCTGCAGTTCTTCTCTTTACCTTACCCTAGCTCTCTCTTTGGGTACTCTTCTCCAAAGTGAAATTCTTGCTGAAATTTGATGGGGGTTGTTTCCACTCCATTTGCAAAACTTTTGTCCGAAATTATATTGTATTATATATTATGTTATTATAATATATATTAATGTATTTATATATGCTATATTGACATAATATATTATTTGTATTATATGACATTATATTAAATTATATGACATGATATGATATGATATTATATGATATGACATGACATGACATGATATGATATTATGGCTTCCTTGAGACACCCTTCAGAGCAGATGTTCCCAAACCAACCTCTGTTGAGGATTTGACCTATGAAAACTGTAACTCCTTTAATACAAGTCCAAGTCTGGGAATCCTAATTGCAGTAATCCAAAGTCACTAACAACTTCCGGAAAAGAATCCCCTCCTGTTCTTTCCTTTATAAGACCTACACAAGTGTGGTGTTTTTTTTTTTTTTTTTTTATTTACACAAGGCAATTATACAGGACTTTTCATTTGTTGTTTATTTTCATGGTAAGCACCTTTTCATGGTGGATATTGTGTGTTTTGTAACCAGAGATAAGATAGTGTTTATTGACTTCCTTTAGAATATTTCTGAATAAAAGTAGTTGCTACAGTTTATTTTTATGAAATGATGAGATTTTTTTTCCCCATTGCAATTATAGAGATTGGGAATATATAACCAAAATAATTATTGTATTAGCCTTCTGGCATTGGAGTAGGAGTTTTCCAGTTTGGTAAATTGATTGAAAATATGTTAATAGAATATGATTTTCTCTTACCATTTTTAATGTAATTTTATAGTAAAGTACAGTGACTTTTGCTTCTAGAATTACTTATTTTGTTCTATGTTATTGGTACATCTGGCAAAACGACTCGAGGAAAAGCACAAGTATACACAGCTTCAGTTTCCTTGAACCTCATTTGACAGAAAATTCATAGAACACTCTTTTTTCCTCAGTATCACTTAAAACATTGACAAACATTTTGGGGTCTGAAGAATACTGTCCCTAAATCAGAGACAGCAAAAGTGCTTGCAGCTTATCCTGAGACCTGAAATTGCTAGTGGTTTGATTTAATTCTGACCAGAAAAAGGATATATTGCTGTGGGGGCAGTAACATCTGGGGTGTTAGAAGGAGGGTTAGGCAACATGGGAATAATAATTGTTAAAGCCCTTCCAGCAATCTCCTTGGTTTCAGTGCTTGGAGGCTGAATTAATTTTGGTCTTATCAGCCTGTTCTGAATCTCCAGTGAATTTATAATATGGCTGTTACAGGGAGACATGTTTCAGTTAACCTCAAAGTGGTTTTGGAACTGCCTAGAATCTAATACTGAAACGCCTGAAATGAAGACAGTTGCAAACTGCAGAGGGCCAATTAAAGAAGCGGATAATTAAGAAGGCCAATCTATCAGACCAAGTCTCAGCCTTTCAGTCCTGATAGATCCTGACTGTTTCAATCATCATCTACAGTGATGTAAAATTCTGTGCATCATTGTTATATAAACCAATAGTTTTTCATTTGCGAGTCCTATTTTGCAGAGATTGTTTGGAACCATAGATCTGAAGACATAACCAAAAGATTTGTAATTAGAACAATTGCTGAAGTTTCCATGTCATAATGAAATTCTGGAAACTGAGGCCTTTTGCAATAAACTGTAGAATATTTATGCTAGAAATCAACCTAGACAGTATCCAGACTTCACGTTAGTGGAAAATTGAGAATGAGTGGTTTGCTGGGGTCCTCAACTGGACAAAAAAATAAAAAAAAAAGCTTTGAGAAATGACAGGAAGCTCATAATTTATTTTCAGGGAGAAAAATGTGTTTCCAAGTCCTTACTGCTATATTTCTAACCATAACTTCAAGATGATCATGTAACAGGTGGTCCTTTCCTCTTTGCTATATGGCTTTTCAGTGTTGAGAGCCCGTGAACCCCCCCTTCTCTGTGCAACCCATATGACTAGGGTATAAAATATCTTCAAAAGCTGAGCTTGAGGATTGGAGTATAAAACACCAAACAAAACACCTCAACAGAAGTAGAGTTTTCAATTTACCCAGCATTTTTCTCCATGCTCATCTTCTGCCAGCCCATTTCTCTTTCATCGGTGATATTAGTCCTTCTCTTGCTGCCATTCCCCTTGGCTCCACTGGTGTGAAGTGTGTTTTTCTCTTCCTGAGCATAACTGAAGAGAGATATTCACTAGTTCATCCTTCAGGATGAAGGAAATTAAACACAAGAAGTGGATCCATACTGCATTGTCTCTGGAAGCCAAGCCAATGCCAGGGTCTTCCTTTTCCCCCTCCTTTCCCACATTGCAGTTTACCATCTCCTCACTGCTCTGTCCTCAACCAAATCTGTCAAATGGCTGAGACAGATGGAGGAAAAAAACAGAATGTTTTTGGAGTGTGCAATTTATCTATTTATTCATTTATTTTTAGAAAAAAGAATCAAAATGCTACAATTCAACCTGGGCATGTAGAAATGGCTATTGAGCTGGGAGATGGAAAAGAGGAAACACTTAAGATACTTTCATAAATTACCATTAGTCTGGTTAGTAACAAATGCTGTTCTTCCTATATAAGGACTTTGGCCTAAGAGGGGAGTGGAACAGATTAATGCACATCAGCATTAAATAGCCAATATACCTGGAGCCCTAAGACAAAAATACAACACTGTTTAATTCATTAAAGACTATACTCCCCCGGCTGAGGCACTGTGAAAACAAATGACAGAGGAATTAATTGGGAAGTGAGAGATCTTAGAAAATAAAAAAAATGTTTCCTTAAAGAAGAAGTGGAATTTGTTAATGAAGTGTTAACCTCTGCTTTCTTAAAACAAATCATGTCAGTTAGAAAAACACTGAGCTGCAGGCTGGGGTGGAGAGTGGCTGGGAGTAAGGCTCTCCTCCTTTCCACTCCAGGGGCTAAGAGCTCCTTGAAGCCAAGGTGCAAAAGGATTAAGAACAGCCCCAAACAAAACAAAAAACCCCACATAAGAGAGTTATTTTTAGCAGATAAGAGCTTCATTAGGTCAAAATATAATTTTAGTTGACCCAAATCACTTTGTTCATTCAGAGGGTACTTGGCTGCATAGCAGCCTAACTTGCCTCCTGGTCACTTTGTCTGCTCCAAACAAGGCAGGTCCCTGACATTCGTTACCATAGTTTCCTGCTTATTTGGGTGCATGTAGAGAATAGCATACTTGGGGCTTGAATGAGGTTTGTCCAACATGTTAACACACATCTACATGTAAATATACATGCAGTAGTAAGAAAAGATATCAGATTTTTTTGACTTGTATTGCTCCTGCACTTTGCAGACTGAATTCCCAGTGCACCTTCCTCAAAGGATGAAGTGCTCTATGCCGAGGCATCAGCCCTTCACTCACCTGCCCTGTGCAATTTCAGCGTTGCTGTGTAGTGTGGTAAGCGAAAACAGAGCCTCTGTGGGCAGACTCCTGAACTCTTCATGGAGCAGGCTCTTCTGGTGGCTTTGCCTTGCTGCACCCAGGTAACAGCACTCCTAGCCATTGTGTAAGATCTTTTGGCAATGGAAACACTTAAATAAGAAATAATCATAATGGAGACTATGATTGTCTCAGTCATAGCTTATCTAGAACCTGAAGGATAGCTATGAGCAGTGAAGTGTTGTGATCCTCACGTTTGAGAGGAGCACAGCAAATTCCGTAATTTTCTGTTCTTACTGGCCATCAGTGGAAAGATCAGAAACCAAGCAGTTAAGTTGAGAGGCAACTTGAATAACTCTGCTAAAGAAGTTTGGATGCACAGAAGTGCTTTCTGGATTCTTTAGAGATATTTCTAACTCAAAATAAAACCAGATCAACACAAGCTTTGTCAACACCATTTTCATGCAGCCAAATTGTCTCTGGACAGCAGTGATGCTAGTGGGATTTGAAAGCTCTCAAGCCTGGCTTTTTGAATAGGAAACAGGCTCCATTTGGAGCCCACATGTTTCTAAAGGTAAATAAATTCAAATGTGTTAACTCCTGCGTGTCCAGTTACAGTCGGATTGTCAGAAAAATTATGACCTTCCAAATCTCTCTATATCTGACTACCTCAGTGAGATTTTCTCAGCTTCAGGCAGATTGCTTATGACTTCTGCATGGGCTGTGCATTGCATAGTAAAGTGGTGTTGGTGCTCCTTTTATGAGTCCCTGCTAAAATGTAAGAAAGAAAGTAACCTCATAACATGCAGTATGCTGCCCCATGGCACACATTTTAGAGCTAGAAAAGCTAGAAAAGTTGTTTTTAACAGAGTTTCTTTCTTGTTTTGTGGTTCTGTAATTAAAGGAGCAAACACAAAGGTGTGCTCATGTCACTGTCAGATCTGCAGTGCTAACCAGCAGCAGAGAAAACTCCTCTTAGCTCACAGGAATTTAATATACATCCCCAGCTTTTTTTTTTTTTTTTTGGCATAGTCACTCTAATCTGTGTTGTTCAGCCTGTGAGCGAACTGTTTTGCCTTTCTCATTTTGCCCCATGGCTGTATTAAGACCAGAACCATCACCAGGGAAGAAGTAACAATAATGCCCCGCCAAACCTCGGGGGTTATTTTAAGCTTAGACTTGCAGAAGTACTCACTGCCTTGCTCCTACACTGTTAAGGATCAGAGTCTTGCTTTGGAGATTATTACTCTGACATAATATTGATAACCTCTTTCATGCTGTGCCACATGGCATTGTGAAAATGTGAGATACTTTTCAGGATGAATAAAAGTACAGATACTTGACCTACCAGAGCCTGTGGGACAATTTTCTAGGCTTGATCCCATCCTCAAACAAATATGGGAAATTCATGGTACCAAAATACCTTCAAAGAGCTAGGCTTTCTCTGTTGCTGTAACATGTAAAAGACTTCATGCCCGTTCTACATGGCTCTGCAAAACAGTCTGAACACAAACCACCCCTTACCTATGAATTGAAATCCGCATGAGCAAAAATGTTTGGGGTTTTTTTTTTTTGTTTTGACATTACAAAATTCATTCACACTCAAGAGCCATTTGTGAAAGTCACTCATTTCTCACAGCAGAGAAGAACCTCAGAGCAATATCTGAAAACAGTAGAGAAATGTACAAAATTCTCTGTGAAACAGAGTGGTTTGCAATTTGGAAATGGAGCAATCATCTTTGGCTGTTGCTTTTAAACCGCATCCACACACACAATTATTCTGCATTTCAAATTAGAACTACTAGCAACATTATGGAAAAATATCAGTAGGGATGAAGTCTATTTTGATGGGCAATATTACGAATGGTTTGCTACCAGGAGAAGCAAAAAGCAACTCTCCAAAAGTCAATTAAGTGTTTGAGGCTTGGAGGGGAGTTCTGCCATTGAAAATGGGATATTGTTAACAAGCAATTATTTGTTATCACAATATTATCAAAGACAACAGTTAGGTCCATCTTTATCAGTTCTGAGTTTGTTTGTCTAATGTCCTCAAAATGCCTCCCAAGACAGACACTCAGGACCCTCTGGGGTCATCTGTCCCACAGATGAGGAAAGACTTTCTAATTCTAAGACAGATAATGTGTGACTGCTAATTGAAGCCCAATAGTCTTGTCATTTGTCCAGAGAATATGAAAAAAGGTTTTTCCCCTTTTTCTTTGAAGACATTGTTTAGGTGCAGGAGGCTTCATTAAATGAGAGCAAGACATATTTGATGCCAAAAAAGCAGCCAGACCAAGTATCCTCAGGGTATTCAGCTCCCTGAGCTGGAAGACAAGGATGGAGAGCAAAATAAACTCTCTGTGATCAAGGAGGAAGCAGTTAACGACCTGCTATGCCACCTGGACACTCACAAGTCTATGGAGCCTGATGGCATCCACCCAAGGGTGCTGAGGGAGCTGTCGGAGGAGGTTGCCAAGCCACTCTCCATCATTTATCAACAGTCCTGGTTAACGGGAGATCCCGGATGAATGGAGGCTTGCCAACGTGATGCCCATCTACAAGAAGGGCTGGAAGGAGGATCCGGGGAACTACAGGCCTGTCAGCCTGACCTCGGTGCCGGGGAAGATTACGGAGAGGTTCATCTTGAGGGCGCTCACAGGGCACGTGCAGGACAACCAAGGGATCAGGCCCAGCCAGCACGGGGTCATGAAAGGCAGGTCCTGCTTGACCAACCTGATCTCCTTCTATGACCAGGTGACCTGCCTAGTGGGTGAGGGAAAGGCTGTGGATGTTGTCTACCTGGACAACAGTGCCTTCGACACTGTCTCCCACAGGATTCTCCTGGAGAAGCTGGTGAATTGTGGCTTAGACAGGTACACTCTTCACTGGGTAAAAAACTGGCTGGACGGCCGAGCCCAGAGAGTTGTGGTGAATGGAGTGAAATCCAGTTGGCAGCCGGTCACAAGCGGAGTCCCCCAGGGCTCAGTTCTGGGGCCGGTCTTGTTTAACATATTTATCGATGATCTGGATGAGGGGATCGAGTGCTCCCTCAGCAAGTTTGCAGATGACACCAAGTTGGGTGGGAGTGTTGATCTGCTTGAGGGTCGGAAGGCTCTGCAGAGGGATCTGGGTCGATGGGCCCAGGCCAATTGGATGAGGTTCAACAAGGCCAAGTGCCGGCTCCTGCACTTTGGTCACATGAACCCCAGGCAACGCTACAGGCTTGGGGACGAGTGGCTGGAAAGTTGCCCCGCAGAAAAGGACCTGGGCGTGTTGGTTGACAGCCGGCTGAATATGAGCCAGCAGTGTGCCCAGGTGGCCAAGAAGGCCAACGGCATCCTGGCCTGTATCAGAAACAGTGTGGCCAGCAGGAGTAGGGAGGTGATCGTGCCCCTGTACTCGGCGCTGGTGAGGCCGCACCTCAAATCCTGTGTTCAGTTTTGGGCCCCTCACTACAAGAAGGACATTGAGGTGCTGGAGCGTGTCCAGAGAAGGGCAACGAAGCTGGTGAGGGGTCTGGAGCACAAGTCTTATGAGGAGTGGTTCAGACAACTGGATTGTTCAGTCTGGAGAAGAAGTGGCTGAGGGGAGACCTTATCGCTCTCTACCATTACCTGAAAGGAGGTTGCAGAGAGGTGGGTGTTGGTCTCTTCTGCCAAGCGACTAGTGATAGAATGAGACAAAATGGCCTCAAGTTGCATGAGGGGAGGTTCAGATTGGATATTAGGAAAAATTTCTTTACTGAGAGAGCGGTGAAGCATTGGAACAGGCTGCCCAGGGAGGTGGTGGAGTCACCATCACTGGAGGTGTTCAGGGAAAATGTGGACGAGGCATTGTGGGACATGGTTTAATGGGCATGGTGGTGTTAGTTGATGGTTGGACTTGATGATCTTACAGGTCTTTTCCAACCTTAGTGATTCTGTGATTCTGTGATTCATCTAATGTGAAACATTTCTTAATAATATAAATTGTTCTGGGCCAGGACGTATTTTTCTTCCTATGCTAGCTGACTTCTGCAGCTCAGCTGCATTGTCTCAGAAGCAGCTCTCTCTTGGCAGATTGACAAACAAAATTAATTCTGCTGAAGGGCTGGTGGTTTTGAACGTTAGAGAACCAAACTGGGAAAGGTCTTTTGGGTTTTGTCTTTCTGAGGACTGCTGACATTCACACACAGTGTAGAAATGCCTTGCCTATGTCTATTTTGCCCTTGTGCCAACAGAGGTGAGTTCATCAGGTCATTGTGACACAAAGGGGATTTTAACTTTTTTGCTGACTTTGTTACTGGTAGTACTCACAGTGATTTTCAGTGTTGTCTTGTTGCCCAGAAAGAGACAATTTTTTAGCAGAAGTTGAGAAAAATGAACATCAAAATGTTGCTAGCAAAGCATGCAGGTAATACTATATATATTGCATGCATTTGATATGCTCATCTGTGGGTTTTTTAAATTTTTATATAAATGGGCCTAACTGATCGAGAAGGGTTCAGCTCAATCAACTACATGAGGTATTTAAAAAATATGTGCAATTTAGCCAGGTGTCTCTGCGCACCAGCCCCATCTCAGCCTAGTAGCTGCCTTTTGGCAAACTATTTGCTGGAGCGCTACATAAAGTGCAGGAGCTGAATCGCCTCCCTGACCAGCACTGCTTGAAATTGCATCACTTGCACCCCAGTCAGATGATTGGGACTATAGGTGTAGAGTCTAGATATTTTGTATTATACTTGTATGTTTAAATGTATGTGTATTCATAGTCTCTACAGCACAGCACGCTAGAGAGTTCCCTAAGACAAGGCTTTTACAGAAACAACAATTAAACATTTTCCCTTCTAATACTTCAGAATGTTTTAAATATTTTGAAAAATTCACTAACCAGAGGGAAGAAATTCATCAGCTCATGGCTGAGCGCCATTGCAAAGAAGGAGATTTTGGTAGAAAATTCCCGTCAGAGAGAGGAAAGCCAGGTAGTCACTCAGGAATAGGTGGTTTTGGGGGAGGAAGGGACAACTTTTCCCCACTGACTTTTGTGGGAACTTTGGTCAGGACTTAGAGACAGTTTTAGATGTGTCTAGAGTAAAATTATGTGACAGATTGGGAATTTTTACAAATTAAAACATGCTTAGAGGAAAGGTCTAAATTTTGAGTGTAGGAGTCTAAATCTGTCAGTGGTAGTTTCAATGGATTCAGTGAGGCTAGCACTTTG
Source organism: Gavia stellata (assembly GCF_030936135.1). Classification (NCBI taxonomy): domain Eukaryota; kingdom Metazoa; phylum Chordata; class Aves; order Gaviiformes; family Gaviidae; genus Gavia; species Gavia stellata. Next base: position 26,821,121 of record NC_082599.1, read on the forward strand.
TTTGCAATCATATTCTTGGGACCACACAGTAAGTCTGTGGCAGGGATATGACCCAAATGTAGGTCTGCTGAGTCCATGCAGTCCAGTGTCCTAACCACAGTGTTTTCCTTGACTTTAATAGACATTTCTGTGACCTTTAATGCTATTGTGCTACTAGCTCATAGCTGGGCTTGTCAGACTGGAAGAAATACCTGATGGGGTGAGGGTTACCCGATGGTTTAACAACACAACCAGTTGCTTGGTATTCATTTATATCTGATTACCTTAAGAGAAGAAGACATTCCAATGGTTTTAAAGTGAGTCCGACTTCTCTTTAATTGCAAAAATAGAAGCCTCTCACAAAGCCAAAATTTCCTGAATGCTCAGTTCTACACCAAAGAAATTCCACGTAAAACACTCTTGTGCAACATGTAAACTAAACCAAAAAAGGACAATTGACTGGCACGCAGCTCAGCATGGACCCTGCCAGGCATCTCCCAATCTGAGGGCTAGAGCAGACCTGGCTTTCCAGGGTATCTGAAACTCCGCACCGGGGCTCCATCTTTCTGTATCTGCTGCAACAGGACATGTCAGAGCAAGGTTTAACTTCTGCATTGTTTCCTCCAACATTGCTATCATCTGAGCAATTTCCCCAGTTCTTTGGGGTAATGATCTGAAAAGACAACAGTAACCCCCACACGTTTCCAGCCCCTGTGGGGGACGTGGGTGTTGCAGGGACAGTACCAAGCATCCTTTCTCTGATCCATCCGTAGCCCTTGAAGTTGATAAAACAGGAGCTGTAAAGAGCGAAATGCTGATTTCCACAGAACTCAAGCAGCTGATGCTTTTGATTTCAGAAAGGTCGAGATTTTGCTTACATCAGTCAGTATTTCTTTGTAAGTAGGTTCTCTACACATGGTGAACTATTTACAGCAAGTTTGAGCTTATGTACAGTACACAATGCAACAGAAAAATTAGTTTACAATTAGAAATATACATATCCTGGTGTAGAAAAACATCAGGGTATTTTTATGGCATAAAAACACACCACGCACTGAATGCTAAAGTAGACAATGAATTTCCTGGCTTATATAAAAACAAAGGGATAATTCAGTTAGAACTGTGTTTTCATTCATATCAGCCATAAACAATGAATTTGTGGCTTATAGACTGTCCCTCAGATTTGCCACCATGGGAAGTCTTGCTACCTTTTCAAGCTTTCTCAATTTTGTGAACCATGCATTTCAAGCATAATCCCATAAAACTTGATTGCATAAAACTTTCCTGTCATGAACATACACTAATATTTTATTTAGATATGAATTTAAAAAAAAAAAAAGGAAAACTTTTTATGTACACAGGGAATCATTTAAAATATGTCCAGATTTTATTGTATGTGTTTTGATTCCTGAAGGTCTATTGCTAATTTACAAAGATTGTATGTGCTAAGTATAAAATATATTTATTATGTTTCTTTGTCCTGACTGTATTTATTTCTTTTGCTGAAGTGCATTATTGGTAATTGATAGAACATTCTGCACTCAGGAGTGTTAGTACTTATGTAATATAATACAAGTCGCTGAAAAGCGGAGACCTTTGTTCACGATATCCTGATATATAAGAAAAATTGATACCAAGTTACTCCTACATGGTCTATAGCTAGAAAGGAGAAACATGCTCTGGCTCTTTTTAGGCATTTTCCCGAACTTGACAAGTCATGACAAACTATTCATCATGTATGTGGCAGCACCTGTGTAGGTGATGGCACATCCAGAGTGACCTGTTGTCCTTCCACATCCTTACTAACACTGACTTCCCAAGGAGTCTCTCATCAGAAAGAAATTTTACAGCAGGGGAATAAATGAAAAATCCTTCCACTCCCTTCTTTCAAAAATGAAGGCTGCAGTTTGGATTGTATCTACTTTGTGTTGGACATACTTGTACTATAATTCTTGTGAAGGCTCTGAATTGCTGCCAGTTCAAAGCTACAGCCTCTGCCAGAGGGGCACCTCCCTTTGGTTGCTGGAGATCCAACTGTGAGCATGAGGGCTAAGTCCTTGGGAGTTAAATGTTTGCTATATACCCAAAGACAATAAAAGGGCTCGTAAAATAAAAAAGCCTGTAGCACAATACAATTCAATAAGCAAAACCTTTTCTTCAGCTATTTCCTGCTCATTTGTTGTGGGCCTGAACTTGATAAACATGCCCACACAACCTGCAGCAGAGAATATGAGCTGTGACCGTTTGTAGAGCAAAATTCATTATAGGCAGCTATTCCATGTAACTTTCATCCCTGTGGAAGCCAATACTGGCGATGCTGTCTCTGAACCAGAGATATGACCTCTTTCTTCATGGATTTTATTTCACAGACTGTTTAAATTGTGCAGAATTCCCTCCCAGGCCCTCCTTAGAAGGGATGTTAATTGTGATGGCATTTATCCATAAAGGGTTCATTCATTAAAAACGTGCACACATGCGCGTGTGCACACACACACTGGGAGAATTCATCCCCTGCAGCAGTTATCGGGAACAGCCATACATCTCCATGCATACCAGTTGCCTCCCAGAAGCATCTGTCCATGCAATATACTGGTGATCAGTCTTGTGCTGCCACCTGCACTGAGATACGTTGGCCTTGCTTGTTCAAAACTAAAGAAATATCAGTCTATAGGTAGCATAATACTGATGAATTGGGATCTTCCATGTTAAATATGAAGGTGAGACTGTATTTCACCAAGTGTTTTCAGTGTTTGCTAGATGTTTAGATAACCTCCATAATCAGTGAGGCAAAAATCCTGCCCTTACCTACACTGCTGAAGTCAGTGGGAATTACTGCTGTGTTACACAGGGTACAGTGAAATAAGAGGTTTTCCATACCAAGGAGCTGTCTGGTCTCAGATCAGTCTTCTCTGCAACAGTGGGTCTTACGCTAGTGATATGAATGAGGTTACCTGTTGGAGAGCAGACATGCAGCTGGGAAAGAGTTTATTTCTGCTCACCTCCCAGTCAGCCCCTTTCGTCAGCTCAGCATTGTTTTAGCAAGCTGAGAAATGCCGTGTAGCCAACATCCCTCGTCCCAGTCATTACCATCATGAACGCGTCTGGTGCGGGAGTGGTCAGATGGGTGACCCCTGTAGCCTTGTGCTCCATGTGGGGTCCCCAGAAAGCATTAAGAGAGGCTACATACCTTCTCTGCCCCACAGTCTCTCCCACTCATGACTTATGCTTTGTGCATTTTGGGGGGACTATGGGACTATGGGTCACTCTCTACCTGAACACAGTTCTTACAATAATTCACTGTATATATATTCATATATATAAATTTTTTATGAATAAGTATGTATGTATGCTACTTAGAATTTCCAGATATTGTCTTTTTTGTGCCTTTTATCTAACATTCAACTTCTCAAGAGCTTTTTAGATGTTGGGTTTTTTAAACTACAGGATTACATTCTGTCAAAAAGAGAAAGGTAATATTATTCTGCTTCTAAAGATACTTGATCTGTGTGCTCAGACTTTTATCCCAAATTTAGTTTTAAATCTGCACCTACCATTTCCATAATTCCTGTAGGTTTTTTAAAAAAAACAATGTGGGCCAAGCACTTGAATTCTGTGAACTGGTTTGGATTAAAATTCACACTTTCCAGCCCAAATTGTGGAGAGTACATCCTGGATCAGCAGCAAGTCAATGTAAGGTGCAAACTGTAAAGGAGAAACGTTCCTCCTGAAAATGGGTAGGATGCGTAGACTGGGGAGTAAACACTTCTTGTGGTGGCCATAGTGAGGTGGAGAGAAATGCAGGGCAGATGAGGGAAGGAGCTGTATCCCCTTGACCATATTTATGCAAACTAACATCACCAGCACTCTGGAATGGAGGGGTTGCATCTAGCCTCACTGCTGCACATCAGACATTACATGAAGTATCATCCTGTGGTCACTTTCTCAAAGTTGTATTTGTTTGCAGTCAGAGAAAAGGAACCAGATTCTTAAAAACAGTGCAGATACCTGATATCCTTTAAAAATTGACTAAAGGTAGTTGTTTTTTGTTTCTTTAAAAGATAGTCTTGTGAGACCCTGAAATGGGATTAGGAAGAAAGTCTCAAATGGCATATAATGAGAGTTAAGTACCTTCCTGCCCCAGCAGACCACAGTGCCCACCTCTGCTGCTATAAAATCATAGAAAATAAGTCTTGACAGGAGTTTGACAGATCATCTAAATGGTCCCTCTGCCAAGGCAAATGAGCAAGGCCTAAATCATCCCTAACACTGTCTGTGCCGATTTGTGTTTCATGAAACTCACATGCAACACCCTTGTTAGTCATCTTACTGTGGTGCTTTCTTTTTCTGCAGCAGGGTGACATGCTCAAGTAATGATATCTTTCTCACCACTTCGTTTTACTGGTTAAAACAGCTGTCCTTTATTAGGCTGAGAGAAACATACTGATCTATACTTGAGACACTGAGAAATACTTTCTTTTATTTTCTTGGTGCCGCTCTCAGTACTCAGTAAAAGGCTGCTTAAATACAGATTTGTGATTCATCTGGAAGTACCTGCAAAATTCTGTGCTGTGCAGAGACATCCATAGGTCATGAAAAGGATACTTTGAAATTAAACCTTACAGGTTCCTTAATTACTACAGCTGCCACAGAACTACATGTGTCAAAGCAGCATAACTCTGGCTCCATCCCAAATATCAGGGCTGGCCAGGGACTTAAACTTCACTAGATAGTTGACTACGGAGCTGATCATGTTCTTCCTCCCAAGGTGGTATTTTAAGCTGGAGGTCTAACTTCCCCTCCCTGCTGGCTGATGACATTTGCTGTGTAGGACTCATGCTTTCATTTTGCCAAGTGCCTCTGAAGCGGATGTTCGTGGAGCAAGTACAACGGTATATTGCAATGACCCAGCTGTCTGAGGAACTCAAAATTCCCAGTTTGCCATTATCATTAGCTGCAAAGTCTCGTTCCTTTTTTTTTTTTTTTTTTTTTGTCCATGTGTCTAGCACTGTGTCCAAATTGCACGTGGTTGGGCTCAGGTCTTCTATGCTGCTAGAGGTCAGAGAGGGCCTCACACACTGCAGAGTCTCTTTGGCTTGGCATCAACTACTGTTTCAATGCAAATTATTTTTAGGTTACAAATGCGCATATTTTTGAGCAACAATCAAATAACTATGCACATTCACCTTCATGAAGACACACCTGACTTTTAACATTCCAAGCACTGGAAATGCAGATACCTTCATGTTGTTAGTGTTTAGGATTTGTATCTTTGAAAAATGGCTCAGATTTTGTTTATTAAGGTTGGCAAAGGAGGGAGGAGGATTTGGGAAAAGAGGACAGAAATTCACCACATTTGCATGGTTGGTTTTATCCCAAAACAAAGTTATGCTGCTACGTTATAAACACATGAGCACTTTGTAATGGCAATACTGGCAGACTTTTAACTAAGGTAGCATTATTGCTAAGAATTTTAATACAGAGAAAATTGTCTGTTCTACCTTTGTTGCTGTTTTATTACAGCTAAAACATATTTATTAAGTAAATCAAATAAAAACCATTATCCCATGCCACAAGAAGTCTTCTAATTTGTGCTGCTGATAGATTTAGTTGTTCAAACAAAGCAATCACACAAACCCTTCTGCCAGCGCAAATGTTCACTAAACAGGGTTTTCATGTGTTGGGTGTGGTGTGTGAGGGGAAATAGATATTGCAGAGGTGATTAATGTAAGATTGGCTTCCTCTTAAAATACACCCTGAATCCACTGATTCAAGTGTCAACTCCTTTCCTACTTTTTGATGCACTGATACATTAATTACGCATTTCTTCTGTTCCTGTGAAATGTATTAGAGACAAAACACCCTACTGCCAAGACATTGTAATTATTGAGGTCATATCAGCATTCCTAATATTACTGTCACTAGTGTATGGTACTATTTATAAAGCAGAGAAGTGAAATTGACCTTATGTGTGCAATGAAAACACTTCAAACCATCTTGAGATGAAGAAGAATAGTATTTTCCATCAGAAAATATTTTGATTAGAAATTATTCAGTAAGTACCTCTAAAACACAGCCCTTCCTGCAAAGCCCAAGGGTGATGCCAACCCTAAACACAGTATGTATGTTAGCTCAAATTTTTGGTGGCTGCAAATCATCATCCCTCCACTGAAACCAAAGCTGCCATAAAGACTGATCTAACCACACAATGTTTCCACGACCTGAAGCTCAAACTGAGATTCTAAACCCCAGATACTGAATTTGGCTTTTCAGATCATTCTACTGAACAGAGCAAGAAAATATCATTAGTGAAGAAAGAAAACAACCACCATAATGGCAAAGCATTTCCATTTTGTACATCCACATGAACATAATAGACTGTGAAACAACTTGCACTTACATGTAAACATGTACGTTATTAAAACCATCATGTTCATTATTATACTCTCTATATTATGCACACTTCTTTTACAATCAGCTCATTTGTGTCTTTAGAAACTAGGAATGTCTTCTGGAGCGCTCCTGGGAAGTGCGGTGTGCCCCAAAGCTATTCAGAAATACAGCATTCATAGCAGAGCCATTTTATTGTCTTTAATGACTAAATCTTCCACTTTCCATTGTTCACTGGTAAAAGTAGAAATAGCAATATGCAAATACAGTTGTCTGAAAAGATAACCGCCTTCATATTCCTTGAAGTCTGAAAAATTGTTATGTGGCTTGGACCCTTCATATTCCTTGAAGTCTGAAAAATTGTTATGTGGCTTGGACAAACACACACGATTGTATTTTCTTGTACATGTTCCCCTGGATTAGCCATGCGATGATCTGCACCGTCAGTGGACAGTTAGTTCTTGTTCCCCAGCTCCTCTCTCTTGTTCTAGTTGCAGCACTGGCAGCTCGCTCCTCACACAGGGGAGGAAGCTTCGGTGGTGCACAGTGGCTGTGTGTGTGTGCTGGTGGCACAAATGGAGCAAACCCCTTTCCGGCAAGGCATTGCCTTACGTATGGATAGTGGGAATTTGGTCCCCTCTCATAGTGCTGGGTTTATGCCTATCCCTTACGAACTCATTCCTGGAAGGGACTTTTCCAGTGAGATGGTGACTCGTGTAGGTAGACAGGTACGGAGGCCCTCCATTTAAAATTTACAAATGAAGGATAAAGCTTAGGGTCTAGCTGTGTCAGTGAAGGAAAAACTGAGCCTGGATGAACACAATATTTAAAAATGGTTTCAAACCACTAAGGGTGAAATTATCTCCTATTTTTGAGGTCTACGCCGAACTGTATTGCGTAAGTCATTCCTGAACACTGAAGAGAGTTGTTCACCGTTCATCTAAGTCAACAGGGATTTGTCTGCTAATTTCAATAGGAATCTGAAATAGATTATCAAGGTTTCTGGTAGGACTATATGATATCTTTCTATGAGACTTTCTAAAGTGCGTTTTACCTTGTGGCATACAGACTGTCCTTCAGTCCTTCCTCAACACACCTGCAGGGTTAGGGTCTCTGTCTGTAACCTCCAAAGTTACCTCAAAAGAATTGACATTTATTTCAGTTTTTCTCTTTTCCTTTACTATCTGACAAGATTTGAATTTAAGACTATTCTAACCCATGCTATTTTAGGTATCTTATGCAGTGCTAAGGAGAAAAATCATTATGGATGGAACGACAGCAAGCAAATGAAGGAAAGGAAGAAATTTTACATGAGCAGCTGAATTCCTACATGAATGCAACCGCAGTATAAAGGATGGCATTTTGTCTCTCCCCATTCATCTGCCATATAGGGCAGTATTTTTACAACTCCCAGGTCAGGGTTGGTATTTTAGGCATTTGAGATGAGCAAGTGTCACCACTGACACTTGCAGCTGCCTCCTTCTCTGACCATGCCTTCCTGCTTGGGCTGGGGTTGAAGCATCAGGTACAAGTGGATTAGCAGGGAAAGCAAAGGGGGCTGATAACTTTCCAGATTCCTTCAAAGTTAAAGACACTGATGAGTATCTTGAAGTTGTTAGCATTTGAAATATCCCATGCACATTTCAGCCAAAGGCAAAGGAGTGGGAATCTGTAGGACAGTTTCTCAGAGAGGTGCAAGAAGAAATGACATTATATTCATTAGATATTTTATGCATGAAACTCCATAGGAGTCACAGCCCTGCAAAACTTCCTCAGCACTGGCTTTGCTGCTTGCAGATTGTTTACAATTAGCTTAATGTGGGAAATTAATCGCTTTTATTTCTTTTGTAATTTGCAGAACTTTTGCAGTGACAGTACTGTAACTTCTAACTGCAAAC